>NC_142760.1:21212853-21517585 GCF_054948205.1 Urtica dioica subsp. dioica | reverse complement strand
TCGTGAACTCGAACTCGACTCGAGGAATGATCGCATCTCGAGGAGTTACGTGAAGAGTCGGCACGAGGAGTATCAGTCGACTCGTGGACTCGAACTCGACTCGAGGAATGCACTCATCTCGAGGAGACATGTAGAGTCGTCACGAGGAGTATCAGTCGACTCGTGGACTCGGGACTCAACTTGAGGACTCATGTAGAGCCTGCACGAGGAGTTACGTGAAGAGTCGGCACGAGGAGTATCAGTCGACTCGTGGACTCGAACTCGACTCGAGGAATGAACTCATCTCGAGGAGTTATGTGAAGAGTCGGCACGAGGAGTATCAGTCTACTCATGGACTCGAACTCGACTCGAGGACTCATGTAGAGCCTGCACGAGGAGTTACGTGAAGAGTCGGCGCAAGGAGTATCAGTCGACTCGTGGACTCGAACTCGACTCGAGGAATGAACTCATCTCGAGGAGACATGTAGAGTCGGCACGAGGAGTATCAGTCGACTCGTGGACTCGAACTCGACTCGAGGAATGAACTCATCTCGAGGAGACATGTAGAGTTGTCACGAGGAGTATCAGTCGACTCGTGGACTCGGGACTCAACTCGAGGACTTATGTAGAGCCTGCACGAGGAGTTACGTGAAGAGTCGGCACGAGGAGTATCAGTCGACTCGTGGACTCGAACTCGACTCGAGGAATGAACTCATCTCGAGGAGACATGTAGAGTCGGCACGAGGAGTATCAGTCGACTCGAGGACTTGAACTCGACTCGAGGACTCATGTAGAGCCTGCACGAGGAGTTACGTGAAGAGTCGGCACGAGGAGTATCAGTCGACTCGTGGACTCGAACTCGACTCGAGGAATGAACTCATCTCGAGGAGTTATGTGAAGAGTCGGCACGAGGAGTATCAGTCGACTCGTGGAGTCGAACTCGACTCGAGGACTCATGTAGAGCCTGCACGAGGAGTTACGAGAAGAGTCGACACGAGGAGTATTAGTCGACTCGTCGACTCGAACTCGACTCGAAGAATGAACTCATCTCGAGCAGACATGTAGAGTCAGCACGAGGAGTATCAGTCGACTCGTGGACTCGGGACTCAACTCGAGGACTCATGTAGAGCCTGCACGAGGAGTTACGTGAAGAGTCGGCACGAGGAGTATCAGTCGACTCGTGGACTCGAACTCGACTCGAGGAATTAACTCATCTCGAGGAGTTATGTGAAGAGTCAGCACGAGGAGTATCAGTCGACTCGTGGAGTCGAACTCGACTCGAGGACTCATGTAGAGCCTGCACGAGGAGTTACGAGAAGAGTCGACACGAGGAGTATTAGTCGACTCGTCGACTCGAACTCGACTCGAAGAATGAACTCATCTCGAGCAGACATGTAGAGTCGGCACGAGGAGTATCAGTCGACTCGTGGACTCGGGACTCAACTCGAGGACTCATGTAGAGCCTGCACGAGGAGTTACGTGAAGAGTCGGCACGAGGAGTATCAGTCGTCTCGTGGACTCGAACTCGACTCGAGGAATGAACTCATCTCGAGGAGACATGTAGAGTTGTCACGAGGAGTATCAGTCGACTCGTGGACTCGAGACTCAACTCGAGGACTTATGTAGAGCCTGCACGAGGAGTTACGTGAAGAGTCGGCACGAGGAGTATCAGTCGACTCGTGGACTCGAACTCGACTCGAGGAATGAACTCATCTCGAGGAGACATGTAGAGTCGGCACGAGGAGTATCAGTCGACTCGAGGACTCGAACTCGACTCGAGGACTCATGTAGAGCCTGCACGAGGAGTTACGTGAAGAGTCGGCACGAGGAGTATCAGTCGACTCGTGGACTCGAACTCGACTCGAGGAATGAACTCATCTCGAGGAGTTATGTGAAGAGTCGGCACGAGGAGTATCAGTCGACTCGTGGAGTCGAACTCGACTCGAGGACTCATGTAGAGCCTCCACGAGGAGTTACGAGAAGAGTCGACACGAGGAGTATTAATCGACTCGTCGACTCGAACTCGACTCGAAAAATGAACTCATCTCGAGCAGACATGTAGAGTCGGCACGAGGAGTATCAGTCGACTCGTGGACTCGAACTCTACTCGAGGACTCATGTAGAGCCTGCACGAGGAGTTACGTGAAGAGTCGGCAAGAGGAGTATTAGTCGACTCGTGGACTCGAACTCGACTCGAGGAATTAACTCATCTCGATGAGACATGTAGAGTCGGCACGAGGAGTATCAGCCGACTCGTGGACTCGGGACTCAACTCGAGGACTCATGTAGAGCCTGCACGAGGAGTTATGTGAAGAGTCAGCACGAGGAGTATTAGTCCACTCGTGAACTCGAACTCGACTCGAGGAATGATCGCATCTCGAGGAGTTACGTGAAGAGGCGGCACTAGGAGTATTAGTCGACTCGTGGACTCGAACTCGACTCGAGGAATTAACTCATCTCGAGGAGTTATGTGAAGAGTCAGCACGAGGAGTATTAGTCCACTCGTGAACTCGAACTCGACTCGAGGAATGATCGCATCTCGAGGAGTTACGTGAAGAGTCGGCACGAGGAGTATCAGTCGACTCGTGGACTCGAACTCGACTCGAGGAATGCACTCATCTCGAGGAGACATGTAGAGTCGTCACGAGGAGTATCAGTCGACTCGTGGACTCGGGACTCAACTCGAGGACTCATGTAGAGCCTGCACGAGGAGTTACGTGAAGAGTCGGCACGAGGAGTATCAGTCGACTCGTGGACTCGAACTCGACTCGAGGAATGAACTCATCTCGAGGAGTTATGTGAAGAGGCGGCACAAGGAGTATTAGTCGACTCGTGGACTCGAACTCGACTCGAGGAATTAACTCATCTCGAGGAGTTATGTGAAGAGTCAGCACGAGGAGTATTAGTCCACTCGTGAACTCGAACTCGACTCGAGGAATGATCGCATCTCGAGGAGTTACGTGAAGAGTCGGCACGAGGAGTATCAGTCGACTCGTGGACTCGAACTCGACTCGAGGAATGAACTCATCTCGAGGAGTTATGTGAAGAGTCGGCACGAGGAGTATCAGTCTACTCATGGACTCGAACTCGACTCGAGGACTCATGTAGAGCCTGCACGAGGAGTTACGTGAAGAGTCGGCGCAAGGAGTATCAGTCGACTCGTGGACTCGAACTCGACTCGAGGAATGAACTCATCTCGAGGAGACATGTAGAGTCGGCACGAGGAGTATCAGTCGACTCGTGGACTCGAACTCGACTCGAGGAATGAACTCATCTCGAGGAGACATGTAGAGTTGTCACGAGGAGTATCAGTCGACTCGTGGACTCGGGACTCAACTCGAGGACTTATGTAGAGCCTGCACGAGGAGTTACGTGAAGAGTCGGCACGAGGAGTATCAGTCGACTCGTGGACTCGAACTCGACTCGAGGAATGAACTCATCTCGAGGAGACATGTAGAGTCGGCACAAGGAGTATCAGTCGACTCGAGGACTTGAACTCGACTCGAGGACTCATGTAGAGCCTGCACGAGGAGTTACGTGAAGAGTCGGCACGAGGAGTATCAGTCGACTCGTGGACTCGAACTCGACTCGAGGAATGAACTCATCTCGAGGAGTTATGTGAAGAGTCGGCACGAGGAGTATCAGTCGACTCGTGGAGTCGAACTCGACTCGAGGACTCATGTAGAGCCTGCACGAGGAGTTACGAGAAGAGTCGACACGAGGAGTATTAGTCGACTCGTCGACTCGAACTCGACTCGAAGAATGAACTCATCTCGAGCAGACATGTAGAGTCAGCACGAGGAGTATCAGTCGACTCGTGGACTCGGGACTCAACTCGAGGACTCATGTAGAGCCTGCACGAGGAGTTACGTGAAGAGTCGGCACGAGGAGTATCAGTCGACTCGTGGACTCGAACTCGACTCGAGGAATTAACTCATCTCGAGGAGTTATGTGAAGAGTCAGCACGAGGAGTATCAGTCGACTCGTGGAGTCGAACTCGACTCGAGGACTCATGTAGAGCCTGCACGAGGAGTTACGAGAAGAGTCGACACGAGGAGTATTAGTCGACTCGTCGACTCGAACTCGACTCGAAGAATGAACTCATCTCGAGCAGACATGTAGAGTCGGCACGAGGAGTATCAGTCGACTCGTGGACTCGGGACTCAACTCGAGGACTCATGTAGAGCCTGCACGAGGAGTTACGTGAAGAGTCGGCACGAGGAGTATCAGTCGTCTCGTGGACTCGAACTCGACTCGAGGAATGAACTCATCTCGAGGAGACATGTAGAGTTGTCACGAGGAGTATCAGTCGACTCGTGGACTCGAGACTCAACTCGAGGACTTATGTAGAGCCTGCACGAGGAGTTACGTGAAGAGTCGGCACGAGGAGTATCAGTCGACTCGTGGACTCGAACTCGACTCGAGGAATGAACTCATCTCGAGGAGACATGTAGAGTCGGCACGAGGAGTATCAGTCGACTCGAGGACTCGAACTCGACTCGAGGACTCATGTAGAGCCTGCACGAGGAGTTACGTGAAGAGTCGGCACGAGGAGTATCAGTCGACTCGTGGACTCGAACTCGACTCGAGGAATGAACTCATCTCGAGGAGTTATGTGAAGAGTCGGCACGAGGAGTATCAGTCGACTCGTGGAGTCGAACTCGACTCGAGGACTCATGTAGAGCCTCCACGAGGAGTTACGAGAAGAGTCGACACGAGGAGTATTAATCGACTCGTCGACTCGAACTCGACTCGAAAAATGAACTCATCTCGAGCAGACATGTAGAGTCGGCACGAGGAGTATCAGTCGACTCGTGGACTCGAACTCTACTCGAGGACTCATGTAGAGCCTGCACGAGGAGTTACGTGAAGAGTCGGCAAGAGGAGTATTAGTCGACTCGTGGACTCGAACTCGACTCGAGGAATTAACTCATCTCGATGAGACATGTAGAGTCGGCACGAGGAGTATCAGCCGACTCGTGGACTCGGGACTCAACTCGAGGACTCATGTAGAGCCTGCACGAGGAGTTATGTGAAGAGTCAGCACGAGGAGTATTAGTCCACTCGTGAACTCGAACTCGACTCGAGGAATGATCGCATCTCGAGGAGTTACGTGAAGAGGCGGCACTAGGAGTATTAGTCGACTCGTGGACTCGAACTCGACTCGAGGAATTAACTCATCTCGAGGAGTTATGTGAAGAGTCAGCACGAGGAGTATTAGTCCACTCGTGAACTCGAACTCGACTCGAGGAATGATCGCATCTCGAGGAGTTACGTGAAGAGTCGGCACGAGGAGTATCAGTCGACTCGTGGACTCGAACTCGACTCGAGGAATGCACTCATCTCGAGGAGACATGTAGAGTCGTCACGAGGAGTATCAGTCGACTCGTGGACTCGGGACTCAACTCGAGGACTCATGTAGAGCCTGCACGAGGAGTTACGTGAAGAGTCGGCACGAGGAGTATCAGTCGACTCGTGGACTCGAACTCGACTCGAGGAATGAACTCATCTCGAGGAGTTATGTGAAGAGGCGGCACAAGGAGTATTAGTCGACTCGTGGACTCGAACTCGACTCGAGGAATTAACTCATCTCGAGGAGTTATGTGAAGAGTCAGCACGAGGAGTATTAGTCCACTCGTGAACTCGAACTCGACTCGAGGAATGATCGCATCTCGAGGAGTTACGTGAAGAGTCGGCACGAGGAGTATCAGTTGACTCGTGGACTCGAACTCGACTCGAGGAATACACTCATCTCGAGGAGACATGTAGAGTCGTCACGAGGAGTATCAGTCGACTCGTGGACTCGGGACTCAACTCGAGGACTCATGTAGAGCCTGCACGAGGAGTTACGTGAAGAGTCGGCACGAGGAGTATCAGTTGACTCGCGGACTCGAACTCGACTTGAGGAATGAACTCATCTCGAGGAGTTACGTGAAGAGTCGGCACGAGGAGTATCAGTCGACTCGTGGACTCGAACTCGACTCGAGGACTCATGTAGAGCCTGCACGAGGAGTTACGTGAAGAGTCGGCAAGAGGAGTATTAGTCGACTCGTGGACTCGAACTCGACTAGAGGAATGAACTCATCTCGAGGAGACATGTAGAGTCGGCACGAGGAGTATCATTCGACTCGTGGACTCGGGACTCAACTCGAGGACTCATGTAGAGCCTGCACGAGGAGTTACGTGAAGAGTCAGCAAGAGGAGTATCAGTCGACTCGTGGACTCGAACTCGACTCGAGGAATGAACTCATCTCGAGGAGACATGTAGAGTAGGCACGAGGAGTATCAGTCGACTCATGGACTCGAGACTCAACTCGAGGACTCATGTAGAGACTGCACGAGGAGTTACGTGAAGAGTCGGCACGAGGAGTATCAGTCGACTCGTGGACTCGAACTCGACTCGAGGAATGAACTCATCTCGAGGAGACATGTAGAGTCGGCACGAGGAGTATCAGTCGACTCGTGGACTCAAACTCGACTCGAGGAATCATGTAGAGCCTGCACGAGGAGTTACGTGAAGAGTCGGCACGAGGAGTATCAGTCGACTCGTGGACTCGAACTCGACTCGAGGAATGAACTCATCTCGAGGAGTTATGTGAAGAGGCGGCACAAGGAGTATTAGTCGACTCGTGGACTCGAACTCGACTCGAGGAATTAACTCATCTCGAGGAGTTATGTGAAGAGTCAGCACGAGGAGTATTAGTCCACTCGTGAACTCGAACTCGACTCGAGGAATGATCGCATCTCGAGGAGTTACGTGAAGAGTCGGCACGAGGAGTATCAGTTGACTCGTGGACTCGAACTCGACTCGAGGAATGCACTCATCTCGAGGAGACATGTAGAGTCGTCACGAGGAGTATCAGTCGACTCGTGGACTCGGGACTCAACTCGAGGACTCATGTAGAGCCTGCACGAGGAGTTACGTGAAGAGTCGGCACGAGGAGTATCAGTTGACTCGTGGACTCGAACTCGACTCGAGGAATGAACTCATCTCGAGGAGTTACGTGAAGAGTCGGCACGAGGAGTATCAGTCGACTCGTGGACTCGAACTCGACTCGAGGACTCATGTAGAGCCTGCACGAGGAGTTACGTGAAGAGTCGGCAAGAGGAGTATCAGTCGACTCGTGGACTCGAACTCGACTCGAGGAATGATCTCATCTCGAGGAGACATGTAGAGTCGGCACGAGGAGTATCATTCGACTCGTGGACTCGAGACTCAACTCGAGGACTCATGTAGAGACTGCACGAGGAGTTACGTGAAGAGTCGGCACGAGGAGTATCAATCGACTCGTGGACTCGAACTCGACTCGAGGAATGAATTCATCTTGAGGAGACATGTAGAGTCGGCACGAGGAGTATCAGTCGACTCGTGGACTCGAACTCGACTCGAGGAATGAACTCATCTCGAGAAGTTATATGAAGAGGCGGCACGAGGAGTATTAGTCGACTCGTGGACTCGAACTCGACTCGAGGAATTAACTCATCTCGAGGAGTTATGTGAAGAGTCAGCACGAGGAGTATTAGTCCACTCGTGAACTCGAACTCGACTCGAGGAATGATCGCATCTCGAGGAGTTACGTGAAGAGTCGGCACGAGGAGTATCAGTTGACTCGTGGACTCGAACTCGACTCGAGGAATGCACTCATCTCGAGGAGACATGTAGAGTCGTCACGAGGAGTATCAGTCGACTCGTGGACTCGGGACTCAACTCGAGGACTCATGTAGAGCCTGCACGAGGAGTTACGTGAAGAGTCAGCAAGAGGAGTATCAGTCGACTCGTGGACTCGAACTCGACTCGAGGAATGAACTCATCTCGAGGAGACATGTAGAGTCGTCACGAGGACTATCAGTCGAGTCGTGGATTCGAGACTCAACTCGAGGACTCATGTAGAGACTGCACGAGGAGTTACGTAAAGAGTCGGCACGAGGAGTATCAGTCGACTCGTGGACTCGAACTCGACTCGAGGAATGAACTCATCTCGAGGAGACATGTAGAGTCGGCACGAGGAGTATCAGTCGACTCATGGACTCGGGACTCAACTCAAGGACTCATGTAGAGCCTGCACGAAGAGTTACGTGAAGAGTCGGCACGAGGAGTATCAGTCGACTCGTGGACTCGAACTCGACTCGAGGAATGAACTCATCTTGAGGAGACATGTAGAGTCGACACGAGGAGTATCAGTCGACTCGTGGACTCGAACTCGACTCGAGGACTCATGTAGAGCCTGCACGAGGAGTTACGTGAAGAGTCGGCACGAGGAGTATCAGTCGACTCGTGGACTCGAACTCGACTCGAGGAATGAACTCATCTCGAGGAGTTATGTGAAGAGTAGGCACGAGGAGTATTAGTCAACTCGTGGACTCGAACTCGACTCGAGGAATGAACTCATCTCGAGGAGTTATGTGAAAAGTCGGCACGAGGAGTATTAGTCGACTCGTGGACTCGAACTCGACTCGAGGAATGAACTCATCTCGAGGAGTTACGTGAAGAGTCGGCACGAGGAGTATCAGTCGACTCGTGGACTCGAACTCGACTCGAGGAATAAACTCATCTCGAGGAGACATGTAGAGTCGTCACGAGGAGTATCAGTAGACTCGTGGACTCGGGACTCAACTCGAGGACTCATGTAGAGCCTGCACGAGGAGTTACGTGAAGAGTCGGCACGAGGAGTATCAGTCGACTCGTGGACTCGAACTCGACTCGTGGACTCGAACTCGACTCGAGGAATGAACTCATCTCGAGGAGACATGTAGAGTCGTCACGAGGAGTATCAGTCGACTCGTGGACTCGGGACTCAACTCGAGGACTCATGTAGAGCCTGCACGAGGAGTTACGTGAAGAGTCGGCACGATGAGTATCAGTCGACTCGTGGACTCGAACTTGACTCGAGGAATGAACTCATCTCGAGGAGACATGTAGAGTCGTCACGAGGAGTATCAGTCGACTCGTGGACTCGAACTCGACTCGAGGACTCATGTAGAGCCTGCACGAGGAGTTACGTGAAGAGTCGGCACGAGGAGTATCAGTCGACTCGTGGACTCGAACTCGACTCGAGGAATGAACTCATCTCGAGGAGTTATGTGAAGAGTCGGCACGAGGAGTATCAGTCGACTCGTGGACTCGAACTCGACTCGAGGACTCATGTAGAGCCTGCACGAGGAGTTACGAGAAGAGTCGGCACGAGGAGTATTAGTCGACTCGTCGACTCGAACTCGACTCGAAGAATGAACTCATCTCGAGCAGACATGTAGAGTCGGCACGAGGAGTATCAGTCGACTCGTGGACTCGGGACTCAACTCGAGGACTCATGTAGAGCCTGCACGAGGAGTTACGTGAAGAGTCGGCACGAGGAGTATCAATCGACTCGTGGACTCGAACTTGACTCGAGGAATGAACTCATCTTGAGGAGACATGTAGAGTCGGCTCGAGGAGTATCAGTCGACTCGTGGACTCGAACTCGACTCGAGGACTCATGTAGAGCCTACACGAGGAGTTACGTGAAGAGTCGGCACGAGGAGTATTAGTCGACTCGTGGACTCGAACTCGACTCGAGAAATGAACTCATCTCGGGGAGTTACGTGAAGAGGCGGCACGAGGAGTATTAGTCGACTCGTGGACTCGAACTCGACTCGAGGAATTAACTCATCTCGAGGAGTTATGTGAAGAGTCAGCACGAGGAGTATTAGTCCACTCGTGAACTCGAACTCGACTCGAGGAATGATGGCATCTCGAGGAGTTACGTGAAGAGTCGGCACGAGGAGTATCAGTCGACTGGTGGACTCGAACTCGACTCGAGGAATGCACTCATCTCGAGGAGACATGTAGAGTCGTCACGAGGAGTATCAGTCGACTCGTGGACTCGGGACTCAACTCGAGGACTCATGTAGAGCCTGCACGAGGAGTTACGTGAAGAGTCGGCACGAGGAGTATCAGTCGACTCGTGGACTCGAACTCAACTCAAGGAATGCACTCATCTCGAGGAGACATGTAGAGTCGGCACGAGTAGTATCAGTCGACTCGTGGACTCGAGACTCAACTCGAGGACTCATGTAGAGACTGCACGAGGAGTTACGTGAAGAGTCGGCACGAGGAGTATCAGTCGACTCGTGGACTCGAACTCGACTCGAGGAATGAACTCATCTCGAGGAGACATGTAGAGTCGGCACGAGGAGTATCAGTCGACTCATGGACTCGGCACTCAACTCGAGGACTCATGTAGAGCCTGCACGAGGAGTTACGTGAATAGTCGGCACGAGGAGTATCAGTCGACTCGTGGACTCGAACTCGACTCGAGGAATGAACTCATCTTTAGGAGACATGTAGAGTCGGCACGAGTAGTATCAGTCGACTCGTGGACTCGAGACTCAACTCGAGGACTCATGTAGAGCCTGCACGAGGAGTTACGTGAAGAGTCGGCACGAGGAGTATCAGTCGACTCGTGGACTCGAACTCGACTCGAGGAATGAACTCATCTCGAGGAGTTATGTGAAGAGTAGGCACGAGGAGTATTAGTCGACTCGTGGACTCGAACTCGACTCGAGGAATGAACTCATCTCGAGGAGTTATGTGAAGAGTCGGCACGAGGAGTATTAGTCGACTCGTGGACTCGAACTCGACTCGAGGAATGAACTCATCTCGAGGAGTTACGTGAAGAGTCGGCACGAGGAGTATCAGTCGACTCGTGGACTCGAACTCGACTCGAGGAATAAACTCATCTCGAGGAGACATGTAGAGTCGTCACGAGGAGTATCAGTAGACTTGTGGACTCGGGACTCAACTCGAGGACTCATGTAGAGCCTGCACGAGGAGTTACGTGTAGAGTCGTCACGAGGAGTATCAGTCGACTCGTGGACTCGGGACTCAACTCGAGGACTCATGTAGAGCCTGCACGAGGAGTTACGTGAAGAGTCGGCACGAGGAGTATCAGTTGACTCGCGGACTCGAACTCGACTTGAGGAATGAACTCATCTCGAGGAGTTACGTGAAGATTCGGCACGAGGAGTATCAGTCGACTCGTGGACTCGAACTCGACTCGAGGACTCATGTAGAGCCTGCACGAGGAGTTACGTGAAGAGTCGGCAAGAGGAGTATTAGTCGACTCGTGGACTCGAACTCGACTCGAGGAATGAACTAATCTCGAGGAGACATGTAGAGTCGGCACGAGGAGTATCATTCGACTCGTGGACTCGGGACTCAACTCGAGGACTCATGTAGAGCCTGCACGAGGAGTTACGTGAAGAGTCAGCAAGAGGAGTATCAGTCGACTCGTGGACTCGAACTCGACTCGAGGAATGAACTCATCTCGAGGAGACATGTAGAGTAGGCACGAGGAGTATCAGTCGACTCGTGGACTCGAGACTCAACTCGAGGACTCATGTAGAGACTGCACAAGGAGTTACGTGAAGAGTCGGCACGAGGAGTATCAGTCGACTCGTGGACTCGAACTCGACTCGAGGAATGAACTCATCTCGAGGAGACATGTAGAGTCGGCACGAGGAGTATCAGCCGACTCGTGGACTCAAACTCGACTCGAGGAATCATGTAGAGCCTGCACGAGGAGTTACGTGAAGAGTCGGCACGAGGAGTATCAGTCGACTCGTGGACTCGAACTCGACTCGAGGAATGAACTCATCTCGAGGAGTTATGTGAAGAGGCGGCACAAGGAGTATTAGTCGACTCGTGGACTCGAACTCGACTCGAGGAATTAACGCATCTCGAGGAGTTATGTGAAGAGTCAGCACGAGGAGTATTAGTCCACTCGTGAACTCGAACTCGACTCGAGGAATGATCGCATCTCGAGGAGTTACGTGAAGAGTCGGCACGCGGAGTATCAGTTGACTCGTGGACTCGAACTCGACTCGAGGAATGCACTCATCTCGAGGAGACATGTAGAGTCGTCACGAGGAGTATCAGTCGACTCGTGGACTCGGGACTCAACTCGAGGACTCATGTAGAGCCTGCACGAGGAGTTACGTGAAGAGTCGGCACGAGGAGTATCAGTTGACTCGTGGACTCGAACACGACTCGAGGAATGAACTCATCTCGAGGAGTTACGTGAAGAGTCGGCACGAGGAGTATCAGTCGACTCGTGGACTCGAACTCGACTCGAGGACTCATGTAGAGCCTGCACGAGGAGTTACGTGAAGAGTCGGCAAGAGGAGTATCAGTCGACTCGTCGACTCGAACTCGACTCGAGGAATGAACTCATCTCGAGGAGACATGTAGAGTCGGCACGAGGAGTATCATTCGACTCGTGGACTCGAGACTCAACTCAAGGACTCATGTAGAGACTGCACGAGGAGTTACGTGAAGAGTCGGCACGAGGAGTATCAATCGACTCGTGGACTCGAACTCGACTCGAGGAATGAATTCATCTTGAGGAGACATGTAGAGTCGGCACGAGGAGTATCAGTCGACTCGTGGACTCGAACTCGACTCGAGGAATGAACTCATCTCGAGAAGTTATATGAAGAGGCGGCACGAGGAGTATTAGTCGACTCGTGGACTCGAACTCGACTCGAGGAATTAACTCATCTCGAGGAGTTATGTGAAGAGTCAGCACGAGGAGTATTAGTCCACTCGTGAACTCGAACTCGACTCGAGGAATGATCGCATCTCGAGGAGTTACGTGAAGAGTCGGCACGAGGAGTATCAGTTGACTCGTGGACTCGAACTCGACTCGAGGAATGCACTCATCTCGAGGAGACATGTAGAGTCGTCACGAGGAGTATCAGTCGACTCGTGGACTCGGGACTCAACTCGAGGACTCATGTAGAGCCTGCACGAGGAGTTACGTGAAGAGTCAGCAAGAGGAGTATCAGTCGACTCGTGGACTCGAACTCGACTCGAGGAATGAACTCATCTCGAGGAGACATGTAGAGTCGTCACGAGGAGTATCAGTCGACTCGTGGATTCGAGACTCAACTCGAGGACTCATGTAGAGACTGCACGAGGAGTTACGTAAAGAGTCGGCACGAGGAGTATCAGTCGACTCGTGGACCCGAACTCGACTCGAGGAATGAACTCATCTCGAGGAGACATGTAGAGTCGGCACGAGGAGTATCAGTCGACTCATGGACTCGGGACTCAACTCAAGGACTCATGTAGAGCCTGCACGAAGAGTTACGTGAAGAGTCGGCACGAGGAGTATCAGTCGACTCGTGGACTCGAACTCGACTCGAGGAATGAACTCATCTTGAGGAGACATGTAGAGTCGACACGAGGAGTATCAGTCGACTCGTGGACTCGAACTCGACTCGAGGACTCATGTAGAGCCTGCACGAGGAGTTACGTGAAGAGTCGGCACGAGGAGTATCAGTCGACTCGTGGACTCGAACTCGACTCGAGGAATGAACTCATCTCGAGGAGTTATGTGAAGAGTAGGCACGAGGAGTATTAGTCAACTCGTGGACTCGAACTCGACTCGAGGAATGAACTCATCTCGAGGAGTTATGTGAAAAGTCGGCACGAGGAGTATTAGTCGACTCGTGGACTCGAACTCGACTCGAGGAATGAACTCATCTCGAGGAGTTACGTGAAGAGTCGGCACGAGGAGTATCAGTCGACTCGTGGACTCGAACTCGACTCGAGGAATAAACTCATCTCGAGGAGACATGTAGAGTCGTCACGAGGAGTATCAGTAGACTCGTGGACTCGGGACTCAACTCGAGGACTCATGTAGAGCCTGCACGAGGAGTTACGTGAAGAGTCGGCACGAGGAGTATCAGTCGACTCGTGGACTCGAACTCGACTCGTGGACTCGAACTCGACTCGAGGAATGAACTCATCTCGAGGAGACATGTAGAGTCGTCACGAGGAGTATCAGTCGACTCGTGGACTCGGGACTCAACTCGAGGACTCATGTAGAGCCTGCACGAGGAGTTACGTGAAGAGTCGGCACGATGAGTATCAGTCGACTCGTGGACTCGAACTTGACTCGAGGAATGAACTCATCTCGAGGAGACATGTAGAGTCGGCACGAGGAGTATCAGTCGACTCGTGGACTCGAACTCGACTCGAGGACTCATGTAGAGCCTGCACGAGGAGTTACGTGAAGAGTCGGCACGAGGAGTATCAGTCGACTCGTGGACTCGAACTCGACTCGAGGAATGAACTCATCTCGAGGAGTTATGTGAAGAGTCGGCACGAGGAGTATCAGTCGACTCGTGGACTCGAACTCGACTCGAGGACTCATGTAGAGCCTGCACGAGGAGTTACGAGAAGAGTCGGCACGAGGAGTATTAGTCGACTCGTCGACTCGAACTCGACTCGAAGAATGAACTCATCTCGAGCAGACATGTAGAGTCGGCACGAGGAGTATCAGTCGACTCGTGGACTCGGGACTCAACTCGAGGACTCATGTAGAGCCTGCACGAGGAGTTACGTGAAGAGTCGGCACGAGGAGTATCAATCGACTCGTGGACTCGAACTTGACTCGAGGAATGAACTCATCTTGAGGAGACATGTAGAGTCGGCTCGAGGAGTATCAGTCGACTCGTGGACTCGAACTCGACTCGAGGACTCATGTAGAGCCTACACGAGGAGTTACGTGAAGAGTCGGCACGAGGAGTATTAGTCGACTCGTGGACTCGAACTCGACTCGAGAAATGAACTCATCTCGGGGAGTTACGTGAAGAGGCGGCACGAGGAGTATTAGTCGACTCGTGGACTCGAACTCGACTCGAGGAATTAACTCATCTCGAGGAGTTATGTGAAGAGTCAGCACGAGGAGTATTAGTCCACTCGTGAACTCGAACTCGACTCGAGGAATGATGGCATCTCGAGGAGTTACGTGAAGAGTCGGCACGAGGAGTATCAGTCGACTCGTGGACTCGAACTCGACTCTAGGAATGCACTCATCTCGAGGAGACATGTAGAGTCGTCACGAGGAGTATCAGTCGACTCGTGGACTCGGGACTCAACTCGAGGACTCATGTAGAGCCTGCACGAGGAGTTACGTGAAGAGTCGGCACGAGGAGTATCAGTCGACTCGTGGACTCGAACTCGACTCAAGGAATGCACTCATCTCGAGGAGACATGTAGAGTCGGCACGAGTAGTATCAGTCGACTCGTGGACTCGAGACTCAACTCGAGGACTCATGTAGAGACTGCACGAGGAGTTACGTGAAGAGTCGGCACGAGGAGTATCAGTCGACTCGTGGACTCGAACTCGACTCGAGGAATGAACTCATCTCGAGGAGACATGTAGAGTCGGCACGAGGAGTATCAGTCGACTCATGGACTCGGCACTCAACTCGAGGACTCATGTAGAGCCTGCACGAGGAGTTACGTGAATAGTCGGCACGAGGAGTATCAGTCGACTCGTGGACTCGAACTCGACTCGAGGAATGAACTCATCTTTAGGAGACATGTAGAGTCGGCACGAGGAGTATCAGTCGACTCGTGGACTCGAACTCGACTCGAGGACTCATGTAGAGCCTGCACGAGGAGTTACGTGAAGAGTCGGCACGAGGAGTATCAGTCGACTCGTGGACTCGAACTCGACTCGAGGAATGAACTCATCTCGAGGAGTTATGTGAAGAGTAGGCACGAGGAGTATTAGTCGACTCGTGGACTCGAACTCGACTCGAGGAATGAACTCATCTCGAGGAGTTATGTGAAGAGTCGGCACGAGGAGTATTAGTCGACTCGTGGACTCGAACTCGACTCGAGGAATGAACTCATCTCGAGGAGTTACGTGAAGAGTCGGCACGAGGAGTATCAGTCGACTCGTGGACTCGAACTCGACTCGAGGAATAAACTCATCTCGAGGAGACATGTAGAGTCGTCACGAGGAGTATCAGTAGACTTGTGGACTCGGGACTCAACTCGAGGACTCATGTAGAGCCTGCACGAGGAGTTACGTGAAGAGTCGGCACGAGGAGTATCAGTCGACTCGTGGACTCGAACTCGACTCGTGGACTCGAACTCGACTCGAGGAATAAACTCATCTCGAGGAGACATGTAGAGTCGTCACGAGGAGTATCAGTCGACTCGTGGACTCGGGACTCAACTCGAGGACTCATGTAGAGCCTGCACGAGGAGTTACGTGAAGAGTCGGCACGATGAGTATCAGTCGACTCGTGGACTCGAACTTGACTCGAGGAATGAACTCATCTCGAGGAGACATGTAGAGTCGGCACGAGGAGTATCAGTCGACTCGTGGACTCGAACTCGACTCGAGGACTCATGTAGAGCCTGCACGGGAGTTACGTGAAGAGTCGGCACGAGGAGTATCAGTCGACTCGTGGACTCGAACTCGACTCGAGGAATGAACTCATCTCGAGGAGTTATGTGAAGAGTCGGCACGAGGAGTATCAGTCGACTCGTGGACTCGAACTCGACTCGAGGACTCATGTAGAGCCTGCACGAGGAGTTACGAGAAGAGTCGGCACGAGGAGTATTAGTCGACTCGTCGACTCGAACTCGACTCGAAGAATGAACTCATCTCGAGCAGACATGTAGAGTCGGCACGAGGAGTATCAGTCGACTCGTGGACTCGGGACTCAACTCGAGGACTCATGTAGAGCCTGCACGAGGAGTTACGTGAAGAGTCGGCACGAGGAGTATCAGTCGACTCGTGGACTCGAACTTGACTCGAGGAATGAACTCATCTTTAGGAGACATGTAGAGTCGGCACGAGGAGTATCAGTCGACTCGTGGACTCGAACTCGACTCGAGGACTCATGTAGAGCCTACACGAGGAGTTACGTGAAGAGTCGGCACGAGGAGTATTAGTCGACTCGTGGACTCGAACTCGACTCGAGAAATGAACTCATCTCGGGGAGTTACGTGAAGAGGCGGCACGAGGAGTATTAGTCGACTCGTGGACTCGAACTCGACTCGAGGAATGAACTCATCTCGAGGAGTTATGTGAAGAGTCGGCACGAGGAGTATCAGTCGACTCGTGGACTCGAACTCGACTCGAGGACTCATGTAGAGCCTGCACGAGGAGTTACGAGAAGAGTCGGCACGAGGAGTATTAGTCGACTCGTCGACTCGAACTCGACTCGAAGAATGAACTCATCTCGAGCAGACATGTAGAGTCGGCACGAGGAGTATCAGTCGACTCGTGGACTCGGGACTCAACTCGAGGACTCATGTAGAGCCTGCACGAGGAGTTACGTGAAGAGTCGGCACGAGGAGTATCAATCGACTCGTGGACTCGAACTTGACTCGAGGAATGAACTCATCTTGAGGAGACATGTAGAGTCGGCTCGAGGAGTATCAGTCGACTCGTGGACTCGAACTCGA
This sequence comes from Urtica dioica subsp. dioica, assembly GCF_054948205.1. NCBI lineage: Eukaryota > Viridiplantae > Streptophyta > Magnoliopsida > Rosales > Urticaceae > Urtica > Urtica dioica. The sequence continues at coordinate 21,500,352 of NC_142760.1, read as the reverse complement.
CTCGAGGACTCATGTAGAGCCTACACGAGGAGTTACGTGAAGAGTCGGCACGAGGAGTATTAGTCGACTCGTGGACTCGAACTCGACTCGAGAAATGAACTCATCTCGGGGAGTTACGTGAAGAGGCGGCACGAGGAGTATTAGTCGACTCGTGGACTCGAACTCGACTCGAGGAATTAACTCATCTCGAGGAGTTATGTGAAGAGTCAGCACGAGGAGTATTAGTCCACTCGTGAACTCGAACTCGACTCGAGGAATGATGGCATCTCGAGGAGTTACGTGAAGAGTCGGCACGAGGAGTATCAGTCGACTCGTGGACTCGAACTCGACTCTAGGAATGCACTCATCTCGAGGAGACATGTAGAGTCGTCACGAGGAGTATCAGTCGACTCGTGGACTCGGGACTCAACTCGAGGACTCATGTAGAGCCTGCACGAGGAGTTACGTGAAGAGTCGGCACGAGGAGTATCAGTCGACTCGTGGACTCGAACTCGACTCAAGGAATGCACTCATCTCGAGGAGACATGTAGAGTCGGCACGAGTAGTATCAGTCGACTCGTGGACTCGAGACTCAACTCGAGGACTCATGTAGAGACTGCACGAGGAGTTACGTGAAGAGTCGGCACGAGGAGTATCAGTCGACTCGTGGACTCGAACTCGACTCGAGGAATGAACTCATCTCGAGGAGACATGTAGAGTCGGCACGAGGAGTATCAGTCGACTCATGGACTCGGAACTCAACTCGAGGACTCATGTAGAGCCTGCACGAGGAGTTACGTGAATAGTCGGCACGAGGAGTATCAGTCGACTCGTGGACTCGAACTCGACTCGAGGAATGAACTCATCTTTAGGAGACATGTAGAGTCGGCACGAGGAGTATCAGTCGACTCGTGGACTCGAACTCGACTCGAGGACTCATGTAGAGCCTGCACGAGGAGTTACGTGAAGAGTCGGCACGAGGAGTATCAGTCGACTCGTGGACTCGAACTCGACTCGAGGAATGAACTCATCTCGAGGAGTTATGTGAAGAGTAGGCACGAGGAGTATTAGTCGACTCGTGGACTCGAACTCGACTCGAGGAATGAACTCATCTCGAGGAGTTATGTGAAGAGTCGGCACGAGGAGTATTAGTCGACTCGTGGACTCGAACTCGACTCGAGGAATGAACTCATCTCGAGGAGTTACGTGAAGAGTCGGCACGAGGAGTATCAGTCGACTCGTGGACTCGAACTCGACTCGAGGAATAAACTCATCTCGAGGAGACATGTAGAGTCGTCACGAGGAGTATCAGTAGACTTGTGGACTCGGGACTCAACTCGAGGACTCATGTAGAGCCTGCACGAGGAGTTACGTGAAGAGTCGGCACGAGGAGTATCAGTCGACTCGTGGACTCGAACTCGACTCGTGGACTCGAACTCGACTCGAGGAATAAACTCATCTCGAGGAGACATGTAGAGTCGTCACGAGGAGTATCAGTCGACTCGTGGACTCGGGACTCAACTCGAGGACTCATGTAGAGCCTGCACGAGGAGTTACGTGAAGAGTCGGCACGATGAGTATCAGTCGACTCGTGGACTCGAACTTGACTCGAGGAATGAACTCATCTCGAGGAGACATGTAGAGTCGGCACGAGGAGTATCAGTCGACTCGTGGACTCGAACTCGACTCGAGGACTCATGTAGAGCCTGCACGGGAGTTACGTGAAGAGTCGGCACGAGGAGTATCAGTCGACTCGTGGACTCGAACTCGACTCGAGGAATGAACTCATCTCGAGGAGTTATGTGAAGAGTCGGCACGAGGAGTATCAGTCGACTCGTGGACTCGAACTCGACTCGAGGACTCATGTAGAGCCTGCACGAGGAGTTACGAGAAGAGTCGGCACGAGGAGTATTAGTCGACTCGTCGACTCGAACTCGACTCGAAGAATGAACTCATCTCGAGCAGACATGTAGAGTCGGCACGAGGAGTATCAGTCGACTCGTGGACTCGGGACTCAACTCGAGGACTCATGTAGAGCCTGCACGAGGAGTTACGTGAAGAGTCGGCACGAGGAGTATCAGTCGACTCGTGGACTCGAACTTGACTCGAGGAATGAACTCATCTTTAGGAGACATGTAGAGTCGGCACGAGGAGTATCAGTCGACTCGTGGACTCGAACTCGACTCGAGGACTCATGTAGAGCCTGCACGAGGAGTTACGAGAAGAGTCGGCACGAGGAGTATTAGTCGACTCGTCGACTCGAACTCGACTCGAGGAATGAACTCATCTCGAGCAGACATGTAGAGTCGGCACGAGGAGTATCAGTCGACTCGTGGACTCGGGACTCAACTCGAGGACTCATGTAGAGCCTGCACGAGGAGTTACGTGAAGAGTCGGCACGAGGAGTATCAGTCGACTCATGGACTCGGCACTCAACTCGAGGACTCATGTAGAGCCTGCACGAGGAGTTACGTGAATAGTCGGCACGAGGAGTATCAGTCGACTCGTGGACTCGAACTCGACTCGAGGAATGAACTCATCTTTAGGAGACATGTAGAGTCGGCACGAGGAGTATCAGTCGACTCGTGGACTCGAACTCGACTCGAGGACTCATGTAGAGCCTGCACGAGGAGTTACGTGAAGAGTCGGCACGAGGAGTATCAGTCGACTCGTGGACTCGAACTCGACTCGAGGAATGAACTCATCTCGAGGAGTTATGTGAAGAGTAGGCACGAGGAGTATTAGTCGACTCGTGGACTCGAACTCGACTCGAGGAATGAACTCATCTCGAGGAGTTATGTGAAGAGTCGGCACGAGGAGTATTAGTCGACTCGTGGACTCGAACTCGACTCGAGGAATGAACTCATCTCGAGGAGTTACGTGAAGAGTCGGCACGAGGAGTATCAGTCGACTCGTGGACTCGAACTCGACTCGAGGAATAAACTCATCTCGAGGAGACATGTAGAGTCGTCACGAGGAGTATCAGTAGACTTGTGGACTCGGGACTCAACTCGAGGACTCATGTAGAGCCTGCACGAGGAGTTACGTGAAGAGTCGGCACGAGGAGTATCAGTCGACTCGTGGACTCGAACTCGACTCGAGGAATGAACTCATCTCGAGGAGACATGTAGAGTCGTCACGAGGAGTATCAGTCGACTCGTGGACTCGGGACTCAACTCGAGGACTCATGTAGAGCCTGCACGAGGAGTTACGTGAAGAGTCGGCACGATGAGTATTAGTCGACTCGTGGACTCGAACTCGACTCGAGAAATGAACTCATCTCGGGGAGTTACGTGAAGAGGCGGCACGAGGAGTATTAGTCGACTCGTGGACTCGAACTCGACTCGAGGAATGAACTCATCTCGAGGAGTTATGTGAAGAGTCAGCACGAGGAGTATTAGTCCACTCGTGAACTCGAACTCGACTCGAGGAATGATGGCATCTCGAGGAGTTACGTAAAGAGTCGGCACGAGGAGTATCAGTCGACTCGTGGACTCGAACTCGACTCGAGGAATGCACTCATCTCGAGGAGACATGTAGAGTCGTCACGAGGAGTATCAGTCGACTCGTGGACTCGGGACTCAACTCGAGGACTCATGTAGAGCCTGCACGAGGAGTTACGTGAAGAGTCGGCACGAGGAGTATCAGTCGACTCGTGGACTCGAACTCGACTCGAGGAATGCACTCATCTCGAGGAGACATGTAGAGTCGGCACGAGTAGTATCAGTCGACTCGTGGACTCGAGACTCAACTCGAGGAATGCACTCATCTCGAGGAGTTACGTAAAGAGTCGGCACGAGGAGTATCAGTCGACTCGTGGACTCGAACTCGACTCGAGGAATGCACTCATCTCGAGGAGACATGTAGAGTCGTCACGAGGAGTATCAGTCGACTCGTGGACTCGGGACTCAACTCGAGGACTCATGTAGAGCCTGCACGAGGAGTTACGTGAAGAGTCGGCACGAGGAGTATCAGTCGACTCGTGGACTCGAACTCGACTCGAGGAATGAACTCATCTCGAGGAGACATGTAGAGTCGGCACGAGGAGTATCAGTCGACTCATGGACTCGGCACTCAACTCGAGGACTCATGTAGAGCCTGCACGAGGAGTTACGTGAATAGTCGGCACGAGGAGTATCAGTCGACTCGTGGACTCGAACTCGACTCGAGGAATGAACTCATCTTTAGGAGACATGTAGAGTCGGCACGAGGAGTATCAGTCGACTCGTGGACTCGAACTCGACTCGAGGACTCATGTAGAGCCTGCACGAGGAGTTACGTGAAGAGTCGGCACGAGGAGTATCAGTCGACTCGTGGACTCGAACTCGACTCGAGGAATGAACTCATCTCGAGGAGTTATGTGAAGAATAGGCACGAGGAGTATTAGTCGACTCGTGGACTCGAACTCGACTCGAGGAATGAACTCATCTCGAGGAGTTATGTGAAGAGTCGGCACGAGGAGTATTAGTCGACTCGTGGACTCGAACTCGACTCGAGGAATGAACTCATCTCGAGGAGTTACGTGAAGAGTCGGCACGAGGAGTATCAGTCGACTCGTGGACTCGAACTCGACTCGAGGAATAAACTCATCTCGAGGAGACATGTAGAGTCGTCACGAGGAGTATCAGTAGACTTGTGGACTCGGGACTCAACTCGAGGACTCATGTAGAGCCTGCACGAGGAGTTACGTGAAGAGTCGGCACGAGGAGTATCAGTCGACTCGTGGACTCGAACTCGACTCGAGGAATGAACTCATCTCGAGGAGACATGTAGAGTCGTCACGAGGAGTATCAGTCGACTCGTGGACTCGGGACTCAACTCGAGGACTCATGTAGAGCCTGCACGAGGAGTTACGTGAAGAGTCGGCACGATGAGTATTAGTCGACTCGTGGACTCGAACTTGACTCGAGGAATGAACTCATCTCGAGGAGACATGTAGAGTCGGCACGAGGAGTATCAATTGACTCGTGGACTCGAACTCGACTCGAGGACTCATGTAGAGCCTGCACGAGGAGTTACGTGAAGAGTCGGCACGAGGAGTATCAGTCGACTCGTGGACTCGAACTCGACTCGAGGAATGAACTCATCTCGAGGAGTTATGTGAAGAGTCGGCACGAAGAGTATCAGTCGACTCGTGGACTCGAACTCGACTCGAGGACTCATGTAGAGCCTGCACGAGGAGTTACGAGAAGAGTCGGCACGAGGAGTATTAGTCGACTCGTCGACTCGAACTCGACTCGAAGAATGAACTCATCTCGAGCAGACATGTAGAGTCGGCACGAGGAGTATCAGTCGAGTCGTGGACTCGGGACTCAACTCGAGGACTCATGTAGAGCCTGCACGAGGAGTTACGTGAAGAGTCGGCACGAGGAGTATCAGTCGACTCGTGGACTCGAACTTGACTCGAGGAATGAACTCATCTTGAGGAGACATGTAGAGTCGGCACGAGGAGTATCAGTCGACTCGTGGACTCGAACTCGACTCGAGGACTCATGTAGAGCCTGCACGAGGAGTTACGTGAAGAGTCGGCACGAGGAGTATCAGTCGACTCGTGGACTCGAACTCGACTCGAGGAATGAACTCATCTCGAGGAGTTATGTGAAGAGTCGGCACGAAGAGTATCAGTCGACTCGTGGACTCGAACTCGACTCGAGGACTCATGTAGAGCCTGCACGAGGAGTTACGAGAAGAGTCGGCACGAGGAGTATTAGTCGACTCGTCGACTCGAACTCGACTCGAAGAATGAACTCATCTCGAGCAGACATGTAGAGTCGGCACGAGGAGTATCAGTCGAGTCGTGGACTCGGGACTCAACTCGAGGACTCATGTAGAGCCTGCACGAGGAGTTACGTGAAGAGTCGGCACGAGGAGTATCAGTCGACTCGTGGACTCGAACTTGACTCGAGGAATGAACTCATCTTGAGGAGACATGTAGAGTCGGCACGAGGAGTATCAGTCGACTCGTGGACTCGAACTCGACTCGAGGACTCATGTAGAGCCTACACGAGGAGTTACGTGAAGAGTCGGCACGAGGAGTATTAGTCGACTCGTGGACTCGAACTCGACTCGAGGAATGAACTCATCTCGAGGAGTTACGTGAAGAGTCGGCACGAGGAGTATCAGTCGACTCGTGGACTCGAACTCGACTCGAGGAATAAACTCATCTCGAGGAGACATGTAGAGTCGTCACGAGGAGTATCAGTAGACTCGTGGACTCGGGACTCAACTCGAGGACTCATGTAGAGCCTGCACGAGGAGTTACGTGAAGAGTCGGCACGAGGAGTATCAGTCGACTCGTGGACTCGAACTCGACTCGTGGACTCGAACTCGACTCGAGGAATGAACTCATCTCGAGGAGTTATGTGAAAAGTCGGCACGAGGAGTATTAGTCGACTCGTGGACTCGAACTCGACTCGAGGAATGAACTCATCTCGAGGAGTTACGTGAAGAGTCGGCACGAGGAGTATCAGTCGACTCGTGGACTCGAACTCGACTCGAGGAATAAACTCATCTCGAGGAGACATGTAGAGTCGTCACGAGGAGTATCAGTAGACTCGTGGACTCGGGACTCAACTCGAGGACTCATGTAGAGCTTGCACGAGGAGTTACGTGAAGAGTCGGCACGAGGAGTATCAGTCGACTCGTGGACTCGAACTCGACTCGTGGACTCGAACTCGACTCGAGGAATGAACTCATCTCGAGGAGACATGTAGAGTCGTCACGAGGAGTATCAGTCGACTCGTGGACTCGGGACTCAACTCGAGGACTCATGTAGAGCCTGCACGAGGAGTTACGTGAAGAGTCGGCACGATGAGTATCAGTCGACTCGTGGACTCGAACTTGACTCGAGGAATGAACTCATCTCGAGGAGACATGTAGAGTCGGCACGAGGAGTATCAGTCGACTCGTGGACTCGAACTCGACTCGAGGACTCATGTAGAGCCTGCACGAGGAGTTACGTGAAGAGTCGGCACGAGGAGTATCAGTCGACTCGTGGACTCGAACTCGACTCGAGGAATGAACTCATCTCGAGGAGTTATGTGAAGAGTCGGCACGAGGAGTATCAGTCGACTCGTGGACTCGAACTCGACTCGAGGACTCATGTAGAGCCTGCACGAGGAGTTACGAGAAGAGTCGGCACGAGGAGTATTAGTCGACTCGTCGACTCGAACTCGACTCGAAGAATGAACTCATCTCGAGTAGACATGTAGAGTCGGCACGAGGAGTATCAGTCGACTCGTGGACTTGGGACTCAACTCGAGGACTCATGCAGAGCCTGCACGAGGAGTTACGTGAAGAGTCGGCACGAGGAGTATCAGTCGACTCGTGGACTCGAACTTGACTCGAGGAATGAACTCATCTTGAGGAGACATGTAGAGTCGGCTCGAGGAGTATCAGTCGACTCGTGGACTCGAACTCGACTCGAGGACTCATGTAGAGCCTACACGAGGAGTTACGTGAAGAGTCGGCACGAGGAGTATTAGTCGACTCGTGGACTCGAACTCGACTCGAGAAATGAACTCATCTCGGGGAGTTACGTGAAGAGGCGGCACGAGGAGTATTAGTCGACTCGTGGACTCGAACTCGACTCGAGGAATTAACTCATCTAGAGGAGTTATGTGAAGAGTCAGCACGAGGAGTATTAGTCCACTCGTGAACTCGAACTCGACTCGAGGAATGATGGCATCTCGAGGAGTTACGTGAAGAGTCGGCACGAGGAGTATCAGTCAACTCGTGGACTCGAACTCGACTCGAGGAATGCACTCATCTCGAGGAGACATGTAGAGTCGTCACGAGGAGTATCAGTCGACTCGTGGACTCGGGACTCAACTCGAGGACTCATGTAGAGCCTGCACGAGGAGTTACGTGAAGAGTCGGCACGAGGAGTATCAGTCGACTCGTGGACTCGAACTCGACTCGAGGAATGCACTCATCTCGAGGAGACATGTAGAGTCGGCACGAGTAGTATCAGTCGACTCGTGGACTCGAGACTCAACTCGAGGACTCATGTAGAGACTGCACGAGGAGTTACGTTAAGAGTCGGCACGAGGAGTATCAGTCGACTCGTGGACTCGAACTCGACTCGAGGAATGAACTCATCTTTAGGAGACATGTAGAGTCGGCACGAGGAGTATCAGTCGACTCGTGGACTCGAACTCGACTCGAGGACTCATGTAGAGCCTGCACGAGGAGTTACGTGAAGAGTCGGCACGAGGAGTATCAGTCGACTCGTGGACTCGAACTCGACTCGAGGAATGAACTCATCTCGAGGAGTTATGTGAAGAGTAGGCACGAGGAGTATTAGTCGACTCGTGGACTCGAACTCGACTCGAGGAATGAACTCATCTCGAGGAGTTATGTGAAGAGTCGGCACGAGGAGTATTAGTCGACTCGTGGACTCGAACTCGACTCGAGGAATGAACTCATCTCGAGGAGTTACGTGAAGAGTCGGCACGAGGAGTATCAGTCGACTCGTGGACTCGAACTCGACTCGAGGAATAAACTCATCTCGAGGAGACATGTAGAGTCGTCACGAGGAGTATCCGTAGACTTGTGGACTCGGGACTCAACTCGAGGACTCATGTAGAGCCTGCACGAGGAGTTACGTGAAGAGTCGGCACGAGGAGTATCAGTCGACTCGTGGACTCGAACTCGACTCGTGGACTCGAACTCGACTCGAGGAATGAACTCATCTCGAGGAGACATGTAGAGTCGTCACGAGGAGTATCAGTCGACTCGTGGACTCGGGACTCAACTCGAGGACTCATGTAGAGCCTGCACGAGGAGTTACGTGAAGAGTCGGCACGAGGAGTATCAGTCGACTCGTGGACTCGAACTCGACTCGAGGAATGAACTCATCTCGATGAGACATGTAGAGTCGGCACGAGGAGTATCAGTCGACTCGTGGATTCGAACTCTACTCTAGGACTCATGTAGAGACTGCACGAGGAGTTACGTGAAGAGTCGGCACGAGGAGTATCAGTCGACTCGTGGACTCGAACTCGACTCGAGGAATGAACTCATCTCGATGAGACATGTAGAGTCGGCACGAAGAGTATCAGTCGACTCGTGGACTCGAACTCGACTCCAGGACTCATGTAGAGCCTGCACGAGGAGTTACGAGAAGAGTCGGCACGAGGAGTATTAGTCGACTCGTTGACTCGAACTCGACTCGAAGAATGAACTCATCTCGAGCAGACATGTAGAGTCGGCACGAGGAGTATCAGTCGACTCGTGGACTCGGGACTCAACTCGAGGACTCATGTAGAGCCTGCACGAGGAGTTACGTGAAGAGTCGGCACGAGGAGTATCAGTCGACTCGTGGACTCGAACTTGACTCGAGGAATGAACTCATCTTGAGGAGACATGTAGAGTCGGCACGAGGAGTATCAGTCGACTCGTGGACTCGAACTCGACTCGAGGACTCATGTAGAGCCTACACGAGGAGTTACGTGAAGAGTCGGCACGAGGAGTATTAGTCGACTCGTGGACTCGAACTCGACTCGAGAAATGAACTCATCTCGGGGAGTTACGTGAAGAGGCGGCACGAGGAGTATTAGTCGACTCGTGGACTCGAACTCGACTCGAGGAATTAACTCATCTCGAGGAGTTATGTGAAGAGTCAGCACGAGGAGTATTAGTCCACTCGTGAACTCGAACTCGACTCGAGGAATGATCGCATCTCGAGGAGTTACGTGAAGAGTCGGCACGAGGAGTATCAGTCGACTCGTGGACTCGAACTCGACTCGAGGAATGCACTCATCTCGAGGAGACATGTAGAGTCGTCACGAGGAGTATCAGTCGACTCGTGGACTCGGGACTCAACTCGAGGACTCATGTAGAGCCTGCACGAGGAGTTACGTGAAGAGTCGCCACGAGGAGTATCAGTCGACTCGTGGAATCGAACTCGACTCGAGGAATGAACTCATCTCGAGGAGTTATGTGAAGATTCGGCACGAGGAGTATCAGTCGACTCGTGGACTCGGGACTCAACTCGAGGACTCATGTAGAGCCTGCACGAGGAGTTACGTGAAGAGTCGGCACGAGGAGTATCAGTCGACTCGTGGACTCGAACTCGACTCGAGGAATGAACTCATCTCGATGAGACATGTAGAGTCGGCACGAGCAGTATCAGTCGACTCGTGGATTCGAACTCTACTCTAGGACTCATGTAGAGCCTGCACGAGGAGTTACGTGAAGAGTCGGCAAGAGGAGTATCAGTCTACTCGTGGACTCGAACTCGACTTGAGGAATGAACTCATCTCGAGGAGACATGTAGAGTCGGCACGAGGAGTATCAGTCGACTCGTGGACTCGAGACTCAACTCGAGGACTCATGTAGAGACTGCACGAGGAGTTACGTGAAGAGTCGGCACGAGGAGTATCAATCGACTCGTGGACTCGAACTCGAGTCGAGAAATGAATTCATCTTGAGGAGAGATGTAGAGTCGGCACGAGGAGTATCAGTCGACTCGTGGACTCGAACTCGACTCGAGGACTCATGTAGAGCCTGCACGAGGAGTTACGTGAAGAGGCGGCACGAGGAGTATCAGTCGACTCGTGGACTCGAACTCGACTCGAGGAATAAACTCATCTCGAGGAGACATGTAGAGTCGTCACGAGGAGTATCCGTAGACTTGTGGACTCGGGACTCAACTCGAGGACTCATGTAGAGCCTGCACGAGGAGTTACGTGAAGAGTCGGCACGAGGAGTATCAGTCGACTCGTGGACTCGAACTCGACTCGTGGACTCGAACTCGACTCGAGGAATGAACTTGTTGTCGGCCCGTCTAGGGCCGACGAGGAAAAAGACATTACTTCGACCCGCGCGACCGGCGCGAGGCCTTTGACGGCGGAGCCTTGCCTCAGCCATTGGCCGGCCCAAACCAATGGCCGGCCCAAGTTCCAGCCGGCCAATGGCCGGCCATATGCTCAGCCGGCCCATGGCCGGCCCAAGGGTGTCACTCGGCCATTGGCCGAGTCAAAGCCTCAGCAGGCTAATGGCCGGCCCAGTCCACTCGGCCATTGGCCGAGGCAAAGTTTCAGTCGGCCAATGGCCGACCCAAAGGTCTCACTCGGCCATTGGCCGAGGCAAAGTTTCACTCGGCCATTGGCCGAGGCAAAGCTTCAGCCGGCCAATGGCCGGCCCAGTTCACTCGGCCATTGGCCGAGGCAAAGTTTCACTCGGCCATTGGCCGAGGCAAAGTTTCAGCCGGCCAATGGCCGGCCCAGTCCACTCGGCCATTGGCCGAGGCAAAGTTTCACTCGGCCATTGGCCGAGGCAAAGCTTCAGCCGGCCAATGGCCGGCCCAGTCCACTCGGCCATTGGCTGAGGCAAAGTTTCACTCGGCCATTGGCCGAGGCAAAGCTTCAGCCGGCCAATGGCCGGCCCAGTTCACTCGGCCATTGGCCGAGGCAAAGCTTCAGTCGGCCAATGGCCGACCCAAGGGTCTCACTCGGCCATTGGCCGAGGCAAAGCTTCAGCCGGCCAATGGCCGGCCCAGTTCACTCGGCCATTGGCCGAGGCAAAGCTTCAGTCGGCCAATGGCCGACCCAACCTTGCTCACTCGGCCAAGGGGTCTTCAAACCACCCCTTGGCTGCCTATAAATACAAGGGTCCCTCCCTTGACCCAGGTAATCCATTTTTGAGTCCCGAAACGCTGCCGAACTCGTACTTCGCTCGTTTCGCTCATCTTTGGCCTCTAAACACCCCTAAAACCTCTACACTCCACCTCAATCCCACTAATGTTGAGCGTCGGAGAGGTAAACAGGGGCACCCCCCCTGTTTCCCCTTTGTAGTTCACGTGTTCTCTACTCCTTTTCAGGCACTCTGACGAACTCAAGGGACATCCACAGCTAAGGGACGACTCGGGATACCGGGTCCGACACGCTCGAGTCAAGACGAGACCACTTGGTCTGGCCTTGGGTCTAACCGTCTTTGGCTCCTAAATAGTTGTCCGAAAAACAGCGACAACATTTTGGCGCTAGAAGGAGGGGATCTCTCGACCTTGACGACGCATTCCCTCTACCAGTTTTCTCCCTTCGTTCTCACGACTCTCGAGAGATGAGTCATCTACCCACTACCTCCGCGGGTACCCGAGCGACGAGCTCGAGGTACGACCTCCGAAACCTCGCGCACCGTCTTGAAGGGCAACCTCGCGATAGCGAGAGCCAGCCCCAAGACCCGGTGAACGACCCCGAGGCCGAGCTCCGAGAGGACACGGCCCGGCGGCTCGCGGAACTCCTTGACCGTCCCGGCGTTGACAGCTCCCTCATCGCCGGTCTCCTCGGCTACGACGTCGAGGATCGATCAGCTCAAGAGTACTCCGACCCCGAGTACGTGGAGGAGTCGAGGACCGACGAGGCCACCCCTAGCCTCGCTCAAGCGCGACCCGAGAAGGCCAACGATGCGTTGGCCGATCCTTTGTGCCCGGCGCGACAACAGGCACGGTCACAGTCCCGGGGACTCGCCCCCTCGGTCTCAAGAGGTGGCCGGACACGGCCCCTCGCCGAGGAGAGAGCGACTCTGGTCGACGATGGAGCCGATAGCCGAAGCGCTCGCCGGACGACCCGGCCAAGGGCGACCTCGCCTCGTCACGCACCAAGCGTGGACCTTAGAGAGCGCTTGACGGCGCAGAGAAACTCCCGAGGGGAGGATCTCCGCCAAAGGCTAAATTCTCGAAGGGACGCGCTCCCCGCCGCAACTCTTGGCCGACCTCAGGCCAATGTCGTGGACCAAGCGTCCAATGAACGCCGACCGGTGACCCCAGTGGCCCCGACGATTGGCCCTGCCAACGGGCTTGATATGGTCACAATGATCCAGAGCCTCCAAAACCAAATCATCGAGATGAGGGAATCAGGGAGGCAAAGGCCGTACGGAGGGATCGAGGAATCATACTCTCCCTTCGCCGCACAGGTCCTCGCGCAGCCATGCGTGGGAAACTTTAAGTTACCGTCCATTCCCCCCTATGATGGACGCACGGACCCCCACTACCACGTCCAACACTATGAGACGTGGATGACGATGCAGGGGCAGACGGACGCCACCCTCTGCCAAGCCTTCAGCCTGACCCTCACAGGGTCAGGCTTTGAGTGGTTCCAAAGTTTGAGGCCTGGAAGCATCCCGTCCTTCCGAGCCTTGCGAGAGGCTTTCCTCGCTCGCTTTGCCACGCTTGTGGCACAAAAGAAACCGAAGACCCACCTCCTCTCCATTCGACAAGGGAGAGATGAGACGTTGAGACAATACCTCGCCCGCTTCACCGAGGAGTCTCACAAAGTCGAGGGCTTCGACGACAGGGACGCCATCACGGCGATTACCGAGGGAGTTCGCACGAGCGACTTCCTCAAGTCCATTGTCGGGCAAGTCCCGCGAGACATGGCGGAGCTGATGACGAGAGCCCGCACACATATGGGAATCGAGGACTATCTCGATGGCCGCGATGGCCGGAAGTCAGGAGGACAAGGTGGTCGCCACCGCGAAGAACGGGACGAAGATCGCCCCGACCCTCAAAGCAAGAGGAGCAAGGGAGGCCGGGCCCCTAACGGTCGCCCCCTCTCCGGTCCAAGATCGTCGCACGTTGATAACCTCCAAGCGTTATCAACGTACACCCCGCTGAACACTCCGCAAGAGCGGATCCTAGCTCTGCATCGCGACAAGCTAGGAAGTCCGGCTCCTCTAGCGAAGGATCCCGCGAAGAGGGATCGGAACAAGTTCTGTGAGTACCACCAGGATCACGGGCATCTGACGTCCGAGTGCTATCATCTTAGGCGTCAGATCGAGGCCCTAATTCAAGTCGGGAAATTAAAAGAGTATGTCCTAAGAACGGTTGGGGCGGCCACGGTGCACGAAGGCCGTCCACGGCGGGGAAGGAAGGGTCCGGCGACAGTGACTGACATGAACCAGGCAACGATCGAACAACCGGAGAGCTCACAGCTGCATGTCGTGGGCTAAGCCCGCCCCCTCTTTTCATTATGTCATTTTATTTCCAGTTTTAAGACAATCTCGAATTTCAATAAGGCCAATGGCCCAGGGATGTAATTTTTTACTATTTCCGTATGGTGATTAGATTACATTTCACCTTGTTGCATTATAATTTCTAGTCTCCTCTACGAGTACACGAGAAACTCGGGGGGCTAATGGGAAACAATGCTCAACGAAACTAAAGCTCACTCGTTCAAAAAAAAAAAAAAAAAAAAAAAAAACAACAAAGACGTGCTAATCGATTATGCCTTCGTTGGCAAATCGAGAACATAAGACGCGCACCATACGACGAAGACGTGCTAATCGATTATGCCTTCATTGGCAAATCGAGAACATAAGACGCGCACTAAACAACAAAGACGTGCTAATCGATTATGCCTTCGTTGGCAAATCGAGAACATAAGACGCGCACCATACGACGAAGACGTGCTAATCGATTATGCCTTCGTTGGCAAATCGAGAACATAAGACGCGCACAACACAAAAAAGACGTGCAAATCGATTATGCCTTCGTTGGCAGGTCGAGAACATAAGACGCGCACCAAACGACGAAGACGTGCTAATCGATTATGCCTTCATTGGCAAATCGAGAACATAAGACGCGCACAACACAAAAAAGACGTGCTAATCGATTATGCCTTCATTGGCAAATCGAGAACATAAGACGCGCACTAAACAACAAAGACGTGCTAATCGATTATGCCTTCGTTGGCAAATCGAGAACATAAGACGCGCACCATACGATGAAGACGTGCTAATCGATTATGCCTTCATTGGCAAATCGAGAACATAAGACGCGCACAACACAAAAAAGACGTGCTAATCGATTATGCCTTCGTTGGCAGGTCGAGAACATAAGACGCGCACCAAACGACGAAGACGTGCTAATCGATTATGCCTTCGTTGGCAAATCGAGAAAAGTAAGACGCGCACTACACAAAAAAGACGTGCAAATCGATTACGCCTTCGTTGGCGAGTCGAGAAAAGTAAGACGCGCACCACACAGAGAAGACGCGCAAATCGATTATGCCCTCATTGGCAAGTCGAGAAAACAAGACGCGCACAACACAATAAAGCCGTGCTAACCGGTCACGCCCTCATTGGTAGATCAAGAAAATGAGCCACGCACGATCAACCCGAAACAAAAAGTCGTCCCTCGCGACGCACAAAGGCCGTCCCTCGCGACACGAGAAGGCCATTACTCGTGACGCAAACCCGAGAGCGTTCATCCCGCATCCGTATAAAAGCGCAGATTTTGAATTTCCACTCGATCTACGCTCGACCGGAAACTCGGGGGGCTAATGTTGTCGGCCCGTCTAGGGCCGACGAGGAAAAAGACATTACTTCGACCCGCGCGACCGGCGCGAGGCCTTTGACGGCGGAGCCTTGCCTCAGCCATTGGCCGGCCCAAACCAATGGCCGGCCCAAGTTCCAGCCGGCCAATGGCCGGCCATATGCTCAGCCGGCCCATGGCCGGCCCAAGGGTGTCACTCGGCCATTGGCCGAGTCAAAGCCTCAGCAGGCTAATGGCCGGCCCAGTCCACTCGGCCATTGGCCGAGGCAAAGTTTCAGTCGGCCAATGGCCGACCCAAAGGTCTCACTCGGCCATTGGCCGAGGCAAAGTTTCACTCGGCCATTGGCCGAGGCAAAGCTTCAGCCGGCCAATGGCCGGCCCAGTTCACTCGGCCATTGGCCGAGGCAAAGTTTCACTCGGCCATTGGCCGAGGCAAAGTTTCAGCCGGCCAATGGCCGGCCCAGTCCACTCGGCCATTGGCCGAGGCAAAGTTTCACTCGGCCATTGGCCGAGGCAAAGCTTCAGCCGGCCAATGGCCGGCCCAGTCCACTCGGCCATTGGCCGAGGCAAAGTTTCACTCGGCCATTGGCCGAGGCAAAGCTTCAGCCGGCCAATGGCCGGCCCAGTTCACTCGGCCATTGGCCGAGGCAAAGCTTCAGTCGGCCAATGGCCGACCCAAGGGTCTCACTCGGCCATTGGCCGAGGCAAAGCTTCAGCCGGCCAATGGCCGGCCCAGTTCACTCGGCCATTGGCCGAGGCAAAGCTTCAGTCGGCCAATGGCCGACCCAACCTTGCTCACTCGGCCAAGGGGTCTTCAAACCACCCCTTGGCTGCCTATAAATACAAGGGTCCCTCCCTTGACCCAGGTAATCCATTTTTGAGTCCCGGAACGCTGCCGAACTCGTACTTCGCTCGTTTCGCTCATCTTTGGCCTCTAAACACCCCTAAAACCTCTACACTCCACCTCAATCCCACTAATGTTGAGCGTCGGAGAGGTAAACAGGGGCACCCCCCCTGTTTCCCCTTTGTAGTTCACGTGTTCTCTACTCCTTTTCAGGCACTCTGACGAACTCAAGGGACATCCACAGCTAAGGGACGACTCGGGATACCGGGTCCGACACGCTCGAGTCAAGACGAGACCACTTGGTCTGGCCTTGGGTCTAACCGTCTTTGGCTCCTAAATAGTTGTCCGAAAAACAGCGACAACAGAACTCATCTCGAGGAGACATGTAGAGTCGTCACGAGGAGTATCAGTCGACTCGTGGACTCAGGACTCAACTCGAGGACTCATGTAGAGCCTGCACGAGGAGTTACGTGAAGAGTCGGCACGAGGAGTATCAGTCGACTCGTGGACTCGAACTCGACTCGAGGAATGAACTCATCTCGATGAGACATGTAGAGTCGGCACGAGGAGTATCAGTCGACTCGTGGATTCGAACTCTACTCTAGGACTCATGTAGAGACTGCACGAGGAGTTACGTGAAGAGTCGGCACGAGGAGTATCAGTCGACTCGTGGACTCGAACTCGACTCGAGGAATGAACTCATCTCGATGAGACATGTAGAGTCGGCACGAAGAGTATCAGTCGACTCGTGGACTCGAACTCGACTCCAGGACTCATGTAGAGCCTGCACGAGGAGTTACGAGAAGAGTCGGCACGAGGAGTATTAGTCGACTCGTCGACTCGAACTCGACTCGAAGAATGAACTCATCTCGAGCAGACATGTAGAGTCGGCACGAGGAGTATCAGTCGACTCGTGGACTCGGGACTCAACTCGAGGACTCATGTAGAGCCTGCACGAGGAGTTACGTGAAGAGTCGGCACGAGGAGTATCAGTCGACTCGTGGACTCGAACTTGACTCGAGGAATGAACTCATCTTGAGGAGACATGTAGAGTCGGCACGAGGAGTATCAGTCGACTCGTGGACTCGAACTCGACTCGAGGACTCATGTAGAGCCTACACGAGGAGTTACGTGAAGAGTCGGCACGAGGAGTATTAGTCGACTCGAGAAATGAACTCATCTCGGGGAGTTACGTGAAGAGGCGGCACGAGGAGTATTAGTCGACTCGTGGACTCGAACTCGACTCGAGGAATTAACTCATCTCGAGGAGTTATGTGAAGAGTCAGCACGAGGAGTATTAGTCCACTCGTGAACTCGAACTCGACTCGAGGAATGATCGCATCTCGAGGAGTTACGTGAAGAGTCGGCACGAGGAGTATCAGTCGACTCGTGGACTCGAACTCGACTCGAGGAATGCACTCATCTCGAGGAGACATGTAGAGTCGTCACGAGGAGTATCAGTCGACTCGTGGACTCGGGACTCAACTCGAGGACTCATGTAGAGCCTGCACGAGGAGTTACGTGAAGAGTCGCCACGAGGAGTATCAGTCGACTCGTGGAATCGAACTCGACTCGGGGAATGAACTCATCTCGAGGAGTTATGTGAAGAGTCGGCACGAGGAGTATCAGTCGATTCGTGGACTCGGGACTCAACTCGAGGACTCATGTAGAGCCTGCACGAGGAGTTACGTGAAGAGTCGGCACGAGGAGTATCAGTCGACTCGTGGACTCGAACTCGACTCGAGGAATGAACTCATCTCGATGAGACATGTAGAGTCGGCACGAGGAGTATCAGTCGACTCGTGGATTCGAACTCTACTCTAGGACTCATGTAGAGCCTGCACGAGGAGTTACGTGAAGAGTCGGCAAGAGGAGTATCAGTCTACTCGTGGACTCGAACTCGACTTGAGGAATGAACTCATCTCGAGGAGACATGTAGAGTCGGCACGAGGAGTATCAGTCGACTCGTGGACTCGAGACTCAACTCGAGGACTCATGTAGAGACTGCACGAGGAGTTACGTGAAGAGTCGGCACGAGGAGTATCAATCGACTCGTGGACTCGAACTCGAGTCGAGAAATGAATTCATCTTGAGGAGAGATGTAGAGTCGGCACGAGGAGTATCAGTCGACTCGTGGACTCGAACTCGACTCGAGGACTCATGTAGAGCCTGCACGAGGAGTTACGTGAAGAGGCGGCACGAGGAGTATTAATTAGTCGACTCGTGGACTCGAACTCGACTCGAGAAATGAACTCATCTCGAGGAGTTACGTGAAGAGGCAGCACGAGGAGTATTATACCACTCATGGACTCGAACTCGACTCGAGGAATTAACTCATCTCGAGGAGTTATGTGAAGAGTCAGCACGAGGAGTATTAATCCACTCGTGAACTCGAACTCGACTCGAGGAATGTTCGCGTCTCGAGGAGTTACGTGAAGAGTCGGCACGAGGAGTATCAGTCGACTCGTGGACTCGAACTCGACTCGAGGAATGCACTCATCTCGAGGAGACATGTAGAGTCGTCACGAGGAGTATCAGTCGACTCGTGGACTCGGGACTCAACTCGAGGACTCATGTAGAGCCTGCACGAGGAGTTACGTGAAGAGTCGGCACGAGGAGTATCAGTCGACTCGTGGACTCGAACTCGACTCGAGGAATGAACTCATCTCGAGGAGTTATGTGAAGAGTCGGCACGAGGAGTATCAGTCGACTCGTGGACTCGAACTCTACTCGAGGACTCATGTCGAGTCGGCAAGAGGAGTATTAGTCGACTCTTGGACTCGAACTCGACTCGACGAATGAACTCATCTCGAGGAGTTACGTGAAGAGTCGGCACGAGGAGTATCAGTCGACTCGTGGACTCGAACTCGACTCGAGGAATAAACTCATCTCGAGGAGACATGTAGAGTCGTCACGAGGAGTATCAGTAGACTCGTGGACTCGGGACTCAACTCGAGGACTCATGTAGAGCCTGCACGAGGAGTTACGTGAAGAGTCGGCACGAGGAGTATCAGTCGACTCGTGGACTCGAACTCGACTCGAGGAATGAACTCATCTCGAGGAGACATGTAGAGTCGTCACGAGGAGTATCAGTCGACTCATGGACTCGGGACTCAACTCGAGGACTCATGTAGAGCCTGCACGAGGAGTTACGTGAAGAGTCGGCACGATGAGTATCAGTCGACTCGTGGACTCGAACTTGACTCGAGGATTGAACTCATCTCGAGGAGACATGTAGAGTCGGCACGAGGAGTATCAGTCGACTCGTGGACTCGAACTCGACTCGAGGACTCGTGTAGAGCCTGCACGAGGATTTACGTGAAGAGTCGGCACGAGGAGTATCAGTCGACTCGTGGACTCGAACTCGACTCAAGGAATGAACTCATCTCGAGGAGTTATGTGAAGAGTCGGCACGAGGAGTATCAGTCGACTCGTGGACTCGAACTCGACTCGAGGACTCATGTAGAGCCTGCACGAGGAGTTACGAGAAGAGTCGGCACGAGGAGTATTAGTCGACTCGTCGACTCGAACTCGACTCGAAGAATGAACTCATCTCGAGCAGACATGTATAGTCGGCACGAGGAGTATCAGTCAACTTGTGGACTCGGGACTCAACTCGAGGACTCATGTAGAGCCTGCACGAGGAGTTACGTGAAGAGTTGGCACGAGGAGTATCAGTCGACTCGTGGACTCGAACTTGACTCGAGGAATGAACTCATCTTGAGGAGACATGTAGAGTTGGCATGAGGAGTATCAGTCAACTCGTGGACTCGAACTCGACTCGAGGACTCATGTAGAGCCTACACGAGGAGTTACGTGAAGAGTCGGCACGAGGAGTATTAGTCGACTCGTGGACTCGAACTCGACTCGAGAAATGAACTCATCTCGAGGAGTTACGTGAAGAGGCGGCACGAGGAGTGTTAGTCGACTCGTGGGCTCGAACTCGACTCGAGGAATTAACTCATCTCGAGGAGTTATGTGAAGAGTCAGCACGAGGAGTATTAGTCCACTCGTGATCTCGAACTCGACTCGAGGAATAATCGCATCTCGAGGAGTTACGTGAAGAGTCGGCACGAGGAGTATCAGTCGACTCGTGGACTCGAACTCGACTCGAGGAATGCACTCATCTCGAGGAGACATGTAGAGTCGTCACGAGGAGTATCAGTCGACTCGTGGACTCGGGACTCAACTCGAGGACTCATGTAGAGCCTGCACGAGGAGTTACGTGAAGAGTCGGCACGAGGAGTATCAGTCGACTCGTGGACTCGAACACGACTCGAGGAATGAACTCATCTCGAGGAGTTATGTGAAGAGTCGGCACGAGGAGTATCAGTCGACTCGTGGACTCGAACTCGACTCGAGGACTCATGTAGAGCCTGCACGAGGAGTTACGTGAAGAGTCGGCACGAGGAGTATTAGTCGACTCGTGGACTCGAACTCAACTCGAGGAATGAACTCATCTCGAGGAGACATGTAGAGTCGGCACGAGGAGTATCAGTCAACTCGTGGACTCGGGACTCAACTCGAGGACTCATGTAGAGCCTGCACGAGGAGTTACGTGAAGAGTCGGCACGAGGAGTATCAGTCGACTCGTGGACTCGAACTCGACTCGAGGAATGAACTCATCTCGATGAGACATGTAGAGTCGGCACGAGGAGTATCAGTCGACTCGTGGACTCGAACTCGACTCGAGGACTCATGTAGAGCCTGCACGAGGAGTTACGTGAAGAGGCGGCACGAGGAGTATTAGTCGACTCGTGGACTCGAACTCGACTCGAGAAATGAACTCATCTCGAGGAGTTACGTGAAGAGGCAGCACGAGGAGTATTATACCACTCATGGACTCGAACTCGACTCGAGGAATTAACTCATCTCGAGGAGTTATGTGAAGAGTCAGCACGAGGAGTATTAATCCACTCGTGAACTCGAACTCGACTCGAGGAATGTTCGCATCTCGAGGAGTTACGTGAAGAGTCGGCACGAGGAGTATCAGTCGACTCGTGGACTCGAACTCGACTCGAGGAATGCACTCATCTCGAGGAGACATGTAGAGTCGTCACGAGGAGTATCAGTCGACTCGTGGACTCGGGACTCAACTCGAGGACTCATGTAGAGCCCGCACGAGGAGTTACGTGAAGAGTCGGCACGAGGAGTATCAGTCGACTCGTGGACTCGAACTCGACTCGAGGAATGAACTCATCTCGAGGAGTTATGTGAAGAGTCGGCACGAGGAGTATCAGTCGACTCGTGGACTCGAACTCTACTCGAGGACTCATGTCGAGTCGGCAAGAGGAGTATTAGTCGACTCGTGGACTCGAACTCGACTCGACGAATGAACTCATCTCGAGGAGTTACGTGAAGAGTCGGCACGAGGAGTATCAGTCGACTCGTGGACTCGAACTCGACTCGAGGAATAAACTCATCTCGAGGAGACATGTAGAGTCGTCACGAGGAGTATCAGTAGACTCGTGGACTCGGGACTCAACTCGAGGACTCATGTAGAGCCTGCACGAGGAGTTACGTGAAGAGTCGGCACGAGGAGTATCAGTCGACTCGTGGACTCGAACTCGACTCGAGGAATGAACTCATCTCGAGGAGACATGTAGAGTCGTCACGAGGAGTATCAGTCGACTCATGGACTCGGGACTCAACTCGAGGACTCATGTAGAGCCTGCACGAGGAGTTACGTGAAGAGTCGGCACGATGAGTATCAGTCGACTCGTGGACTCGAACTTGACTCGAGGATTGAACTCATCTCGAGGAGTGTTGTCGCTGTTTTTCGGACAACTATTTAGGAGCCAAAGACGGTTAGACCCAAGGCCGGACCAAGTGGTCTCGTCTTGACTCGAGCGTGTCGGACTTGGTATCCCAAGTCGTCCCTTAGCTGTGGGTGAAGCTCACCTCGTCTTGATACCTGAAAAGCAAACAAGAGATTGTGAACTACAAAGGGGAAACAGGGGGGGTGCCCCTGTTTACCTCTCCGACGCTCAACATTAGTGGGATTGAGGTGGAGTATAGAGGTTTTAGGGGTGTTTAGAGGCCAAAGATGAGCGAAACGAGCGAAGTACGAGTTCGGCAGCGTTTCGGGACTCAAAAATGGATTACCTGGACCAAGGGGGGTGCCTTGGTATTTATAGGCAGCCAAGGGGTGGTTTGAAGACCCCTTGGCCGAGTGAGAATGCTTGGGTCGGCATTGGAGGAGGTTGGGTCGGCCAATGGCCGAGTGAACATAGTGGTGAGGTTCACTCGGCCATTGGCCGAGTGAAGGTCTTGGGCCGGCTGAGGTTCACTCGGCCAATGGCCGAGTGAACTGCTGAGGCAGCAGGGAGGTTCACTCGGCCATTGGCCGAGTGAACTGTTGGAAGGTTCACTCGGCCAATGGCCGAGTGAACTGTCTTGGCGGCTGAAGGGTTCACTCGGCCATTGGCCGAGTGAACTGTTGGAAGGTTCACTCGGCCAATGGCCGAGTGAACTGCCTTGGTGGCTGAGGGGTTCACTCGGCCATTGGCCGAGTGAACTGCTGGAAGGTTCACTCGGCCAATGGCCGAGTGAACTGCCTTGGTGGCTGAGGGGTTCACTCGGCCATTGGCCGAGTGAACTGCTGGAAGGTTCACTCGGCCAATGGCCGAGTGAACTGCCTTGGTGGCTGAGGGGTTCACTCGGCCATTGGCCGAGTGAACTGTCCAATGGCCGAGTGAGCCATTTGACCCAGCCAATGGCCGGGTGAGCCATTGACTCGGCCCGTGGCTGGGTTTTGACTTGGCCATTGGTTTGGGCCGGCTCCTGGTTGAGTCGGGGTTTCGCAGCCCAAGATCTCGTACCAGCCATGTGGGTCGAAGAGATGACCTTGTTCCCGTTGGCCCTAGACGGGCCAACAACATTAGCCCCCCGAGTTTCCGGTCGAGCGTAGATCGAGTGGAAACTCAAAATCTACGCCTTTATACGGATGCGGGATGAACGCTCTCGGGTCCGTGCCATGAGGAATGGCCTTCGCGCGTCGCGAGGGACGGCCTTTGTGCGTCGCGAGGGACGACTTTTTGTTTCGGGTTGATCGTGCGTGGCTCATTTTCTCGATCTACCAGTGAGGGCGTGATCGGTTAGCACGGCTTTATTGTGTTGTGCGCGTCTTGTTTTCTCGACTTGCCAATGAGGGCATAATCGATTTGCGCGTCTTTTTTGTGTAGTGCGCGTCTTACTTTTCTCGACTTGCCAACGAAGGCATAATCGATTTGTACGTCTTTTTCGTATTGTGCGCGTCTTACTTTTCTCGATTTGCCAACGAAGGCATAATCGATTAGCACGTCTTCGTCGTTTAGTGCGAGTCTTACTTTTCTCGATTTGCCAACGAAGGCATAATCGATTAGCGCGTCTTTTTTGTTTTGTGCGCGTCTTACTTTCTCGATTTGCCACCGAAGGCATAATCGATTTGCGCGTCTTCTTTGTTTTGTGCGCGTCTTGTTTTCTCGATTTGCCGCCGAAGGCATAATCGATTTGCGCGTCTTCGTTGAGTTGTGCGCGTCTTACCTTTCTCGACTTGCCAACGAAGGCATAATCGATTTGCGCGTCTTCGTTGAGTTGTGCGCGTCTTACCTTTCTCGACTTGCCAACGAAGGCATAATCGATTTGCGCGTCTTCTTTGTTTTGTGCGCGTCTTACTTTCTCGATATGCCACCGAAGGCATAATCGATTTGCGCGTCTTTGTTGTATGGTGCGCGTCTTATGTTCTCGACCTGCCAACGAAGGCATAATCGATTTGCACGTCTTTGTTGTATCGTGCGCGTCTTACTTTTCTCGAGTTGCCAACGAAGGCATAATCGATTTGCACGTCTTTTTTGTTTTGTGCGCGTCTTGTTTTCTCGATTTGCCAACGAAGGCATAATCGATTTGCGCGTCTTTGTCGTATGGACGCAGACCTTGAACCCATTTGTAACTCGTTGCCTGTCGGCCGACGAGCTGGGCGGCGAGCGCGATGCCACATTTGTGTGGCGAGGTTTCCCGTGGACGCTGGCTAGACCAGATACGCCCTGCGGACGCAGACCTTGAACCCATTTGTAACTCGTTGCCTTTCGGCCGACGAGCTGGGCGGCGAGCGCGATGCCACATTTGTGTGGCGAGGTTTCCCGTGGGCGCTGGCTTGACCAGATACGCCCTGGCGGACGCAAGACTTGAACCCATTTGTAACTCGTTGCCTGTCGGCCGACGAGCTGGGCGGCGAGCGCGATGCCACATTTGTGTGGCGAGGTTTCCCGTGGACGCTGGCTAGACCAGATACGCCCTGCGGACGCAGACCTTGAACCCATTTGTAACTCGTTGCCTTTCGGCCGACGAGCTGGGCGGCGAGCGCGATGCCACATTTGTGTGGCGAGGTTTCCCGTGGGCGCTGGCTTGACCAGATACGCCCTGGCGGACGCAAGACTTGAACCCATTTGTAACTCGTTGCCTTTCGGCCGACGAGCTGGGCGGCGAGCGCGATGCCACATTTGTGTGGCGAGGTTTCCCGTGGGCGCTGGCTTGACCAGATACGCCCTGCGGACGCAGACCTTGAACCCATTTGTAACTCGTTGCCTTTCGGCCGACGAGCTGGGCGGCGAGCGCGATGCCACATTTGTGTGGCGAGGTTTCCCGTGGGCGCTGGCTTGACCAGATACGCCCTAGCGGACGCAAGCCTTGAACCCATTTGTAACTCGTTGCCTTTCGGCCGACGAGCTGGGCGGCGAGCGCGATGCCACATTTGTGTGGCGAGGTTTCCCGTGGGCGCTGGCTTGACCAGATACGCGCTGGCGGACGCAAGCCTTGAACCCATTTGTAACTCGTTGCCTTTCGGCCGACGAGCTGGGCGGCGAGCGCGATGCCACATTTGTGTGGCGAGGTTTCCCGTGGGCGCTGGCTTGACCAGATACGCCCTGGTGGACGCAAGCCTTGAACCCATTTGTAACTCGTTGCCTTTCGGCCGACGAGCTGGGCGGCGAGCGCGATCTCAAGACTCAACTCGAGGGCTCATGTAGAGCCTGCACGAGGAATAGTTAGTTGACTTGTGGACTTGGGACTCAACTCGAGGGCTCTCGTAGAGCCTGCACGAGGAGTTTCGTGAAGAGTCGTCGCGAGGAGTATCGGTCGACTCGCGGACTCGGAGCTCGACTCGAGGAATGAATTCATCTCGAGGAGACATGCGAAGAGTCGGAACGAGGAGTATTGGTCGACTCGTGGACTCGAACTCGACTCGAGGAATGAATTCATCTCGAGGAGACATGTGAAGAGTTAGCACGAGGAGTATTGGTCGACTCGTGGACTCGAACTCGACTCGAGGAATGAATTCATCTCGAGGAGACATGTGAAGAGTTAGCACGAGGAGTATTGGTCGACTCGTGGACTCAAACTCGACTCGAGGACTCACGTAGAGCTTGCACGAGGAGTTTTGTGAAGAGTCGGCGCGAGGAGTATCGGTCGACGCGCGGACTCGTAGCTCGACTCGAGGAATGAATTCATCTCGAGGAGACATGTTAAGAGTTAGCACGAGGAGTATTGGTCGACTCGTGGACTCGAACTCGACTCGAGGAATGAATTCATCTCGAGGAGACATGCGAAGAGTCTCTCTTATTTTTATTTTTTGAGTTGTTGTTGAATTGTTTTTTGATTGAGCGTTTTGATTGAGCGTTGGTCCCTGTTAGCCCCCCGAGTTTCTTGCGTTTGTGAGACAAAGGTTGAGAAACTCTCGCGTTAGAGGTATACAATAGCATTTTTTTTATGTGTGAAATAACTCTTTATTGCAATAAGGGGGTCATTACAGCTTGTCATGGCACTTGGCCTTCTTTGAAAAAAGGAAATTACACTTTTGAAATGAAAGTGGCCACGAAGCCGATCGAGTTCGGGCGTGAATGTCGAAGTCGCGACCATCATGGCTTGCTAGTAGACGCGACGAATTCCCTGAGATTCCCAACTCGAATTAGGGAATCAATTCGCTTCTTGAGCTGCTTGCATTCGACCGTCGCGTGCCCGTGATCTTTGTGGTATTCGCAGAACCGACTTCGATCTCGCTTCGCGGGGTCCTTTGTGAGTGGAGCGGGGCTTCCCAGCTCATCGCGGCGTAAGCGCGGGATCCGGTCGGGCGTTGTGTTGAGCGGGACGAAGGATCGCTTCGGGGCTGGAGAAGGGTGGTCGTTAGGGACTTGACCTTTCCGGCGCCTTTTCCTTCGTGACTCGGGACCAACGGCCGGCATCACAAGCGTGGCTGCGCGTTCTTGACCGAGTGCTCGATCAATGTTGGGTGGTTGCTGCCCCAAGATGATCGCGGTCTCGCGTCGGGCGTTGAGCTTTTCTCTCAAGTCGAACTCGGGATCCTTTCTTTGAGAGTTGAGGCGGTCTCTCAAGTCTCCGGAGGCCGTCCCTATCACCCTTGTTAAGGGCGCATCACTCAGGCGACGCCTTTGGCGGAGGCCGAGACCATCGACGTCGTCACCCTCACAAGGGTTTTGGACGCGGATGGTGAGCTTGGAGCGTCCCTTTCGGGACCTCGAGGTCGAGCGTCCTCGGGCATTGTGCGAGCTTTGACGCCTTGACGTGGTCGCTCGAGGGTGTCCCCTCGAGGGCGTGTGTGCGTGCTCACCAGAAAGTTGACGTTTTGACGCGGCCGTCCGAGGGTGTCCCCTTGGAGGCGTGCGCACGTGTCCACTTTCGTGAATAGCGTGGTCGAGGTTGGTCTCATGGTTGATGTCATCGACATTGTTGGAGTCGAGGAGGTCGGTGATGAGCGCGCCGGTGACGCCGGGGCGGTCTAGGAGCTCGGCGAGCCTTCGAGCCGTGTCCTCTCGGACTGCGGCCTCGGGGTCATTCGCCAGGTCTCGGGGCTGGCTCTCGTTATCACGAGGTTGCCCTTCGAGACGGCGCACGGAGCTTTGGAGGTCGCGTCTCGAGCTAGTCGCTCGGGCGCCCACGGAGGTGGCGGGGCTACGACTCATCTCTCGAGAGTCGTAGGAGTTAGAAGAAGACTGGTAGAGGGGATGTGTTGCCAAGGTCGAGAGATCCCCTCCTTCTAGCGCCAAAATGTTGTCGCTGTTTTTCGGACAACTATTTAGGAGCCAAAGACGGTTAGACCCAAGGCCGGACCAAGTGGTCTCGTCTTGACTCGAGCGTGTCGGACTTGGTATCCCAAGTCGTCCC
The DNA here is from genome assembly GCF_054948205.1 of Urtica dioica subsp. dioica. Lineage (NCBI taxonomy): Eukaryota > Viridiplantae > Streptophyta > Magnoliopsida > Rosales > Urticaceae > Urtica > Urtica dioica. Next base: position 21,473,098 of record NC_142760.1, on the reverse strand, counting down.
TTAGCTGTGGGTGAAGCTCACCTCGTCTTGATACCTGAAAAGCAAACAAGAGATTGTGAACTACAAAGGGGAAACAGGGGGGGTGCCCCTGTTTACCTCTCCGACGCTCAACATTAGTGGGATTGAGGTGGAGTATAGAGGTTTTAGGGGTGTTTAGAGGCCAAAGATGAGCGAAACGAGCGAAGTACGAGTTCGGCAGCGTTTCGGGACTCAAAAATGGATTACCTGGACCAAGGGGGGTGCCTTGGTATTTATAGGCAGCCAAGGGGTGGTTTGAAGACCCCTTGGCCGAGTGAGAATGCTTGGGTCGGCATTGGAGGAGGTTGGGTCGGCCAATGGCCGAGTGAACATAGTGGTGAGGTTCACTCGGCCATTGGCCGAGTGAAGGTCTTGGGCCGGCTGAGGTTCACTCGGCCAATGGCCGAGTGAACTGCTGAGGCAGCAGGGAGGTTCACTCGGCCATTGGCCGAGTGAACTGTTGGAAGGTTCACTCGGCCAATGGCCGAGTGAACTGTCTTGGCGGCTGAAGGGTTCACTCGGCCATTGGCCGAGTGAACTGTTGGAAGGTTCACTCGGCCAATGGCCGAGTGAACTGCCTTGGTGGCTGAGGGGTTCACTCGGCCATTGGCCGAGTGAACTGCTGGAAGGTTCACTCGGCCAATGGCCGAGTGAACTGCCTTGGTGGCTGAGGGGTTCACTCGGCCATTGGCCGAGTGAACTGCTGGAAGGTTCACTCGGCCAATGGCCGAGTGAACTGTCCAATGGCCGAGTGAGCCATTTGACCCAGCCAATGGCCGGGTGAGCCATTGACTCGGCCCGTGGCTGGGTTTTGACTTGGCCATTGGTTTGGGCCGGCTCCTGGTTGAGTCGGGGTTTCGCAGCCCAAGATCTCGTACCAGCCATGTGGGTCGAAGAGATGACCTTGTTCCCGTTGGCCCTAGACGGGCCAACAACAAGGAGACATGTAGAGTCGGCACGAGGAGTATCAGTCGACTCGTGGACTCGAACTCGACTCGAGGACTCGTGTAGAGCCTGCACGAGGATTTACGTGAAGAGTCGGCACGAGGAGTATCAGTCGACTCGTGGACTCGAACTCGACTCAAGGAATGAACTCATCTCGAGGAGTTATGTGAAGAGTCGGCACGAGGAGTATCAGTCGACTCGTGGACTCGAACTCGACTCGAGGACTCATGTAGAGCCTGCACGAGGAGTTACGAGAAGAGTCGGCACGAGGAGTATTAGTCGACTCGTCGACTCGAACTCGACTCGAAGAATGAACTCATCTCGAGCAGACATGTATAGTCGGCACGAGGAGTATCAGTCAACTCGTGGTCTCGGGACTCAACTCGAGGACTCATGTAGAGCCTGCACGAGGAGTTACGTGAAGAGTTGGCACGAGGAGTATCAGTCGACTCGTGGACTCGAACTTGACTCGAGGAATGAACTCATCTTGAGGAGACATGTAGAGTCGGCATGAGGAGTATCAGTCAACTCGTGGACTCGAACTCGACTCGAGGACTCATGTAGAGCCTACACGAGGAGTTACGTGAAGAGTCGGCACGAGGAGTATTAGTCGACTCGTGCACTCGAACTCGACTCGAGAAATGAACTCATCTCGAGGAGTTACGTGAAGAGGCGGCACGAGGAGTGTTAGTCGACTCGTGGGCTCGAACTCGACTCGAGGAATTAACTCATCTCGAGGAGTTATGTGAAGAGTCAGCACGAGGAGTATTAGTCCACTCGTGATCTCGAACTCGACTCGAGGAATAATCGCATCTCGAGGAGTTACGTGAAGAGTCGGCACGAGGAGTATCAGTCGACTCGTGGACTCGAACTCGACTCGAGGAATGCACTCATCTCGAGGAGACATGTAGAGTCGTCACGAGGAGTATCAGTCGACTCGTGGACTCGGGACTCAACTCGAGGACTCATGTAGAGCCTGCACGAGGAGTTACGTGAAGAGTCGGCACGAGGAGTATCAGTCGACTCGTGGACTCGAACACGACTCGAGGAATGAACTCATCTCGAGGAGTTATGTGAAGAGTCGGCACGAGGAGTATCAGTCGACTCGTGGACTCGAACTCGACTCGAGGACTCATGTAGAGCCTGCACGAGGAGTTACGTGAAGAGTCGGCACGAGGAGTATTAGTCGACTCGTGGACTCGAACTCAACTCGAGGAATGAACTCATCTCGAGGAGACATGTAGAGTCGGCACGAGGAGTATCAGTCGACTCGTGGACTCGGGACTCAACTCGAGGACTCATGTAGAGCCTGCACGAGGAGTTACGTGAAGAGTCGGCACGAGGAGTATCAGTCGACTCGTGGACTCGAACTCGACTCGAGGAATGAACTCATCTCGATGAGACATGTAGAGTCGGCACGAGGAGTATCAGTCGACTCGTGGACTCGAACTCTACTCGAGGACTCATGTAGAGCCTGCACGAGGAGTTACGTGAAGAGTCGGCAAGAGGAGTATTAGTCGACTCGTGGACTCGAACTCGACTCGAGGAATGAACTCATCTCGATGAGACATGTAGAGTCGGCACGAGGAGTATCAGTCGACTCGTGGACTCGGGACTCAACTCGAGGACTCATGTAGAGCCTGCACGAGGAGTTACGTGAAGAGTCGGCACGAGGAGTATCAGTCGACTCGTGGACTCGAACTCGACTCGAGGAATGAACTCATCTCGATGAGACATGTAGAGTCGGCACGAGGAGTATCATTCGACTCGTGGACTCGAACTCTACTCGAGGACTCATGTACAGCCTGCACGAGGAGTTACGTGAAGAGTCGGCAAGAGGAGTATCAGTCTACTCGTGGACTTGAACTCGACTCGAGGAATGAACTCATCTCGAGGAGACATGTAGAGTCGGCACGAGGAGTATCAGTCGACTCGTGGACTCGAGACTCAACTCGAGGACTCATGTAGAGACTGCACGAGGAGTTACGTGAAGAGTCGGCACGAAGAGTATCAATCGACTCGTGGACTCGAACTCGAGTCGAGGAATGAATTCATCTTGAGGAGACATGTAGAGTCGGCACGAGGAGTATCAGTCGACTCGTGGACTTGAACTCGACTCGAGGATTCATGTAGAGCCTGCACGAGGAGTTACGTGAAGAGTCGGCACGAGGAGTATCAGTCTACTCGTGGACTCGAACTCGACTCGAGGAATGAACTCATCTCGAGGAGTTATGTGAAGAGGCGGCACGAGGAGTATTAGTCGACTCGTGGACTCGAACTCGACTCGAGGAATGCACTCATCTCGAGGAGACATGTAGAGTCGTCACGAGGAGTATCAGTCGACTCGTGGACTCGGGACTCATCTCGAGGACTCATGTAGAGCCTGCACGAGGAGTTACGTGAAGAGTCAGCAAGAGGAGTATCAGTCGACTCGTGAACTCGAACTCGACTCGAGGAATGAACTCATCTCGACGAGACATGTAGAGTCGGCACGAGGAGTATCAGTCGACTCGTGGACTCGAGACTCAACTCGAGGACTCATGTAGAGACTGCACGAGGAGTTACGTGAAGAGTCGGCACGAGGAGTATCAGTCGACTCGTGGACTCGAACTCGACTCGTGGACTCGAACTCGACTCGAGGAATGCACTCATCTCGAGGAGACATGTAGAGTCGTCACGAGGAGTATCAGTCGACTCGTGGACTCGGGACTCATCTCGAGGACTCATGTAGAGCCTGCACGAGGAGTTACGTGAAGAGTCAGCAAGAGGATTATCAGTCGACTCGTGAACTCGAACTCGACTCGAGGAATGCACTCATCTCGACGAGACATGTAGAGTCGGCACAAGGAGTATCAGTCGACTCGTGGACTCGAGACTCAACTCGAGGACTCATGTAGAGACTGCACGAGGAGTTACGTGAAGAGTCGGCACGAGGAGTATCAGTCGACTCGTGGACTCGAACTCGACTCGAGGAATGAACTCATCTCGAGGAGACGTGTAGAGTCGGCACGAGGAGTATCAGTCGACTCGTGGACTCGAGACTCAACTCGAGGACTCATGTAGAGACTGCACGAGGAGTTACGTGAAGAGTCGGCACGAGGAGTATCAGTCGACTCGTGGACTCGAACTCGACTCGAGGAATGAACTCATCTCGAGGAGACATTTAGAGTCGGCACGAGGAGTATCAGTCGACTCATGGACTCGGGACTCAACTCGAGGACTCATGTAGAGCCTGCACGAGGAGTTACGTGAAGAGTCGGCACAAGGAGTATCAGTCGATTCGTGGACTCGAACTCGACTCGAGGAATGAACTCATCTTGAGGAGACATGTAGAGTCGGCACGAGGAGTATCAGTCGACTCGTGGACTCGAACTCGACTCGAGGACTCATGTAGAGCCTGCACGAGGAGTTACGTGAAGAGTCGGCACGAGGAGTATCAGTCGACTCGTGGACTCGAACTCGACTCGAGGAATGAACTCATCTCGAGGAGTTATGTGAAGAGTAGGCACGAGGAGTATTAATCGACTCGTGGACTCGAACTCGACTCGAGGAATGAACTCATCTCGAGGAGTTATGTGAAGAGTCGGCACGAGGAGTATTAGTCGACTCGTGGACTCGAACTCGACTCGAGGAATGACTCATGTAGAGCATGCACGAGGAGTTACGTGAAGAGTCGGCACGAGGAGTATCAGTCGACTCGTGGACTCGAACTCGACTCGTGGACTCGAACTCGACTCGAGGAATGAACTCATCTCGAGGAGACATGTAGAGTCGTCACGAGGAGTATCAGTCGACTCGTGGACTCGGGACTCAACTCGAGGACTCATGTAGAGCCTGCACGAGGAGTTACGTGAAGAGTCGGCGCGATGAGTATCAGTCGACTCGTGGACTCGAACTTGACTCGAGGAATGAACTCATCTCGAGGAGACATGTAGAGTCGGCACGAGGAGTATCAGTCGACTCGTGGACTCGAACTCGACTCGAGGACTCATGTAGAGCCTGCACGAGGAGTGACGTGAAGAGTCGGCACGAGGAGTATCAGTCGACTCGTGGACTCGAACTCTACTCGAGGACTCATGTAGAGCCTGCACGAGGAGTTACGTGAAGAGTCGGCAAGAGGAGTATTAGTCGACTCGTGGACTCGAACTCGACTCGAGGAATGAACTCATCTCGATGAGACATGTAGAGTCGGCACGAGGAGTATCAGTCGACTCGTGGACTCGGGACTCAACTCGAGGACTCATGTAGAGCCTGCACGAGGAGTTACGTGAAGAGTCGGCACGAGGAGTATCAGTCGACTCGTGGACTCGAACTCGACTCGAGGAATGAACTCATCTCGATGAGACATGTAGAGTCGGCACGAGGAGTATCATTCGACTCGTGGACTCGAACTCGACTCGAGGAATGACTCATGTAGAGCATGCACGAGGAGTTACGTGAAGAGTCGGCACGAGGAGTATCAGTCGACTCGTGGACTCGAACTCGACTCGTGGACTCGAACTCGACTCGAGGAATGAACTCATCTCGAGGAGACATGTAGAGTCGTCACGAGGAGTATCAGTCGACTCGTGGACTCGGGACTCAACTCGAGGACTCATGTAGAGCCTGCACGAGGAGTTACGTGAAGAGTCGGCGCGATGAGTATCAGTCGACTCGTGGACTCGAACTTGACTCGAGGAATGAACTCATCTCGAGGAGACATGTAGAGTCGGCACGAGGAGTATCAGTCGACTCGTGGACTCGAACTCGACTCGAGGACTCATGTAGAGCCTGCACGAGGAGTGACGTGAAGAGTCGGCACGAGGAGTATCAGTCGACTCGTGGACTCGAACTCTACTCGAGGACTCATGTAGAGCCTGCACGAGGAGTTACGTGAAGAGTCGGCAAGAGGAGTATTAGTCGACTCGTGGACTCGAACTCGACTCGAGGAATGAACTCATCTCGATGAGACATGTAGAGTCGGCACGAGGAGTATCAGTCGACTCGTGGACTCGGGACTCAACTCGAGGACTCATGTAGAGCCTGCACGAGGAGTTACGTGAAGAGTCGGCACGAGGAGTATCAGTCGACTCGTGGACTCGAACTCGACTCGAGGAATGAACTCATCTCGATGAGACATGTAGAGTCGGCACGAGGAGTATCATTCGACTCGTGGACTCGAACTCTACTCGAGGACTCATGTACAGCCTGCACGAGGAGTTACGTGAAGAGTCGGCAAGAGGAGTATCAGTCTACTCGTGGACTCGAACTCGACTCGAGGAATGAACTCATCTCGAGGAGACATGTAGAGTCGGCACGAGGAGTATCAGTCGACTCGTGGACTCGAGACTCAACTCGAGGACTCATGTAGAGACTGCACGAGGAGTTACGTGAAGAGTCGGCACGAGGAGTATCAATCGACTCGTGGACTCGAACTCGAGTCGAGGAATGAATTCATCTTGAGGAGACATGTAGAGTCGGCACGAGGAGTATCAGTCGACTCGTGGACTCGAACTCGACTCGAGGACTCATGTAGAGCCTGCACGAGGAGTTACGTGAAGAGTCGGCACGAGTAGTATCAGTCTACTCGTGGACTCGAACTCGACTCGAGGAATGAACTCATCTCGAGGAGTTATGTGAAGAGGCGGCACGAGGAGTATTAGTCGACTCGTGGACTCGAACTCGACTCGAGGAATTAACTCATCTCGAGGAGTTATGTGAAGAGTCAGCACGAGGAGTATTAGTCCACTCGTGAACTCGAACTCGACTCGAGGAATGATCGCATCTCGAGTAGTTACGTGAAGAGTCGGCACGAGGAGTATCAGTTGACTCGTGGACTCGAACTCGACTCGAGGAATGCACTCATCTCGAGGAGACATGTAGAGTCGTCACGAGGAGTATCAGTCGACTCGTGGACTCGGGACTCATCTCGAGGACTCATGTAGAGCCTGCACGAGGAGTTACGTGAAGAGTCAGCAAGAGGAGTATCAGTCGACTCGTGAACTCGAACTCGACTCGAGGAATGAACTCATCTCGACGAGACATGTAGAGTCGGCACGAGGAGTATCAGTCGACTCGTGGACTCGAGACTCAACTCGAGGACTCATGTAGAGACTGCACGAGGAGTTACGTGAAGAGTCGGCACGAGGAGTATCAGTCGACTCGTGGACTCGAACTCGACTCGAGGAATGAACTCATCTCGAGGAGACGTGTAGAGTCGGCACGAGGAGTATCAGTCGACTCGTGGACTCGAGACTCAACTCGAGGACTCATGTAGAGACTGCACGAGGAGTTACGTGAAGAGTCGGCACGAGGAGTATCAGTCGACTCGTGGACTCGAACTCGACTCGAGGAATGAACTCATCTCGAGGAGACATGTAGAGTCGGCACGAGGAGTATCAGTCGACTCATGCACTCGGGACTCAACTCGAGGACTCATGTAGAGCCTGCACGAGGAGTTACGTGAAGAGTCGGCACAAGGAGTATCAGTCGACTCGTGGACTCGAACTCGACTCGAGGAATGAACTCATCTTGAGGAGACATGTAGAGTCGGCACGAGGAGTATCAGTCGACTCGTGGACTCGAACTCGACTCGAGGACTCATGTAGAGCCTGCACGAGGAGTTACGTGAAGAGTCGGCACGAGGAGTATCAGTCGACTCGTGGACTCGAACTCGACTCGAGGAATGAACTCATCTCGAGGAGTTATGTGAAGAGTAGGCACGAGGAGTATTAATCGACTCGTGGACTCGAACTCGACTCGAGGAATGAACTCATCTCGAGGAGTTATGTGAAGAGTCGGCACGAGGAGTATTAGTCGACTCGTGGACTCGAACTCGACTCGAGGAATGAACTCATCTCGAGGAGTTACGTGAAGAGTCGGCACGAGGAGTATCAGTCGACTCGTGGACTCGAACTCGACTCGAGGAATAAACTCATCTCGAGGAGACATGTAGAGTCATCACGAGGAGTATCAGTAGACTCGTGGACTCGGGACTCAACTCGAGGACTCATGTAGAGCATGCACGAGGAGTTACGTGAAGAGTCGGCACGAGGAGTATCAGTCGACTCGTGGACTCGAACTCGACTCGTGGACTCGAACTCGACTCGAGGAATGAACTCATCTCGAGGAGACATGTAGAGTCGTCACGAGGAGTATCAGTCGACTCGTGGACTCGGGACTCAACTCGAGGACTCATGTAGAGCCTGCACGAGGAGTTACGTGAAGAGTCGGCGCGATGAGTATCAGTCGACTCGTGGACTCGAACTTGACTCGAGGAATGAACTCATCTCGAGGAGACATGTAGAATCGGCACGAGGAGTATCAGTCGACTCGTGGACTCGAACTCGACTCGAGGACTCATGTAGAGCCTGGACGAGGAGTGACGTGAAGAGTCGGCACGAGGAGTATCAGCAGACTCGTGGACTCGAACTTGACTCGAGGAATGAACTCATCTCGAGGAGTTATGTGAAGAGTCGGCACGAGGAGTATCAGTCGACTCGTGGACTCGAACTCGACTCGAGGACTCATGTAGAGCCTGCACGAGGAGTTACGAGAAGAGTCGGCACGAGGAGTATTAGTCGACTCGTGGACTCGAACTCGACTCGAAGAATGAACTCATTTCGAGCAGACATGTAGAGTCGGCACGAGGAGTATCAGTCGACTCGTGGACTCGGGACTCAACTCGAGGACTCATGTAGAGCCTGCACGAGGAGTTACGTGAAGAGTCGGCAAGAGGAGTATTAGTCGACTCGTGGACTCGAACTCGACTCGAGGAATGAACTCATCTCGATGAGACATGTAGAGTCGGCACGAGGAGTATCAGTCGACTCGTGGACTCGGGACTCAACTCGAGGACTCATGTAGAGCCTGCACGAGGAGTTACGTGAAGAGTCGGCACGAGGAGTATCAGTCGACTCGTGGACTCGAACTCGACTCGAGGAATGAACTCATCTCGATGAGACATGTAGAGTCGGCACGAGGAGTATCATTCGACTCGTGGACTCGAACTCTACTCGAGGACTCATGTACAGCCTGCACGAGGAGTTACGTGAAGAGTCGGCAAGAGGAGTATCAGTCTACTCGTGGACTCGAACTCGACTCGAGGAATGAACTCATCTCGAGGAGACATGTAGAGTCGGCACGAGGAGTATCAGTCGACTCGTGGACTCGAGACTCAACTCGAGGACTCATGTAGAGACTGCACGAGGAGTTACGTGAAGAGTCGGCACGAGGAGTATCAATCGACTCGTGGACTCGAACTCGAGTCGAGGAATGAATTCATCTTGAGGAGACATGTAGAGTCGGCACGAGGAGTATCAGTCGACTCGTGGACTCGAACTCGACTCGAGGACTCATGTAGAGCCTGCACGAGGAGTTACGTGAAGAGTCGGCACGAGGAGTATCAGTCTACTCGTGGACTCGAACTCGACTCGAGGAATGAACTCATCTCGAGGAGTTATGTGAAGAGGCGGCACGAGGAGTATTAGTCGACTCGTGGACTCGAACTCGACTCGAGGAATTAACTCATCTCGAGGAGTTATGTGAAGAGTCAGCACGAGGAGTATTAGTCCACTCGTGAACTCGAACTCGACTCGAGGAATGATCGCATCTCGAGTAGTTACGTGAAGAGTCGGCACGAGGAGTATCAGTTGACTCGTGGACTCGAACTCGACTCGAGGAATGCACTCATCTCGAGGAGACATGTAGAGTCGTCACGAGGAGTATCAGTCGACTCGTGGACTCGGGACTCATCTCGAGGACTCATGTAGAGCCTGCACGAGGAGTTACGTGAAGAGTCAGCAAGAGGAGTATCAGTCGACTCGTGAACTCGAACTCGACTCGAGGAATGAACTCATCTCGACGAGACATGTAGAGTCGGCACGAGGAGTATCAGTCGACTCGTGGACTCGAGACTCAACTCGAGGACTCATGTAGAGACTGCACGAGGAGTTACGTGAAGAGTCGGCACGAGGAGTATCAGTCGACTCGTGGACTCGAACTCGACTCGAGGAATGAACTCATCTCGAGGAGACGTGTAGAGTCGGCACGAGGAGTATCAGTCGACTCGTGGACTCGAGACTCAACTCGAGGACTCATGTAGAGACTGCACGAGGAGTTACGTGAAGAGTCGGCACGAGGAGTATCAGTCGACTCGTGGACTCGAACTCGACTCGAGGAATGAACTCATCTCGAGGAGACATGTAGAGTCGGCACGAGGAGTATCAGTCGACTCATGGACTCGGGACTCAACTCGAGGACTCATGTAGAGCCTGCACGAGGAGTTACGTGAAGAGTCGGCACAAGGAGTATCAGTCGACTCGTGGACTCGAACTCGACTCGAGGAATGAACTCATCTTGAGGAGACATGTAGAGTCGGCACGAGGAGTATCAGTCGACTCGTGGACTCGAACTCGACTCGAGGACTCATGTAGAGCCTGCACGAGGAGTTACGTGAAGAGTCGGCACGAGGAGTATCAGTCGACTCGTGGACTCGAACTCGACTCGAGGAATGAACTCATCTCGAGGAGTTATGTGAAGAGTAGGCACGAGGAGTATTAATCGACTCGTGGACTCGAACTCGACTCGAGGAATGAACTCATCTCGAGGAGTTATGTGAAGAGTCGGCACGAGGAGTATTAGTCGACTCGTGGACTCGAACTCGACTCGAGGAATGAACTCATCTCGAGGAGTTACGTGAAGAGTCGGCACGAGGAGTATCAGTCGACTCGTGGACTCGAACTCGACTCGAGGAATAAACTCATCTCGAGGAGACATGTAGAGTCATCACGAGGAGTATCAGTAGACTCGTGGACTCGGGACTCAACTCGAGGACTCATGTAGAGCATGCACGAGGAGTTACGTGAAGAGTCGGCACGAGGAGTATCAGTCGACTCGTGGACTCGAACTCGACTCGTGGACTCGAACTCGACTCGAGGAATGAACTCATCTCGAGGAGACATGTAGAGTCGTCACGAGGAGTATCAGTCGACTCGTGGACTCGGGACTCAACTCGAGGACTCATGTAGAGCCTGCACGAGGAGTTACGTGAAGAGTCAGCGCGATGAGTATCAGTCGACTCGTGGACTCGAACTTGACTCGAGGAATGAACTCATCTCGAGGAGACATGTAGAGTCGGCACGAGGAGTATCAGTCGACTCGTGGACTCGAACTCGACTCGAGGACTCATGTAGAGCCTGCACGAGGAGTTACGTGAAGAGTCGGCACGAGGAGTATCAGCAGACTCGTGGACTCGAACTCGACTCGAGGAATGAACTCATCTCGAGGAGTTATGTGAAGAGTCGGCACGAGGAGTATCAGTCGACTCGTGGACTCGAACTCGACTCTAGGAATGAACTCATCTCGAGGAGTTATGTGAAGAGTCGGCACGAGGAGTATCAGTCGACTCGTGGACTCGAACTCGACTCGAGGAATGAACTCATCTCGAGGAGTTACGTGAAGAGTCGGCACGAGGAGTATCAGTCGACTCGTGGACTCGAACTCGACTCTAGGAATGAACTCATCTCGAGGAGTTATGTGAAAAGTCGGCACGAGGAGTATCAGTCGACTCGTGGACTCGAACTCGACTCGAGGACTCATGTAGAGCCTGCACGAGGAGTTACGAGAAGAGTCGGCACGAGGAGTATTAGTCGACTCGTGGACTCGAACTCGACTCGAAGAATGAACTCATTTCGAGCAGACATGTAGAGTCGGCACGAGGAGTATCAGTCGACTCGTGGACTCGGGACTCAACTCGAGGACTCATGTAGAGCCTGCACGAGGAGTTACGTGAAGTGTCGGCACGAGGAGTATCAGTCGACTCGTGGACTCGAACTTGACTCGAGGAATGAACTCATCTTGAGGAGACATGTAGAGTCGGCACGAGGAGTATCAGTCGACTCGTGGACTCGAACTCGACTCGAGGACTCATGTAGAGCCTACACGAGGAGTTACGTGAAGAGTCGGCACGAGGAGTATTAGTCGACTCGTGGACTCAAACTTGACTCGAGAAATGAACTCATCTCGAGGAGTTACGTGAAGAGGCGGCACGAGGAGTATTAGTCGACTCGTGGACTCGAACTCGACTCGAGGAATTAACTCATCTCGAGGAGTTATGTGAAGAGTCAGCACGAGGAGTATTAGTCCACTCGTGAACTCGAATTCGACTCGAGGACTCATGTAGAGCCTGCACGAGGAGTTACGAGAAGAGTCGGCACGAGGAGTATTAGTCGACTCGTGGACTCGAACTCGACTCGAAGAATGAACTCATTTCGAGCAGACATGTAGAGTCGGCACGAGGAGTATCAGTCGACTCGTGGACTCGGGACTCAACTCGAGGACTCATGTAGAGCCTGCACGAGGAGTTACGTGAAGTGTCGGCACGAGGAGTATCAGTCGACTCGTGGACTCGAACTTGACTCGAGGAATGAACTCATCTTGAGGAGACATGTAGAGTCGGCACGAGGAGTATCAGTCGACTCGTGGACTCGAACTCGACTCGAGGAATGAACTCATCTCGATGAGACATGTAGAGTCGGCACGAGGAGTATCATTCGACTCGTGGACTCGAACTCGACTCGAGGAATGACTCATGTAGAGCATGCACGAGGAGTTACGTGAAGAGTCGGCACGAGGAGTATCAGTCGACTCGTGGACTCGAACTCGACTCGTGGACTCGAACTCGACTCGAGGACTCATGTAGAGCCTACACGAGGAGTTACGTGAAGAGTCGGCACGAGGAGTATTAGTCGACTCGTGGACTCAAACTCGACTCGAGAAATGAACTCATCTCGAGGAGTTACGTGAAGAGTCGGCACGAGGAGTATCAGTCGACTCGTGGACTCGAACTCGACTCGAGGAATGCACTCATCTTGAGGAGACATGTAGAGTCGTCACGAGGAGTATCAGTCGACTCGTGGACTCGGGACTCAACTCGAGGACTCATGTAGAGCCTGCACGAGGAGTTACGTGAAGAGTCGGCACGAGGAGTATCAGTCGACTCGTGGACTCGAACTCGACTTGAGGAATGAACTCATCTCGAGGAGTTATGTGAAGAGTCGGCACGAGGAGTATCAGTCGACTCGTGGACTCGAACTCGACTCGAAGACTCATGTAGAGCCTGCACGAGGAGTTACGTGAAGAGTCGGCACGAGGAGTATTAGTCGACTCGTGGACTCGAACTCAACTCGAGGAATGAACTCATCTCGAGGAGACATGTACAGTCGGCACGAGGAGTATCAGTCGACTCGTGGACTCGGGACTCAACTCGAGGACTCATGTAGAGCCTGCACGAGGAGTTACGTGAAGAGTCGGCACGAGGAGTATCAGTCGACTCGTGGACTCGAACTCGACTCGAGGAATGAACTCATCTCGATGAGACATGTAGAGTCGGCACGAGGAGTATCAGTCGACTCGTGGACTCGAACTCTACTCGAGGAGTCATGTAGAGCCTGCACGAGGAGTTAAGTGAAGAGTCGGCAAGAGGAGTATCAGTCGACTCGTGGACTCGAACTCGACTCGAGGAATGAACTCATCTCGAGGAGACATGTAGAGTCGGCACGAGGAGTATCAATCGACTCGTGGATTCGAGACTCAACTCGAGGACTCATGTAGAGACTGCACGAGGAGTTACGTGAAGAGTCGGCACGAGGAGTATCAATCGACTCGTGGACTCGAACTCGACTCGAGGAATGAACTCATCTCGAGGAGTTATGTGAAGAGGCGGCAAGAGGAGTATTAGTCGACTCGTGGACTCGAACTCGACTCGAGGACTCATGTAGAGCCTGCACGAGGAATTACGTGAAGAGTCGGCACGAGGAGTATCAGTTCACTCGTGGACTCGAACTCGACTCGAGGAATGAACTCATCTCGAGGAGTTATGTGAAGAGGCGGCACGAGGAGTATTAGTCGACTCGTGGACTCGAACTCGACTCGAGGAATTAACTCATCTCGAGGAGTTATGTGAAGAGTCAGCACGAGGAGTATTAGTCCACTCGTGAACTCGAACTCGACTCGAGGAATGATCGCATCTCGAGGAGTTACGTGAAGAGTCGGCACGAGGAGTATCCGTTGACTCGTGGACTCGAACTCGACTCGAGGAATGCACTCATCTCGAGGAGACATGTAGAGTCGTCACGAGGAGTATCAGTCGACTCGTGGACTCGGGACTCAACTCGAGGACTCATGTAGAGCCTGCACGAGGAGTTACGTGAAGAGTCGGCACGAGGAGTATCAGTCGACTCGTGGACTCGAACTCGACTCGAGGAATGAACTCATCTCGAGGAGTTATGTGAAGAGTCGGCACGAGGAGTATCAGTCGACTCGTGGACTCGAACTCGACTCGAGGACTCATGTAGAGCCTGCACGAGGAGTTACGAGAAGAGTCGGCACGAGGAGTATTAGTCGACTCGTCGACTCGAACTCGACTCGAGGAATTAACTCATCTCGAGGAGTTATGTGTAGAGTCAGCACGAGGAGTATTAGTCCACTCGTGAACTCGAACTCGACTCGAGGAATGATCGCATCTCGAGGAGTTACGTGAAGAGTCGGCACGAGGAGTATCAGTTGACTCGTGGACTCGAACTCGACTCGAGGAATGCACTCATCTCGAGGAGACATGTAGAGTCGTCACGAGGAGTATCAGTCGACTCGTGGACTCGTGACTCAACTCGAGGACTCATGTAGAGCCTGCACGAGGAGTTACGTGAAGAGTCGGCACGATGAGTCTCAGTCGACTCGTGGACTCGAACTTGACTCGAGGAATGAACTCATCTCGAGGAGACATGTAGAGTCGGCACGAGGAGTATCAGTCGACTCGTGGACTCGAACTCGACTCGAGGACTCAGGTAGAGCCTGCACGAGGAGTTACGTGAAGAGTCGGCACGAGGAGTATCAGTCGACTCGTGGACTCGAACTCGACTCGAGGAATGAACTCATCTCGAGGAGTTATGTGAAGAGTCGGCACGAGGAGTATCAGTCGACTCGTGGACTCGAACTCGACTCGAGGACTCATGTAGAGCCTGCACGAGGAGTTACGAGAAGAGTCGGCACGAGGAGTATTAGTCTACTCGTCGACTCGAACTCGACTCGAAGAATGAACTCATCTCGAGCAGATATGTAGAGTCGGCACGAGGAGTATCAGTCCACTCGTGGACTTGGGACTCAACTCGAGGACTCATGTAGATCCTGCACGAGGAGTTACGTGAAGAGTCGGCACGAGGAGTATCAGTCGACTCGTGGACTCGAACTTGACTCGAGGAATGAACTCATCTTGAGGAGACATGTAGAGTCGGCACGAGGAGTATCAGTCGACTCGTGGACTCGAACTCGACTCGAGGACTCATGTAGAGCCTACACGAGGAGTTACGTGAAGAGTCGTCACGAGGAGTATTAGTCGACTCGTGGACTCGAACTCGACTCGAGAAATGAACTCATCTCGAGGAGTTACGTGAAGAGGCGGCACAAGGAGTATTAGTCGACTCGTGGACTCGAACTCGACTCGAGGAATTAACTCATCTGGAGAAGTTATGTGAAGAGTCAGCACGAGGAGTATTAGTCCACTCGTGAACTCGAACTCGACTCGAGGAATGATCGCATCTCGAGGAGTTACGTGAAGAGGCGGCACAAGGAGTATTAGTCGACTCGTGGACTCGAACTCGACTCGAGGAATTAACTCATCTGGAGAAGTTATGTGAAGAGTCAGCACGAGGAGTATTAGTCCACTCGTGAACTCGAACTCGACTCGAGGAATGATCGCATCTCGAGGAGTTACGTGAAGAGTCGGCACGAGGAGTATCAGTCGACTCGTGGACTCGAACTCGACTCGAGGAATGCACTCATCTCGAGGAGACATGTAGAGTCGGCACGAGGAGTATCAGTCGACTCGTGGACTCGGGACTCAACTCGAGGACTCATGTAGAGCCTGCACGAGGAGTTACGT
Source organism: Urtica dioica subsp. dioica (assembly GCF_054948205.1). NCBI lineage: Eukaryota > Viridiplantae > Streptophyta > Magnoliopsida > Rosales > Urticaceae > Urtica > Urtica dioica. The sequence continues at coordinate 21,457,218 of NC_142760.1, read as the reverse complement.
GAAGAGTCGGCACGAGGAGTATCAGTCGACTCGTGGACTCGAACTCGACTCGAGGAATTAACTCATCTCGATGAGACATGTAGAGTCGGCACGAGGAGTATCAGTCGACTCGTGGACTCGAACTCTACTCGAGGACTCATGTACAGCCTGCACGAGGAGTTACGTGAAGAGTCGGCAAGAGGAGTATTAGTCGACTCGTGGACTCGAACTCGACTCGAGGAATGAACTCATCTCGATGAGACATGTAGAGTCGGCACGAGGAGTATCAGTCGACTCGTGGACTCGGGACTCAACTCGAGGACTCATGTAGAGCGTGCACAAGGAGTTACGTGAAGAGTCGGCACGAGGAGTATCAGTGGACTCGTGGACTCGAACTCGACTCGAGGAATGAACTCATCTCGATGAGACATGTAGAGTCGGCACGAGGAGTATCAGTCGACTCGTGGACTCGAACTCTACTCGAGGACTCATGTAGAGCCTGCACGAGGAGTTACGTGAAAAGTCGGCAAGAGGAGTATCAGTCGACTCGTGGACTCGAACTCGACTCGAGGAACGAACTCATCTCGAGGAGACATGTAGAGTCGGCACGAGGAGTATCAGTCGACTCGTGGACTCGAGACTCAACTCGAGGACTCATGTAGAGACTGCACGAGGAGTTACGTGAAGAGTCGGCACGAGGAGTATCAATCGACTCGTGGACTCGAACTCGACTCGAGGAATGAATTCATCTTGAGGAGACATGTAGAGTCGGCACGAGGAGTATCAGTCGACTCGTGGACTCGAACTCGACTCGAGGACTCATGTAGAGCCTGCACGAGGAGTTACGTGAAGAGTCGGCATGAGGAGTATCAGTCGACTCGTGGACTCGAACTCGACTCGAGGAATGAACTCATCTCGAGGAGTTATGTGAAGAGGCGGCACGAGGCGTATTAGTCGACTCGTGGACTCGAACTCGACTCGAGGAATTAACTCATCTCGAGGAGTTATGTGAAGAGTCAGCACGAGGAGTATTAGTCCACTCGTGAACTCGAACTCGACTCGAGGAATGATCGCATCTCGAGGAGTTACGTGAAGAGTCGGCACGAGGAATTACGTGAAGAGTCGGCACGAGGAGTATCAGTCGACTCGTGGACTCGAACTCGACTCGAGGAATGAACTCATCTCGAGGAGTTATGTGAAGAGTAGGCACGAGGAGTATTAGTCGACTCGTGGACTCGAACTCGACTCGAGGAATGAATTCATCTCGAGGAGTTATGTGAAGAGTCGGCACAAGGAGTATTAGTCGACTCGTGGACTCGAACTCGACTCGAGGAATGAACTCATCTCGAGGAGTTACGTGAAGAGTCGGCACGAGGAGTATCAGTCGACTCATGGACTCGAACTCGACTCGAGGAATGAACTCATCTCGAGGAGACATGTAGAGTCGTCACGAGGAGTATCAGTAGACTCGGGGACTCGGGACTCAACTCGAGGACTCGTGTAGAGCCTGCACGAGGAGTTACGTGAAGAGTCGGCACGAGGAGTATCAGTCGACTCGTGGACTCGAACTCGACTCGAGGAATGAAATCATCTCGAGGAGACATGTAGAGTCGTCACGAGGAGTATCAGTCGACTCGTGGACTCGGGACTCAACTCGAGGACTCATGTAGAGCCTGCACGAGGAGTTACGTGAAGAGTCGGCACGAGGAGTATCAGTCGACTCGTGGTCTCGAACTTGACTCGAGGAATGAACTCATCTCGAGGAGACATGTAGAGTCGGCACGAGGAGTATCAGTCGACTCGTGGACTCGAACTCGACTCGAGGACTCATGTAGAGCCTGCACGAGGTGTTACGTGAAGAGTCGGCACGAGGAGTATCAGTAGACTCGTGGACTCGAACTCGACTCGTGGACTCGAACTCGACTCGAGGAATGAACTCATCTCGAGGAGACATGTAGAGTCGTCACGAGGAGTATCAGTCGACTCGTGGACTCGGGAATCAACTCGAGGACTCATGTAGAGCCTGCACGAGGAGTTACGTGAAGAGTCGGCACGAGGAGTATCAGTCGACTCGTGGTCTCGAACTTGACTCGAGGAATGAACTCATCTCGAGGAGACATGTAGAGTCGGCACGAGGAGTATCAGTCGACTCGTGGACTCGAACTCGACTCGAGGACTCATGTAGAGCCTGCACGAGGTGTTACGTGAAGAGTCGGCACGAGGAGTATCAGTCGACTCGTGGACTCAAACTCGACTCTAGGAATGAACTCATCTCGAGGAGTTATGTGAAGAGTCGGCACGAGGAGTATCAGTCGAATCGTGGACTCGAACTCGACTCGAGGACTCATGTAGAGCCTGCACGAGGAGTTACGAGAAGAGTCGGCACGAGGAGTATTACTCGACTCGTCGACTCGAACTCGACTCGAAGAATGAACTCATCTCGAGCAGACATGTAGAGTCGGCACGAGGAGTATCAGTTGACTCGCGGACTCGGGACTCAACTCGAGGACTCATGTAGATCCTGCACGAGGAGTTACGTGAAGAGTCGGCACGAGGAGTATCAGTCGACTCGTGGACTCGAACTTGACTCGAGGAATGAACTCATCTTGAGGAGACATGTAGAGTCGGCACGAGGAGTATCAGTCGACTCGTGGACTCGAACTCGACTCGAGGACTCATGTAGAGCCTACACGAGGAGTTACGTGAAGAGTCGGCACGAGGAGTATTAGTCGACCCGTGGACTCGAACTCGACTCGTGAAATGAACTCATCTCGAGGAGTTACGTGAAGAGGTGGCACGAGGAGTATTAGTCGACTTGTGGACTCGAACTCGACTCGAGGAATGAACTCATCTCGAGAAGTTATGTGAAGAGTCAGCACGAGGAGTATTAGTCCACTCATGAACTCGAACTCGACTCGAGGAGTGATCGCATCTCGAGGAGTTACGTGAAGAGTCGGCACGAGGAGTATCAATCGACTCGTGGACTTGAACTCGACTCGAGGAATGCACTCATCTCGATGAGACGTGTAGAGTCGGCACGAGGAGTATCAGTCGACTCGTGGACTCGGGACTCAACTCGAGGACTCATGTAGAGCCTGCACGAGGAGTTACGTGAAGAGTCGACACGAGGAGTATCAGTCGACTCGTGGACTCGAACTCGACTCGAGGAATTAACTCATCTCGATGAGACATGTAGAGTCGGCATGAGGAGTATCAGTCGACTCGTGGACTCGAACTCTACTTGAGGACTCATGTAGACCCTGCACGAGGAGTTACGTGAAGAGTCGGCAAGAGGAGTATTAGTCGACTCGTGGACTCGAACTCGACTCGAGGAATGAACTCATCTCGATGAGACATGTAGAGTCGGCACGAGGAGTATCAGTCGACTCGTGGACTCGGGACTCAACTCGAGGACTCATGTAGAGCCTGCACGAGGAGTTACGTGAAGAGTCGGCACGAGGAGTATCAGTCGACTCGTGGACTCGAACTCGACTCGAGGAATGAACTCATCTCGATGAGACATGTAGAGTCGGCACGAGGAGTATCAGTCGACTCGTGGACTCGAACTCTACTCGAGGACTCATGTAGAGCCTGCACGAGGAGTTACGTGAAGAGTCGGCAAGAGGAGTATCAGTCGACTCGTGGACTCGAACTCGACTCGAGGAATGAACTCATCTCGAGGAGACATGTAGAGTCGGCACGAGGAGTATCAGTCGACTCGTGGACTCGAGACTCAACTCGAGGACTCATGTAGAGACTGCACGAGGAGTTACGTGAAGAGTCGGCACGAGGAGTATCAATCGACTCGTAGACTCGAACTCGACTCGAGGAATGAATTCATCTTGAGGAGACATGTAGAGTCGGCACGAGGAGTATCAGTGGACTCGTGGACTCGAACTCGACTCGAGGACTCATGTAGAGCCTGCACGAGGAGTTACGTGAAGAGTCGGCACGAGGAGTATCAGTCGACTCGTGGACTCGAACTCGACTCGAGGAATGAACTCATCTCGAGGAGTTATGTGAAGAGGCGGCAAGAGGAGTATTAGTCGACTCGTGGACTCGAACTCGACTCGAGGAATTAACTCATCTCGAGGAGTTATGTGAAGATTCAGCACGAGGAGTATTAGTCCACTCGTGAACTCGAACTCGACTCGAGGAATGATCGCATCTCGAGGAGTTACGTGAAGAGTCGGCACGAGGAGTTACGTGAAGAGTCGGCACGAGGAGTATCAGTCGACTCGTGGACTCGAACTCGACTCGAGGAATGAACTCATCTCGAGGAGTTATGTGAAGAGTAGGCACGAGGAGTATTAGTCGTCTCGTGGACTCGAACTCGACTCGAGGAATGAATTCATCTCGAGGAGTTATGTGAAGAGTCGGCACAAGGAGTATTAGTCGACTCGTGGACTCGAACTCGACTCGAGGAAGGAATCATCTCGAGGAGTTACGTGAAGAGTCGGCACGAGGAGTATCAGTCGACTCATGGACTCGAACTCGACTCGAGGAATGAACTCATCTCGAGGAGACATGTAGAGTCGTCACGAGGAGTATCAGTAGACTCGGGGACTCGGGACTCAACTCGAGGATTCGTGTAGAGCCTGCACGAGGAGTTACGTGAACAGTCGGCACGAGGAGTATCAGTCGACTCGTGGACTCGAACTCGACTCGAGGAATGAAATCATCTCGAGGAGACATGTAGAGTCGTCACGAGGAGTATCAGTCGACTCGTGGACTCGGGACTCAACTCGAGGACTCATGTAGAGCCTGCACGAGGAGTTACGTGAAGAGTCGGCACGAGGAGTATCAGTCGACTCGTGGTCTCGAACTTGACTCGAGGAATGAACTCATCTCGAGGAGACATGTAGAGTCGGCACGAGGAGTATCAGTCGACTCGTGGACTCGAACTCGACTCGAGGACTCATGTAGAGCCTGCACGAGGAGTTACGTGAAGAGTCGGCAAGAGGAGTATTAGTCGACTCGTGGACTCGAACTCGACTCGAGGAATGAACTCATCTCGATGAGACATGTAGAGTCGGCACGAGGAGTATCAGTCGACTCGTGGACTCGGGACTCAACTCGAGGACTCATGTAGAGCCTGCACGAGGAGTTACGTGAAGAGTCGGCACGAGGAGTATCAGTGGACTCGTGGACTCGAACTCGACTCGAGGAATTAACTCATCTCGATGAGACATGTAGAGTCGGCACGAGGAGTATCAGTCGACTCGTGGACTCGAACTCTACTCGAGGACTCATGTAGAGCCTGCACGAGGAGTTACGTGAAAAGTCGGCAAGAGGAGTATCAGTCGACTCGTGGACTCGAACTCGACTCGAGGAACGAACTCATCTCGAGGAGACATGTAGAGTCGGCACGAGGAGTATCAGTCGACTCGTGGACTCGAGACTCAACTCGAGGACTCATGTAGAGACTGCACGAGGAGTTACGTGAAGAGTCGGCACGAGGAGTATCAATCGACTCGTGGACTCGAACTCGACTCGAGGAATGAATTCATCTTGAGGAGACATGTAGAGTCGGCACGAGGAGTATCAGTCGACTCGTGGACTCGAACTCGACTCGAGGACTCATGTAGAGCCTGCACGAGGAGTTACGTGAAGAGTCGGCATGAGGAGTATCAGTCGACTCGTGGACTCGAACTCGACTCGAGGAATGAACTCATCTCGAGGAGTTATGTGAAGAGGCGGCACGAGGCGTATTAGTCGACTCGTGGACTCGAACTCGACTCGAGGAATTAACTCATCTCGAGGAGTTATGTGAAGAGTCAGCACGAGGAGTATTAGTCCACTCGTGAACTCGAACTCGACTCGAGGAATGATCGCATCTCGAGGAGTTACGTGAAGAGTCGGCACGAGGAATTACGTGAAGAGTCGGCACGAGGAGTATCAGTCGACTCGTGGACTCGAACTCGACTCGAGGAATGAACTCATCTCGAGGAGTTATGTGAAGAGTAGGCACGAGGAGTATTAGTCGACTCGTGGACTCGAACTCGACTCGAGGAATGAATTCATCTCGAGGAGTTATGTGAAGAGTCGGCACAAGGAGTATTAGTCGACTCGTGGACTCGAACTCGACTCGAGGAATGAACTCATCTCGAGGAGTTACGTGAAGAGTCGGCACGAGGAGTATCAGTCGACTCATGGACTCGAACTCGACTCGAGGAATGAACTCATCTCGAGGAGACATGTAGAGTCGTCACGAGGAGTATCAGTAGACTCGGGGACTCGGGACTCAACTCGAGGACTCGTGTAGAGCCTGCACGAGGAGTTACGTGAAGAGTCGGCACGAGGAGTATCAGTCGACTCGTGGACTCGAACTCGACTCGAGGAATGAAATCATCTCGAGGAGACATGTAGAGTCGTCACGAGGAGTATCAGTCGACTCGTGGACTCGGGACTCAACTCGAGGACTCATGTAGAGCCTGCACGAGGAGTTACGTGAAGAGTCGGCACGAGGAGTATCAGTCGACTCGTGGTCTCGAACTTGACTCGAGGAATGAACTCATCTCGAGGAGACATGTAGAGTCGGCACGAGGAGTATCAGTCGACTCGTGGACTCGAACTCGACTCGAGGACTCATGTAGAGCCTGCACGAGGTGTTACGTGAAGAGTCGGCACGAGGAGTATCAGTAGACTCGTGGACTCGAACTCGACTCGTGGACTCGAACTCGACTCGAGGAATGAACTCATCTCGAGGAGACATGTAGAGTCGTCACGAGGAGTATCAGTCGACTCGTGGACTCGGGAATCAACTCGAGGACTCATGTAGAGCCTGCACGAGGAGTTACGTGAAGAGTCGGCACGAGGAGTATCAGTCGACTCGTGGTCTCGAACTTGACTCGAGGAATGAACTCATCTCGAGGAGACATGTAGAGTCGGCACGAGGAGTATCAGTCGACTCGTGGACTCGAACTCGACTCGAGGACTCATGTAGAGCCTGCACGAGGTGTTACGTGAAGAGTCGGCACGAGGAGTATCAGTCGACTCGTGGACTCAAACTCGACTCTAGGAATGAACTCATCTCGAGGAGTTATGTGAAGAGTCGGCACGAGGAGTATCAGTCGAATCGTGGACTCGAACTCGACTCGAGGACTCATGTAGAGCCTGCACGAGGAGTTACGAGAAGAGTCGGCACGAGGAGTATTACTCGACTCGTCGACTCGAACTCGACTCGAAGAATGAACTCATCTCGAGCAGACATGTAGAGTCGGCACGAGGAGTATCAGTTGACTCGCGGACTCGGGACTCAACTCGAGGACTCATGTAGATCCTGCACGAGGAGTTACGTGAAGAGTCGGCACGAGGAGTATCAGTCGACTCGTGGACTCGAACTTGACTCGAGGAATGAACTCATCTTGAGGAGACATGTAGAGTCGGCACGAGGAGTATCAGTCGACTCGTGGACTCGAACTCGACTCGAGGACTCATGTAGAGCCTACACGAGGAGTTACGTGAAGAGTCGGCACGAGGAGTATTAGTCGACCCGTGGACTCGAACTCGACTCGTGAAATGAACTCATCTCGAGGAGTTACGTGAAGAGGTGGCACGAGGAGTATTAGTCGACTCGTGGACTCGAACTCGACTCGAGGAATGAACTCATCTCGAGAAGTTATGTGAAGAGTCAGCACGAGGAGTATTAGTCCACTCATGAACTCGAACTCGACTCGAGGAGTGATCGCATCTCGAGGAGTTACGTGAAGAGTCGGCACGAGGAGTATCAGTCGACTCGTGGACTTGAACTCGACTCGAGGAATGCACTCATCTCGATGAGACGTGTAGAGTCGGCACGAGGAGTATCAGTCGACTCGTGGACTCGGGACTCAACTCGAGGACTCATGTAGAGCCTGCACGAGGAGTTACGTGAAGAGTCGACACGAGGAGTATCAGTCGACTCGTGGACTCGAACTCGACTCGAGGAATTAACTCATCTCGATGAGACATGTAGAGTCGGCATGAGGAGTATCAGTCGACTCGTGGACTCGAACTCTACTTGAGGACTCATGTAGAGCCTGCACGAGGAGTTACGTGAAGAGTCGGCAAGAGGAGTATTAGTCGACTCGTGGACTCGAACTCGACTCGAGGAATGAACTCATCTCGATGAGACATGTAGAGTCGGCACGAGGAGTATCAGTCGACTCGTGGACTCGGGACTCAACTCGAGGACTCATGTAGAGCCTGCACGAGGAGTTACGTGAAGAGTCGGCACGAGGAGTATCAGTCGACTCGTGGACTCGAACTCGACTCGAGGAATGAACTCATCTCGATGAGACATGTAGAGTCGGCACGAGGAGTATCAGTCGACTCGTGGACTCGAACTCTACTCGAGGACTCATGTAGAGCCTGCACGAGGAGTTACGTGAAGAGTCGGCAAGAGGAGTATCAGTCGACTCGTGGACTCGAACTCGACTCGAGGAATGAACTCATCTCGAGGAGACATGTAGAGTCGGCACGAGGAGTATCAGTCGACTCGTGGACTCGAGACTCAACTCGAGGACTCATGTAGAGACTGCACGAGGAGTTACGTGAAGAGTCGGCACGAGGAGTATCATTCGACTCGTAGACTCGAACTCGACTCGAGGAATGAATTCATCTTGAGGAGACATGTAGAGTCGGCACGAGGAGTATCAGTGGACTCGTGGACTCGAACTCGACTCGAGGACTCATGTAGAGCCTGCACGAGGAGTTACGTGAAGAGTCGGCACGAGGAGTATCAGTCGACTCGTGGACTCGAACTCGACTCGAGGAATGAACTCATCTCGAGGAGTTATGTGAAGAGGCGGCAAGAGGAGTATTAGTCGACTCGTGGACTCGAACTCGACTCGAGGAATTAACTCATCTCGAGGAGTTATGTGAAGATTCAGCACGAGGAGTATTAGTCCACTCGTGAACTCGAACTCGACTCGAGGAATGATCGCATCTCGAGGAGTTACGTGAAGAGTCGGCACGAGGAGTTACGTGAAGAGTCGGCACGAGGAGTATCAGTCGACTCGTGGACTCGAACTCGACTCGAGGAATGAACTCATCTCGAGGAGTTATGTGAAGAGTAGGCACGAGGAGTATTAGTCGTCTCGTGGACTCGAACTCGACTCGAGGAATGAATTCATCTCGAGGAGTTATGTGAAGAGTCGGCACAAGGAGTATTAGTCGACTCGTGGACTCGAACTCGACTCGAGGAAGGAATCATCTCGAGGAGTTACGTGAAGAGTCGGCACGAGGAGTATCAGTCGACTCATGGACTCGAACTCGACTCGAGGAATGAACTCATCTCGAGGAGACATGTAGAGTCGTCACGAGGAGTATCAGTAGACTCGGGGACTCGGGACTCAACTCGAGGATTCGTGTAGAGCCTGCACGAGGAGTTACGTGAACAGTCGGCACGAGGAGTATCAGTCGACTCGTGGACTCGAACTCGACTCGAGGAATGAAATCATCTCGAGGAGACATGTAGAGTCGTCACGAGGAGTATCAGTCGACTCGTGGACTCGGGACTCAACTCGAGGACTCATGTAGAGCCTGCACGAGGAGTTACGTGAAGAGTCGGCACGAGGAGTATCAGTCGACTCGTGGTCTCGAACTTGACTCGAGGAATGAACTCATCTCGAGGAGACATGTAGAGTCGGCACGAGGAGTATCAGTCGACTCGTGGACTCGAACTCGACTCGAGGACTCATGTAGAGCCTGCACGAGGAGTTACGTGAAGAGTCGGCACGAGGAGTATCAGTCGACTCGTGGACTCGAACTCGACTCTAGGAATGAACTCATCTCGAGGAGTTATGTGAAAAGTCGGCACGAGGAGTATCAGTCGACTCGTGGACTCGAACTCGACTCGAGGACTCATGTAGAGCCTGCACGAGGAGTTACGAGAAGAGTCGGCACGAGGAGTATTAGTCGACTCGTCGACTCGAACTCGACTCGAAGAATGAACTCATCTCGAGCAGACATGTAGAGTCGGCACGAGGAGTATCAGTCGACTCGTGGACTCGGGACTCAACTCGAGGACTCATGTAGAGCCTGCACGAGGAGTTACGTGAAGAGTCGGCACGAGGAGTGTCAGTCGACTCGTGGACTCGAACTTGACTCGAGGAATGAACTCATCTTGAGGAGACATGTAGAGTCGGCACGAGGAGTATCAGTCGACTCGTGGACTCGAACTCGACTCGAGGACTCATGTAGAGCCTACACGAGGAGTTACGTGAAGAGTCGGCACGAGGAGTATCAGTCGATTCGTGGACTCGAACTCGACTCGAGGAATGAACTCATCTCGAGGAGACATGTAGAGTCGGCACAAGGAGTATCAGTCGACTCGTGGACTCGGGACTCAACTCGAGGACTCATGTAGAGACTGCACGAGGAGTTACGTGAAGAGTCGGCACGAGGAGTATCAGTCGACTCGTGGACTCGAACTCGACTCAAGGAATGAACTCATCTCGAGGAGACATGTATAGTCGGCACGAGGAGTATCAGTTGACTCGTGGACTCGAACTCGACTTGAGGACTCATGTAGAGCGTGCACGAGGAGTTTCGTGAAGAGTCGGCACAAGGAGTATTAGTTGACTCGTGGACTCGAACTCGACTCGAGGAATGAACTCATCTCGAGGAGTTACGTGAAGAGGCGGCACGAGGAGTATTAGTCGACTCGTGGACTCGAACTCGACTCGGGGAATTAACTCATCTCGAGGAGTTATGTGAAGAGTCAGCACGAGGACTATTAGTCCACTCGTGAACTCGAACTCGACTCGAGGAATGATCGCATCTCGAGGAGTTACGTGAAGAGTCGGCACGAGGAGTCTCAGTCGACTCGTGGACTCGAACTCGACTCGAGGAATGCACTCATCTTGAGGAGACATGTAGAGTCGTCACGTGGAGTATCAGTCGACTCGTGGACTCGGGACTCAAATCGAGGACTCATTTAGAGCCTGCACGAGGAGTTGCGTGAAGAGTCGGCTCGAGGAGTATCAGTCGACTCGTGGACTCGAACTCGACTCGAGGAATGAACTCATCTCGAGGAGTTATGTGAAGAGTCGACACGAGGAGTATCAGTCGACTCGTGGACTCGCACTCGACTCGAGGACTCATGTAGAGCCTGCACGAGGAGTTACGTGAAGAGTCGGCACGAGGAGTATTAGTCGACTCGTGGACTCGAACTCGACTCGAGGAATGAACTCATCTCGAGGAGACATGTAGAGTCGGCACGAGGAGTATCAGTCGACTCGTGGACTCGGGACTCAACTCGAGGACTCATGTAGAGCCTGCACGAGGAGTTACGTGAAGAGTCGGCACGAGGAGTATCAGTCGACTCGTTGACTCGAACTCGACTCGAGGAATGAACTCATCTCGTTGAGACATGTAGAGTCGGCACGAGGAGTATCAGTCGACTCGTGGACTCGAACTCTACTCGAGGACTCATGTAGAGCCTGCACGAGGAGTTACGTGAAGAGTCGGCAAGAGGAGTATTAGTCGACTCGTGGACTCGAACTCGACTCGAGGAATGAACTCATCTCGAGGAGACATGTAGAGTCGGCACGAGGAGTATCAGTCGACTCGTGGACTCGGGACTCAACTCGAGGACTCATGTAGAACCTACACGAGGAGTTACGTGAAGAGTCGGCACGAGGAGTATCAGTCGACTCGTGTACTCGAACTCGACTCGAGGAATGAACTCATCTTGAGGAGACATGTAGAGTCGGCACGAGGAGTATCAGTCGACTCGTGGACTCGAACTCTACTCGAGGACTCATGTAGAGCCTGCACGAGGAGTTACGTGAAGAGTCGGCAAGAGGAGTATCAGTCGACTCGTGGACTCGAACTCGACTCGAGGAATGAACTCATCTCGAGGAGACATGTAGAGTCGGCACGAGGAGTATCAGTCGACTCATGGACTCGAGACTCAACTCGAGGACTCATGTAGAGACTGCACGACGAGTTACGTGAAGAGTCGGCACGAGGAGTATCAATCGACTCGTGGACTCGAAATTGACTCGAGGAATGAATTCATCTTGAGGAGACATGTAGAGTCGGCACGAGGAGTATCAGTCGACTCGTGGACTCGAACTCGACTCGAGGACTCATGTAGAGCCTGCACGAGGAGTTACGTGAAGAGTCGGCACGAGGAGTATCAGTCGACTCGTGGACTCGAACTCGACTCGAGGAATGAACTCATCTCGAGGAGTTATGTGAAGAGGCGGCACGAGGAGTATTAGTCGACTCGTGGACTCGAACTCGACTCGAGGAATGAACTCATCTCGAGGAGTTATGTGAAGAGTAGGCACGAGGAGTATTAGTCGTCTCGTGGACTCGAACTCGACTCGAGGAATGAATTCATCTCGAGGAGTTATGTGAAGAGTCGGCACAAGGAGTATTAGTCGACTCGTGGACTCGAACTCGACTCGAGGAAGGAATCATCTCGAGGAGTTACGTGAAGAGTCGGCACGAGGAGTATCAGTCGACTCATGGACTCGAACTCGACTCGAGGAATGAACTCATCTCGAGGAGACATGTAGAGTCGTCACGAGGAGTATCAGTAGACTCGGGGACTCGGGACTCAACTCGAGGACTCGTGTAGAGCCTGCACGAGGAGTTACGTGAAGAGTCGGCACGAGGAGTATCAGTCGACTCGTGGACTCGAACTCGACTCGAGGAATGAAATCATCTCGAGGAGACATGTAGAGTCGTCACAAGGAGTATCAGTCGACTCGTGGACTCGGGACTCAACTCGAGGACTCATGTAGAGCCTGCACGAGGAGTTACGTGAAGAGTCGGCACGAGGAGTATCAGTCGACTCGTGGTCTCGAACTTGACTCGAGGAATGAACTCATCTCGAGGAGACATGTAGAGTCGGCACGAGGAGTATTAGTCGACTCGTGGACTCGAACTCGACTCGAGGACTCATGTAGAGCCTGCACGAGGAGTTACGTGAAGAGTCGGCACGAGGAGTATCAGTCGACTCGTGTACTCGAACTCGACTCTAGGAATGAACTCATCTCGAGGAGTTATGTGAAGAGTCGGCACGAGGAGTATCAGTCGACTCGTGGACTCGAACTCGACTCGAGGACTCATGTAGAGCCTGCACGAGGAGTTACGAGAAGAGTCGGCACGAGGAGTATTAGTCGACTCGTCGACTCGAACTCGACTCGAAGAATGAACTCATCTCGAGCAGACATGTAGAGTCGGCACGAGGAGTATAAGTCGACTCGTGGACTCGGGACTCAACTCGAGGACTCATGTAGAGCCTGCACGAGGAGTTACGTGAAGAGTCGGCACGAGGAGTGTCAGTCGACTCGTGGACTCGAACTTGACTCGAGGAATGAACTCATCTTGAGGAGACATGTAGAGTCGGCACGAGGAGTATCAGTCGACTCGTGGACTCGAACTCGACTCGAGGACTCATGTAGAGCCTACACGAGGAGTTACGTGAAGAGTCGGCACGAGGAGTATCAGTCGATTCGTGGACTCGAACTCGACTCGAGGAATGAACTCATCTCGAGGAGACATGTAGAGTCGGCACAAGGAGTATCAGTCGACTCGTGGACTCGGGACTCAACTCGAGGACTCATGTAGAGACTGCACGAGGAGTTACGTGAAGAGTCGGCACGAGGAGTATCAGTCGACTCGTGGACTCGAACTCGACTCAAGGAATGAACTCATCTCGAGGAGACATGTATAGTCGGCACGAGGAGTATCAGTTGACTCGTGGACTCGAACTCGACTTGAGGACTCATGTAGAGCGTGCACGAGGAGTTTCGTGAAGAGTCGGCACAAGGAGTATTAGTTGACTCGTGGACTCGAACTCGACTCGAGGAATGAACTCATCTCGAGGAGTTACGTGAAGAGGCGGCACGAGGAGTATTAGTCGACTCGTGGACTCGAACTCGACTCGGGGAATTAACTCATCTCGAGGAGTTATGTGAAGAGTCAGCACGAGGACTATTAGTCCACTCGTGAACTCGAACTCGACTCGAGGAATGATCGCATCTCGAGGAGTTACGTGAAGAGTCGGCACGAGGAGTCTCAGTCGACTCGTGGACTCGAACTCGACTCGAGGAATGCACTCATCTTGAGGAGACATGTAGAGTCGTCACGTGGAGTATCAGTCGACTCGTGGACTCGGGACTCAAATCGAGGACTCATTTAGAGCCTGCACGAGGAGTTGCGTGAAGAGTCGGCACGAGGAGTATCAGTCGACTCGTGGACTCGAACTCGACTCGAGGAATGAACTCATCTCGAGGAGTTATGTGAAGAGTCGACACGAGGAGTATCAGTCGACTCGTGGACTCGCACTCGACTCGAGGACTCATGTAGAGCCTGCACGAGGAGTTACGTGAAGAGTCGGCACGAGGAGTATTAGTCGACTCGTGGACTCGAACTCGACTCGAGGAATGAACTCATCTCGAGGAGACATGTAGAGTCGGCACGAGGAGTATCAGTCGACTCGTGGACTCGGGACTCAACTCGAGGACTCATGTAGAGCCTGCACGAGGAGTTACGTGAAGAGTCGGCACGAGGAGTATCAGTCGACTCGTTGACTCGAACTCGACTCGAGGAATGAACTCATCTCGTTGAGACATGTAGAGTCGGCACGAGGATTATCAGTCGACTCGTGGACTCGAACTCTACTCGAGGACTCATGTAGAGCCTGCACGAGGAGTTACGTGAAGAGTCGGCAAGAGGAGTATTAGTCGACTCGTGGACTCGAACTCGACTCGAGGAATGAACTCATCTCGAGGAGACATGTAGAGTCGCCACGAGGAGTATCAGTCGACTCGTGGACTCGGGACTCAACTCGAGGACTCATGTAGAACCTACACGAGGAGTTACGTGAAGAGTCGGCACGAGGAGTATCAGTCGACTCGTGTACTCGAACTCGACTCGAGGAATGAACTCATCTTGAGGAGACATGTAGAGTCGGCACGAGGAGTATCAGTCGACTCGTGGACTCGAACTCTACTCGAGGACTCATGTAGAGCCTGCACGAGGAGTTACGTGAAGAGTCGGCAAGAGGAGTATCAGTCGACTCGTGGACTCGAACTCGACTCGAGGAATGAACTCATCTCGAGGAGACATGTAGAGTCGGCACGAGGAGTATCAGTCGACTCATGGACTCGAGACTCAACTCGAGGACTCATGTAGAGACTGCACGACGAGTTACGTGAAGAGTCGGCACGAGGAGTATCAATCGACTCGTGGACTCGAAATCGACTCGAGGAATGAATTCATCTTGAGGAGACATGTAGAGTCGGCACGAGGAGTATCAGTCGACTCGTGGACTCGAACTCGACTCGAGGACTCATGTAGAGCCTGCACGAGGAGTTACGTGAAGAGTCGGCACGAGGAGTATCAGTCGACTCGTGGACTCGAACTCGACTCGAGGAATGAACTCATCTCGAGGAGTTATGTGAAGAGGCGGCACGAGGAGTATTAGTCGACTCGTGGACTCGAACTCGACTCGAGGAATTAACTCATCTCGAGGAGTTATGTGAAGAGTCAGCACGAGGAGTATTAGTCCACTCGTGAACTCGAACTCGACTCGAGGAATGATCGCATCTCGAGGAGTTACGTGAAGAGTCGGCACGAGGAGTATCAGTTGACTCGTGGACTCGAACTCGACTCGAGGAATGCACTCATCTCGAGGAGACATGTAGAGTCGTCACGAGGAGTATCAGTCGACTCGTGGACTCCGGACTCAACTCGAGGACTCATGCAGAGCCTGCACGAGGAGTTACGTGAAGAGTCGGCAAGAGGAGTATCAGTCGACTCGTGGACTCGAACTGGACTCGAGGAATGAACTCATCTCGAGGAGACATGTAGAGTCGGCACGAGGAGTATCAGTCGACTCGTGGACTCGAGACTCAACTCGAGGACTCATGTAGAGACTGCACGATCAGTTACGTGAAGAGTCGGCACGAGGAGTATCAGTCGACTCGTGGACTCGAACTCGACTCGAGGAATGAACTCATCTCGAGGAGACAAGTAGAGTCGGCACGAGGAGTATCAGTCGACTCATGGACTCGGGACTCAACTCGAGGACTCATGTAGAGCCTGCACGAGGAGTTACGTGAAGAGTCGGCACGAGGAGTATCAGTCGACTCGTGGACTCGAACTCGACTCGAGGAATGAACTCATCTTGAGGAGACATGTAGAGTCGGCACGAGGAGTATCAGTCGACTCGTGGACACGAAATCGACTCGAGGACTCATGTAGAGCCTGCACGAGGAGTTACGTGAAGAGTCGGCACGAGGAGTATCAGTCGACTCGTGGACTCGAACTCGACTCGAGGACTCATGTAGAGCCTGCACGAGGAGTTACGTGAAGAGTCGCCACGAGGAGTATCAGTCGACTCGTGGACTCGAACTCGACTCGAGGAATGAACTCATCTCGAGGATTTATGTGAAGAGTCGGCACGAGGAGTATCAGTCAACTCGTGGACTCGAACTCGACTCGAGGACTCATGTAGAGCCTGCACGAGGAGTTACGAGAAGAGTCGGCACGAGGAGTATTAGTCGACTCGAACTCGACTCGAAGAATGAACTCATCTCGAGCAGACATGTAGAGTCGGCACGAGGAGTATCAGTCGACTCGTGGACTCGGGACTCAACTCGAGGACTCATGTAGAGCCTGCACGAGGAGTTACGTGAAGAGTCGGCACTAGGAGTATCAGTCGAGTCGTGGACTCGAACTTGACTCGAGGAATGAACTCATCTTGAGGAGACATGTAGAGTCGGCACGAGGAGTATCAGTCGACTCGTGGACTCGAACTCGACTCGAGGACTCATGTAGAGCCTACACGAGGAGTTACGTGAAGAGTCGGCACGAGGAGTATCAGTCGACTCGTCGACTCGAACTCGACTCGAGGAATTAACTCATCTCGAGGAGACATGTAGAGTATTCACGAGGAGTATCAGTAGACTTGTGGACTCGGGACTCAACTCGAGGACTCATGTAGAGCCTGCACGAGGA
Source organism: Urtica dioica subsp. dioica (assembly GCF_054948205.1). Taxonomy (NCBI): domain Eukaryota; kingdom Viridiplantae; phylum Streptophyta; class Magnoliopsida; order Rosales; family Urticaceae; genus Urtica; species Urtica dioica. The sequence continues at coordinate 21,440,274 of NC_142760.1, read as the reverse complement.
GTTACGTGAAGAGTCGGCATGAGGAGTATCAGTCGAGTCGTGGACTCGAACTCGACTCAAGGAATGAACTCATCTCGAGGAGACATGTATAGTCGGCACGAGGAGTATCAGTCAACTCGTGGACTCGAATTCGACTTGAGGACTCATGTAGAGCGTGCACGAGGAGTTACGTGAAGAGTCCGCACAAGGAGTATTAGTCGACTCGTGGACTCGAACTCCACTCGAGGAATCAACTCATCTCGAGGAGATATGTAGAGTCGGCACGAGGAGTATCAGTCGACTTGTGGACTCGAGACTCAACTCGAGGACTCATGTAGAGACTGCACGAGGAGTTACGTGAAGAGTCGGCACGAGGAGTATCAGCCGACTCGTGGACTCCAACTCGACTCGAGGAATGAACTCATCTCGAGGAGACATGTAGAGTCGGCACGAGGAGTATCAGTCGACTCATGGACTCGGGACTCAACTCGAGGACTCATTTAGAGCCTGCACGAGGAGTTACGTGTAGAGTCGGCACGAGGAGTAACAGTCGACTCGTGGACTCGAACTCGACTCGAGGAATGAACTCATCTCGAGGAGTTATGTGAAGAGTAGGCAAGAGGAGTATTAGTCGACTCGTGGACTCGAACTCGACTCGAGGAATGAACTCATCTTGAGGAGTTATGTGAAGAGTTGGCACGAGGAGTATTAGTCGACTCGTGGACTCGAATTTGACTCGAGGAATGAACTCATCTCGAGGAGTTACGTGAAGAGTCGGCACGAGGAGTAGCATTCGACTCGTGGACTCGAACTCGACTCGAGGAATGAACTCATCTCGAGGAGACATGTAGAGTCGTCACGAGGAGTATCAGTAGAGTCGTGGACTCGGGACTCAACTCGAGGACTCATGTAGAGCATGCACGAGGAGTTACGTGAAGAGTCGGCACGAGGAGTATCAGTCGACTCGTGGACTCGAACTCGACTCGAGGAATGAACTCATCTCGAGGAGACATGTAGAGTCATCACGAGGAGTATCAGTCGACTCGTGGACTCGGGACTCAACTCGAGGACTCATGTAGAGCCTGCACGAGGAGTTACGTGAAGAGTCGGCACGAGGAGTATCAGTCGACTCGTGGACTCGAACTTGACTCGAGGAATGAACTCATCTCGAGGAGACATGTAGAGTCGGCACGAGGAGTATCAGTCGACTCGTGGACTCGAACTCGACTCGAGGACTCATGTAGAGCCTGCACGAGGAGTTACGTGAAGAGTCGGCACGAGGAGTATCAATCGACTCGTGGACTCGAACTCGACTCGAGGAATGAACTCATCTCGAGGAGTTTTGTGAAGAGTCGGCACGAGGAGTATCAGTCGACTCGTGGACTCGAACTCGACTAGAGGACTCATGTAGAGCCTGCACGAGGAGTTACGAGAAGAGTCGGCACGAGGAGTATTAGTCGACTCGTGGACTCGAACTCGACTCGAAGAATGAACTCATCTCGAGCAGACATGTAGAGTCGGCACGAGGAGTATCAGTCGACTCGTGGACTCGGGACTCAACTCGAGGACTCATGTAGAGCCTGCACGAGGAGTTACGTGAAGAGTCGGCACGAGGAGTATCAGTCGACTCGTGTACTCGAACTTGACTCGAGGAATGAACTCATCTTGAGGAGACATGTAGAGTCGGCACGAGGAGTATCAGTCGACTCGTGGACTCGAACTCGACTCGAGGACTCATGTAGAGCCTGCACGAGGAGTTATGTGAAGAGTCGGCACGAGGAGTATCAGTCGATTCGTGGACTTGAACTCGACTCGAGGAATGAACTCATCTCGAGGAGACATGTAGAGTCGGCACGAGGAGTATCAGTCGACTCGTGGACTCGGGACTCAACTCGAGGACTCATGTAGAGACTGCACGAGGAGTTACGTGAAGAGTCGGCACGAGGAGTATCAGTCGACTCGTCGACTCGAACTCGACTCGAGGAATTAACTCATCTCGAGGAGACATGTAGACTCGTCACGAGGAGTATCAGTAGACTCGTGGACTCGGGACTCAACTCGAGGAATCATGTAGAACCTGCACGAGGAGTTACGTGAAGAGTCGGCACGAGGAGTATCAGTCGACTCGTGGACTCGAACTCGACTCAAGGAATGAACTCATCTCGAGGAGACATGTAGAGTCGGCACGAGGAGTATCAGTCGACTCGTGGACTCGGGACTCAACTCGAGGACTCATGTAGAGCGTGCACAAGGAGTTACGTGAAGAGTCGGCACGAGGAGTATCAGTCGACTCGTCGACTCGAACTCAACTCGAGGAATTAACTCATCTCGAGGAGACATGTAGAGTCGTCACGAGGAGTATCAGTAGACTCGTGGACTCGGGACTCAACTCGAGGACTCATGTAGAGCCTGCACGAGGAGTTACGTGAAGAGTCGGCACGAGGAGTATCATTCGACTCGTGGAATCGAACTTGACTCGAGGAATGAACTCATCTTGAGGAGACATGTAGAGTCGGCACGAGGAGTATCAGTCGACTCGTGGACTCGAACTCGACTCGAGGACTCATGTAGAGCCTACACGAGGAGTTACGTGAAGAGTCGGCACGAGGAGTATCAGTCGATTCGTGGACTCGAACTCGACTCGAGGAATGAACTCATCTCGAGGAGACATGTAGAGTCGGCACGAGGAGTATCAGTCGACTCGTGGACTCGGGACTCAACTCGAGGACTCATTTAGAGACTGCACGAGGAGTTACGTGAAGAGTCGGCACGAGGAGTATCAGTCGACTCGTCGACTCGAACTCGACTCGAGGAATTAACTCATCTCGAGGAGACATGTAGAGTATTCACGAGGAGTATCAGTAGACTTGTGGACTCGGGACTCAACTCGAGGACTCATGTAGAGCCTGCACGAGGAGTTACGTGAAGAGTCGGCACGAGGAGTATCAGTCGAGTCGTGGACTCGAACTCGACTCGTGGAATGAACTCATCTCGAGGAGACATGTATAGTCGGCACGAGGAGTATCAGTCAACTCGTGGACTCGAATTCGACTTGAGGACTCATGTAGAGCGTGCACGAGGAGTTACGTGAAGAGTCCGCACAAGGAGTATTAGTCGACTCGTGGACTCGAACTCCACTCGAGGAATGAACTCATCTCGAGGAGATATGTAGAGTCGGCACGAGGAGTATCAGTCGACTTGTGGACTCGAGACTCAACTCGAGGACTCATGTAGAGACTGCACGAGGAGTTACTTGAAGAGTCGGCACGAGGAGTATCAGCCGACTCGTGGACTCCAACTCGACTCGAGGAATGAACTCATCTCGAGGAGACATGTAGAGTCGGCACGAGGAGTATCAGTCGACTCATGGACTCGGGACTCAACTCGAGGACTCATTTAGAGCCTGCACGAGGAGTTACGTGTAGAGTCGGCACGAGGAGTAACAGTCAACTCGTGGACTCGAACTCGACTCGAGGAATGAACTCATCTCGAGGAGTTATGTGAAGAGTAGGCAAGAGGAGTATTAGTCGACTCGTGGACTCGAACTCGACTCGAGGAATGAACTCATCTTGAGGAGTTATGTGAAGAGTCGGCGCGAGGAGTATTAGTCGACTCGTGGACTCGAATTTGACTCGAGGAATGAACTCATCTCGAGGAGTTACGTGAAGAGTCGGCACGAGGAGTAGCATTCGACTCGTGGACTCGAACTCGACTCGAGGAATGAACTCATCTCAAGGAGACATGTAGAGTCGTCACGAGGAGTATCAGTAGACTCGTGGACTCGGGACTCAACTCGAGGACTCATGTAGAGCATGCACGAGGAGTTACGTGAAGAGTCGGCACGAGGAGTATCAGTCGACTCGTGGACTCGAACTCGACTCGAGGAATGAACTTATCTCGAGGAGACATGTAGAGTCATCACGAGGAGTATCAGTCGACTCGTGGACTCGGGACTCAACTCGAGGACTCATGTAGAGCCTGCACGAGGAGTTACGTGAAGAGTCGGCACGAGGAGTATCAGTCGACTCGTGGACTCGAACTTGACTCGAGGAATGAACTCATCTCGAGGAGACATGTAGAGTCGGCACGAGGAGTATCAGTCGACTCGTGGACTCGAACTCGACTCGAGGACTCATGTAGAGCCAGCACGAGGAGTTACGTGAAGAGTCGGCACGAGGAGTATCAATCGACTCGTGGACTCGAACTCGACTCGAGGAATGAACTCATCTCGAGGAGTTATGTAAAGAGTCGGCACGAGGAGTATCAGTCGACTCGTGGACTCGAACTCGACTCGAGGACTCATGTAGAGCCTGCACGAGGAGTTACGAGAAGAGTCGGCACGAGGAGTATCAGTCGACTCGTGGACTCGGGACTCAACTCGAGGACTCATGTAGAGCTTGCACAAGGAGTTACGTGAAGAGTCGGCACGAGGAGTATCAGTCGACTCGTGGACTCGAACTCGACTCAAGGAATGAACTCATCTCGAGGAGACATGTATAGTCGGCACGAGGAGTATCAGTCAACTCGTGGACTCGAACTCGACTTGAGGACTCATGTAGAGCGTGCACGAGGAGTTACGTGAAGAGTCGGCACCAGGAGTATTAGTGGACTCGTGGACTCGAACTCGACTCGAGGAATGAACTCATCTCGAGGAGACATGTAGAGTCGGCACGAGGAGTATCAGTCGACTCGTGGACTCGAACTCTACTCGAGGACTCATGTAGAGCCTGCACGAGAAGTTACGTGAAGAGTCGGCAAGAGGAGTATCAGTCGACTCGTGGACTCGCATTCGACTCGAGGAATGAACTCATCTCGAGGAGACATGTAGAGTCGGCACGAGGAGTATCAATCGACTCGTGGACTCGAGACTCAACTCGAGGACTCATGTAGAGACTGCACGAGGAGTTACGTGAAGAGTCGGCACGAGGAGTATCAGCCGACTCGTGGACTCCAACTCGACTCGAGGAATGAACTCATCTCGAGGAGACATGTAGAGTCGGCACGAGGAGTATCAGTCGACTCATGGACTCGGGACTCAACTCGAGGACTCATGTAGAGCCTGCACGAGGAGTTACGTGAAGAGTCGGCACGAGGAGTATCAGTCGACTCATGGACTCGAACTCGACTCGAGGAATGAACTCATCTTGAGGAGACATGTAGAGTCGGCACGAGGAGTATCAGTCGACTGGTGGACTCGAACTCGACTCGAGGACTCATGTAGAGCCTGCACGAGGAGTTACGTGTAGAGTCGGCACGAGGAGTAACAGTCGACTCGTGGACTCGAACTCGACTCGAGGAATGAACTCATCTCGAGGAGTTATGTGAAGAGTAGGCACGAGGAGTATTAGTCGACTCGTGGACTCGAACTCGACTCGAGTAATGAACTCATCTCGAGGAGTTATGTGAAGAGTCGGCACGAGGAGTATTAGTCGACTCGTGGACTCGAATTTGACTCGAGGAATGAACTCATCTCGAGGAGTTACGTGAAGAGTCGGCACGAGGAGTATCAGTCGACTCGTGGACTCGAACTCGACTCGAGGAATGAACTCATCTCGAGGAGACATGTAGAGTCATCACGAGGAGTATCAGTCGACTCGTGGACTCGGGACTCAACTCGAGGACTCATGTAGAGCCTGCGCGAGGAGTTACGTGAAGAGTCGGCACGAGGAGTATCAGTCGACTCGTGGACTCGAACTCGACTCGAGGACTCATGTAGAGCTTGCACGAGGAGTTACGTGAAGAGTCGGCACGAGGAGTATCAATCGACTCGTGGACTCGAACTCGACTCGAGGAATGAACTCATCTCGAGGAGTTATGTGAAGAGTCGGCACGAGGAGTATCAGTCGACTCGTGGACTCGAACTCGACTCGAGGACTCATGTAGAGCCTGCACGAGGAGTTACGAGAAGAGTCGGCACGAGCAGTATTAGTCGACTCGTGGACTCGAACTCGACTCGAAGAATGAACTCATCTCGAGCAGACATGTAGAGTCGGCACGAGGAGTATCAGTCGACTCATGGACTCGAACTCGACTCAAGGAATGAACTCATCTCGAGGAGACATGTAGAGTCGGCACGAGGAGTATCAGTCGACTCGTGGACTCGAACTCGACTCGAGGACACATGTAGAGCCTGCACGAGGAGTTACGTGAAGAGTCGGCACGAGGAGTATCAATCGACTCGTGGACTCGAACTCGACTCGAAGAATGAACTCATCTCGAGGAGTTATGTGAAGAGTCGGCACGAGGAGTATCAGTCGACTCGTGGACTCGAACTCGACTCGAGGACTCATGTAGAGCCTGCACGAGGAGTTACGAGAAGAGTCGGCACGAGGAGTATCAGTCGACTCGTGGACTCGGGACTCAACTCGAGGACTCATGTAGAGCCTGCACGAGGAGTTACGTGAAGAGTCGGCACGAGGAGTATCAGTCGACTCGTGTACTCGAACTTGACTCGAGGAATGAACTCATCTTGAGGAGACATGTAGAGTCGGCACGAGGAGTATCAGTCGACTCGTGGACTCGAACTCGACTCGAGGACTCATGTAGAGCCTGCACGAGGAGTTATGTGAAGAGTCGGCACGAGGAGTATCAGTCGATTCGTGGACTTGAACTCGACTCGAGGAATGAACTCATCTCGAGGAGACATGTAGAGTCGGCACGAGGAGTATCAGTCGACTCGTGGACTCGGGACTCAACTCGAGGACTCATGTAGAGACTGCACGAGGAGTTACGTGAAGAGTCGGCACGAGGAGTATCAGTCGACTCGTCGACTCGAACTCGACTCGAGGAATTAACTCATCTCGAGGAGACATGTAGACTCGTCACGAGGAGTATCAGTAGACTCGTGGACTCGGGACTCAACTCGAGGAATCATGTAGAGCCTGCACGAGGAGTTACGTGAAGAGTCGGCACGAGGAGTATCAGTCGACTCGTGGACTCGAACTCGACTCAAGGAATGAACTCATCTCGAGGGTACATGTAGAGTCGGCACGAGGAGTATCAGTCGACTCGTGGACTCGGGACTCAACTCGAGGACTCATGTAGAGCGTGCACAAGGAGTTACGTGAAGAGTCGGCACGAGGAGTATCAGTCGACTCGTCGACTCGAACTCAACTCGAGGAATTAACTCATCTCGAGGAGACATGTAGAGTCGTCACGAGGAGTATCAGTAGACTCGTGGACTCGGGACTCAACTCGAGGACTCATGTAGAGCCTGCACGAGGAGTTACGTGAAGAGTCGGCACGAGGAGTATCAGTCGACTCGTGGACTCGAACTCGACTCAAGGAATGAACTCATCTCGAGGAGACATGTATAGTCGGCACGAGGAGTATCAGTCGACTCGTGGACTCGAACTCGACTTGAGGACTCATGTAGAGCGTGCACGAGGAGTTACGTGAAGAGTCGGCACCAGGAGTATTAGTGGACTCGTGGACTCGAACTCGACTCGAGGAATGAACTCATCTCGAGGAGACATGTAGAGTCGGCACGAGGAGTATCAGTCGACTCGTGGACTCGAACTCTACTCGAGGACTCATGTAGAGCCTGCACGAGAAGTTACGTGAAGAGTCGGCAAGAGGAGTATCAGTCGACTCGTGGACTCGAATTCGACTCGAGGAATGAACTCATCTCGAGGAGACATGTAGAGTCGGCACGAGGAGTATCAATCGACTCGTGGACTCGAGACTCAACTCGAGGACTCATGTAGAGACTGCACGAGGAGTTACGTGAAGAGTCGGCACGAGGAGTATCAGCCGACTCGTGGACTCCAACTCGACTCGAGGAATGAACTCATCTCGAGGAGACATGTAGAGTCGGCACGAGGAGTATCAGTCGACTCATGGACTCGGGACTCAACTCGAGGACTCATGTAGAGCCTGCACGAGGAGTTACGTGAAGAGTCGGCACGAGGAGTATCAGTCGACTCATGGACTCGAACTCGACTCGAGGAATGAACTCATCTTGAGGAGACATGTAGAGTCGGCACGAGGAGTATCAGTCGACTGGTGGACTCGAACTCGACTCGAGGACTCATGTAGAGCCTGCACGAGGAGTTACGTGTAGAGTCGGCACGAGGAGTAACAGTCGACTCGTGGACTCGAACTCGACTCGAGGAATGAACTCATCTCGAGGAGTTATGTGAAGAGTAGGCACGAGGAGTATTAGTCGACTCGTGGACTCGAACTCGACTCGAGTAATGAACTCATGTCGAGGAGTTATGTGAAGAGTCGGCACGAGGAGTATCAGTCGACTCGTGGACTCGAACTCGACTCAAGGAATGAACTCATCTCGAGGGTACATGTAGAGTCGGCACGAGGAGTATCAGTCGACTCGTGGACTCGGGACTCAACTCGAGGACTCATGTAGAGCGTGCACAAGGAGTTACGTGAAGAGTCGGCACGAGGAGTATCAGTCGACTCGTCGACTCGAACTCAACTCGAGGAATTAACTCATCTCGAGGAGACATGTAGAGTCGTCACGAGGAGTATCAGTAGACTCGTGGACTCGGGACTCAACTCGAGGACTCATGTAGAGCCTGCACGAGGAGTTACGTGAAGAGTCGGCACGAGGAGTATCAGTCGACTCGTGGACTCGAACTCGACTCAAGGAATGAACTCATCTCGAGGAGACATGTATAGTCGGCACGAGGAGTATCAGTCGACTCGTGGACTCGAACTCGACTTGAGGACTCATGTAGAGCGTGCACGAGGAGTTACGTGAAGAGTCGGCACCAGGAGTATTAGTGGACTCGTGGACTCGAACTCGACTCGAGGAATGAACTCATCTCGAGGAGACATGTAGAGTCGGCACGAGGAGTATCAGTCGACTCGTGGACTCGAACTCTACTCGAGGACTCATGTAGAGCCTGCACGAGAAGTTACGTGAAGAGTCGGCAAGAGGAGTATCAGTCGACTCGTGGACTCGAATTCGACTCGAGGAATGAACTCATCTCGAGGAGACATGTAGAGTCGGCACGAGGAGTATCAATCGACTCGTGGACTCGAGACTCAACTCGAGGACTCATGTAGAGACTGCACGAGGAGTTACGTGAAGAGTCGGCACGAGGAGTATCAGCCGACTCGTGGACTCCAACTCGACTCGAGGAATGAACTCATCTCGAGGAGACATGTAGAGTCGGCACGAGGAGTATCAGTCGACTCATGGACTCGGGACTCAACTCGAGGACTCATGTAGAGCCTGCACGAGGAGTTACGTGAAGAGTCGGCACGAGGAGTATCAGTCGACTCATGGACTCGAACTCGACTCGAGGAATGAACTCATCTTGAGGAGACATGTAGAGTCGGCACGAGGAGTATCAGTCGACTGGTGGACTCGAACTCGACTCGAGGACTCATGTAGAGCCTGCACGAGGAGTTACGTGTAGAGTCGGCACGAGGAGTAACAGTCGACTCGTGGACTCGAACTCGACTCGAGGAATGAACTCATCTCGAGGAGTTATGTGAAGAGTAGGCACGAGGAGTATTAGTCGACTCGTGGACTCGAACTCGACTCGAGTAATGAACTCATGTCGAGGAGTTATGTGAAGAGTCGGCACGAGGAGTATTAGTCGACTCGTGGACTCGAATTTGACTCGAGGAATGAACTCATCTTGAGGAGACATGTAGAGTCGGCACGAGGAGTATCAGTCGACTCGTGGACTCGAACTCGACTCGAGGACTCATGTAGAGCCTGCACGAGGAGTTATGTGAAGAGTCGGCACGAGGAGTATCAGTCGATTCGTGGACTTGAACTCGACTCGAGGAATGAACTCATCTCGAGGAGACATGTAGAGTCGGCACGAGGAGTATCAGTCGACTCGTGGACTCGGGACTCAACTCGAGGACTCATGTAGAGCCTGCACGAGGAGTTACGTGAAGAGTCGGCACGAGGAGTATCAGTCGACTCGTGGACTCGAACTCGACTCAAGGAATGAACTCATCTCGAGGAGACATGTAGAGTCGGCACGAGGAGTATCAGTCGACTCGTGGACTCGGGACTCAACTCGAGGACTCATGTAGAGCGTGCACAAGGAGTTACGTGAAGAGTCGGCACGAGGAGTATCAGTCGACTCGTCGACTCGAACTCAACTCGAGGAATTAACTCATCTCGAGGAGACATGTAGAGTCGTCACGAGGAGTGTTGTCGCTGTTTTTCGGACAACTATTTAGGAGCCAAAGACGGATAGACCCAAGGCCGGACCAAGTGGTCTCGTCTTGACTCGAGCGTGTCGGACTTGGTATCCCAAGTCGTCCCTTAGCTGTGGATGTCCCTTGAGTTCGCCAGAGTACCTGAAAAGGAGTAGAGAACACGTGAACTACAAAGGGGAAACAGGGGGGGTGCCCCTGTTTACCTCTCCGACGCTCAACATTAGTGTGATTGAGGTGGAGTATAGAGGTTTTAGGGGTGTTTAGAGGCCAAAGATGAGCGAAACGAGCGAGGTACGAGTTCGGCAGCGTTTCGGGACTCAAAAATGGATTACCTGAACCAAGGGGGGTGCCTTGGTATTTATAGGCAGCCAAGGGGTGGTTTGAAGACCCCTTGGCCGAGTGAGAATGCTTGGGTCGGCATTGGAGGAGGTTGGGTCGGCCAATGGCCGAGTGAACATGGTGGTGAAGTTCACTCGGCCATTGGCCGAGTGAAGGTCTTGGGCCGGCTGAGGTTCACTCGGCCAATGGCCGAGTGAACTGCTGAGGCAGCAGGGAGGTTCACTCGGCCATTGGCCGAGTGAACTGTTGGAAGGTTCACTCGGCCAATGGCCGAGTGAACTGTCTTGGCGGCTGAAGGGTTCACTCGGCCATTGGCCGAGTGAACTGCTGGAAGGTTCACTCGGCCAATGGCCGAGTGAACTGCCTTGATGGCCGAGGGGTTCACTCGGCCATTGGCTGAGTGAACTGTCCAATGGCCGAGTGGGCCATTTGACCCAGCCAATGGCCGAGTGAGCCATTGACTCGGCCCATGGCTGGGCTTTGACTTGGCCATTGGTTTGGGCCGGCTCCTGGTTGAGTCAGGGTTCCGTCGCCCAAGACCTCGTACTAGCCATGTGGGTCGAAGAGATGCCCTTGTTCCCGTTGGCCCTAGACGGGCCAACAACATTAGCCCCCCGAGTTTCCGGTCGAGCGTAGATCGAGTGGAAACTCAAAATCTACGCTTTTATACGGATGCGGGATGAACGCTCTCGGGTCCGTGCCATGAGGAATGGCCTTCGCGCGTCGCGAGGGACGGCCTTTGTGCGTCGCGAGGGACGACTTTTTGTTTCGGGTTGATCGTGCGTGGCTCATTTTCTCGATCTACCAATGAGGGCGTGATCGGTTAGCACGGCTTTATTGTGTTGTGCGCGTCTTGTTTTCTCGACTTGCCAATGAGGGCATAATCGATTTGCGCGTCTTCTTTGTGTGGTGCGCGTCTTACTTTTCTCGACTCGCCAACGAAGGCATAATCGATTTGCACGTCTTTTTGGTTTTGTGCGCGTCTTACTTTTCTCGACTTGCCAACGAAGGCATAATCGATTTGCACGTCTTTGTCGTTTTTGTGCGCGTCTTACTTTTCTCGATTTGCCACCGAAGGCATAATCGATTAGCACGTCTTTGTTGTTTAGTGCGCGTCTTACTTTTCTCGATTTGCCAACGAAGGCATAATCGATTAGCACGTCTTCGTCGTATGGTGCGCGTCTTATGTTCTCGATTTGCCAACGAAGGCATAATCGATTAGCACGTCTTCGTCGTATGGTGCGCGTCTTATGTTCTCGATTTGCCAACGAAGGCATAATCGATTAGCACGTCTTTGTTGTATGGTGCGCGTCTTATGTTCTCGATTTACCAACGAAGGCATAATCGATTAGCACGTCTTTGTTGTATTGTGCGCGTCTTATGTTCTCGATTTGCCAACGAAGGCATAATCGATTAGCACGTCTTCGTCGTATGGTGCGCGTCGTATGTTCTCGATTTGCCAACGAAGGCATAATCGATTAGCACGTCTTTGTTGTTTAGTGCGCGTCTTACTTTTCTCGATTTGCCAACGAAGGCATAATCGATTAGCACGTCTTTGTTGTTTAGTGCGCGTCTCACTTTTCTCGATTTGCCAACGAAGGCATAATCGATTAGCACGTCTTTGTTGTTTAGTGCGCGTCTTACTTTTCTCGATTTGCCAACGAAGGCATAATCGATTAGCACGTCTTTGTTGTTTAGTGCGCGTCTTACTTTTCTCGATTTGCCAACGAAGGCATAATCGATTAGCACGTCTTTGTTGTTTTTTTTTTTTGTTGAACGAGTGAGCTTTAGTTTCGTTGAGCATTGTTTCCCATTAGCCCCCCGAGTTTCTTGTGTACTCGTAGAGGAGACTAGAAATTATAATGCAACAAGGTGAAATGTAATCTAATTATCATACGGAAATAGTTAAAAATTACATCCCTGGGCCATCGGCCTTATTGAAATTCGAGATTGTCTTAAAACCGGAAATAAAATGACATAATGAGAAAAGGGGACGGGCTTAGCCCACGACATGCAGCTGTGAGCTCTCCGGTTGTTCAATCGCTGCCTGGTTCATGTCAGTCACCGTCGCCGGACCCTTTCTTCCCCGCCGTGGACGGCCTTCGTGCACCGTGGCCGCCCCGACCGTTCTTAGGACATACTCTTTTAATTTCCCGACTTGAATCAGGGCCTCGATCTGACGCCTAAGATGATAGCACTCGGACGTCAGATGCCCGTGATCCTGGTGGTACTCACAGAACTTGTTCCGATCCCTTTTCGCGGGATCCTTCGCTAGAGGAGCCGGACTTCCTAGCTCGTCGCGGTGCAGAGCTAGGATCCGCTCTTGCGGAGTGTTCAGCGGGGTGTACGTCGATAACGCTTGGAAGTTATCAACGTGCGACGATCTCGGACTGGAGAGGGGGCGACCGTTAGGGGCACGGCCTCCCTTGCTCCTCTTGCTTTGAGGGTCGGGGCGATCTTCGTCCCGTTCTTCGCGGTGGCGACCACCTTGTCCTCCTGACTTCCGGCCATCGCGGCCATCGAGATAGTCCTCGATTCCCATATGTGTGCGGGCTCTCGTCATCAGCTCCGCCATGTCTCGCGGGACTTGCCCGACAATGGACTTGAGGAAGTCGCTCGTGCGAACTCCCTCGGTAATCGCCGTGATGGCGTCCCTGTCGTCGAAGCCCTCGACTTTGTGAGACTCCTCGGTGAAGCGGGCGAGGTATTGTCTCAACGTCTCATCTCTCCCCTGTCGAATGGAGAGGAGGTGGGTCTTCGATTTTTTTTGTGCCACAAGCGTGGCAAAGCGAGCGAGGAAAGCCTCTCGCAAGGCCCGGAAGGACGGGATGCTTCCAGGCCTCAAACTTTGGAACCACTCAAAGCCTGACCCTGTGAGGGTCAGGCTGAAGGCTTGGCAGAGGGTGGCGTCCGTCTGCCCTTGCATCGTCATCCACGTCTCATAGTGTTGGACGTGGTAGTGGGGGTCCGTGCGTCCATCATAGGGGGGAATGGACGGTAACTTAAAGTTTCCCACGCAGGGCTGCGCGAGGACCTGTGCGGCGAAGGGAGAGTATGATTCCTCGATCCCTCCGTACGGCCTTTGCCTCCCTGATTCCCTCATCTCGATGATTTGGTTTTGGAGGCTCTGGATCATTGTGACCATATCAAGCCCGTTGGCAGGGCCAATCGTCGGGGCCACGGGGGTCACCGGTCGGCGTTCATTGGACGCTTGGTCCACGACATTGGCCTGAGGTCGGCCAAGAGTTGCGGCGGGGAGCGCGTCCCTTCGAGAATTTAGCCTTTGGCGGAGATCCTCCCCTCGGGAGTTTCTCTGCGCCGTCAAGCGTTCTCTAAGGTCCACGCTTGGTGCGTGACGAGGCGAGGTCGCCCTTGGCCGGGTCGTCCGGCGAGCGCTTCGGCTATCGGCTCCATCGTCGACCAGAGTCGCTCTCTCCTCGGCGAGGGGCCGTGTCCGGCCACCTCTTGAGACCGAGGGGGCGAGTCCCCGGGACTGTGACCGTGCCTGTTGTCGCGCCGGGCACAAAGGATCGGCCAACGCACCGTTGGCCCTCTCGGGTCGCGCTTGAGCGAGGCTAGGGGTGGCCTCGTCGGTCCTCGACTCCTCCACGTACTCGGGGTCGGAGTAATCTTGAGCTGATCGATCCTCGACGTCGTAGCCGAGGAGACCGGCGATGAGGGAGCTGTCAACGCCGGGACGGTCAAGGAGCTCCGCGAGCCGCCGGGCCGTGTCCTCTCGGAGCTCGGCCTCGGGGTCGTTCACCGGGTCTTGGGGCTGGCTCTCGCTATCGCGAGGTTGCCCTTCAAGACGGTGCGCGAGGTTTCGGAGGGCGTACCTCGAGCTCGTCGCTCGGGTACCCGCGGAGGTAGTGGGTAGATGACTCATCTCTCGAGAGTCGTGAGAACGAAGGGAGAAAACTGGTAGAGGGAATGCGTCGTCAAGGTCGAGAGATCCCCTCCCTCTAGCGCCAAAATGTTGTCGCTGTTTTTCGGACAACTATTTAGGAGCCAAAGACGGATAGACCCAAGGCCGGACCAAGTGGTCTCGTCTTGACTCGAGCGTGTCGGACTTGGTATCCCAAGTCGTCCCTTAGCTGTGGATGTCCCTTGAGTTCGCCAGAGTACCTGAAAAGGAGTAGAGAACACGTGAACTACAAAGGGGAAACAGGGGGGGTGCCCCTGTTTACCTCTCCGACGCTCAACATTAGTGTGATTGAGGTGGAGTATAGAGGTTTTAGGGGTGTTTAGAGGCCAAAGATGAGCGAAACGAGCGAGGTACGAGTTCGGCAGCGTTTCGGGACTCAAAAATGGATTACCTGAACCAAGGGGGGTGCCTTGGTATTTATAGGCAGCCAAGGGGTGGTTTGAAGACCCCTTGGCCGAGTGAGAATGCTTGGGTCGGCATTGGAGGAGGTTGGGTCGGCCAATGGCCGAGTGAACATGGTGGTGAAGTTCACTCGGCCATTGGCCGAGTGAAGGTCTTGGGCCGGCTGAGGTTCACTCGGCCAATGGCCGAGTGAACTGCTGAGGCAGCAGGGAGGTTCACTCGGCCATTGGCCGAGTGAACTGTTGGAAGGTTCACTCGGCCAATGGCCGAGTGAACTGTCTTGGCGGCTGAAGGGTTCACTCGGCCATTGGCCGAGTGAACTGCTGGAAGGTTCACTCGGCCAATGGCCGAGTGAACTGCCTTGATGGCCGAGGGGTTCACTCGGCCATTGGCTGAGTGAACTGTCCAATGGCCGAGTGGGCCATTTGACCCAGCCAATGGCCGAGTGAGCCATTGACTCGGCCCATGGCTGGGCTTTGACTTGGCCATTGGTTTGGGCCGGCTCCTGGTTGAGTCAGGGTTCCGTCGCCCAAGACCTCGTACTAGCCATGTGGGTCGAAGAGATGCCCTTGTTCCCGTTGGCCCTAGACGGGCCAACAACAAGGAGTATCAGTAGACTCGTGGACTCGGGACTCAACTCGAGGACACATGTAGAGCCTGCACGAGGAGTTACATGAAGAGTCGGCACGAGGAGTATCAGTCGACTCGTGGACTCGAACTCGACTCAAGGAATGAACTCATCTCGAGGAGACATGTATAGTCGGCACGAGGAGTATCAGTCGACTCGTGGACTCGAACTCGACTTGAGGACTCATGTAGAGCGTGCACGAGGAGTTACGTGAAGAGTCGGCACCAGGAGTATTAGTGGACTCGTGGACTCGAACTCGACTCGAGGAATGAACTCATCTCGAGGAGACATGTAGAGTCGGCACGAGGAGTATCAGTCGACTCGTGGACTCGAACTCTACTCGAGGACCCATGTAGAGCCTGCACGAGAAGTTACGTGAAGAGTCGGCAAGAGGAGTATCAGTCGACTCGTGGACTCGAATTCGACTCGAGGAATGAACTCATCTCGAGGAGACATGTAGAGTCGGCACGAGGAGTATCAATCGACTCGTGGACTCGAGACTCAACTCGAGGACTCATGTAGAGACTGCACGAGGAGTTACGTGAAGAGTCGGCACGAGGAGTATCAGCCGACTCGTGGACTCCAACTCGACTCTAGGAATGAACTCATCTCGAGGAGACATGTAGAGTCGGCACGAGGAGTATCAGTCGACTCATGGACTCGGGACTCAACTCGAGGACTCATGTAGAGCCTGCACGAGGAGTTACGTGAAGAGTCGGCACGAGGAGTATCAGTCGACTCATGGACTCGAACTCGACTCGAGGAATGAACTCATCTTGAGGAGACATGTAGAGTCGGCACGAGGAGTATCAGTCGACTGGTGGACTCGAACTCGACTCGAGGACTCATGTAGAGCCTGCACGAGGAGTTACGTGTAGAGTCGGCACGAGGAGTAACAGTCGACTCGTGGACTCGAACTCGACTCGAGGAATGAACTCATCTCGAGGAGTTATGTGAAGAGTAGGCACGAGGAGTATTAGTCGACTCGTGGACTCGAACTCGACTCGAGTAATGAACTCATCTCGAGGAGTTATGTGAAGAGTCGGCACGAGGAGTATTAGTCGACTCGTGGACTCGAATTTGACTCGAGGAATGAACTCATCTCGAGGAGTTACGTGAAGAGTCGGCACGAGGAGTATCAGTCGACTCGTGGACTCGAACTCGACTCGAGGAATGAACTCATCTCGAGGAGACATGTAGAGTCATCACAAGGAGTATCAGTCGTCTCGTGGACTCGGGACTCAACTCGAGGACTCATGTAGAGCCTGCGCGAGGAGTTACGTGAAGAGTCGGCACGAGGAGTATCAGTCGACTCGTGGACTCGAACTTGACTCGAGGAATGAACTCATCTCGAGGAGACATGTAGAGTCGGCACGAGGAGTATCAGTCGACTCGTGGACTCGAACTCGACTCGAGGACTCATGTAGAGCTTGCACGAGGAGTTACGTGAAGAGGCGGCACGAGGAGTATCAATCGACTCGTGGACTCGAACTCGACTCGAGGAATGAACTCATCTCGAGGAGTTATGTGAAGAGTCGGCACGAGGAGTATCAGTCGACTCGTGGACTCGAACTCGACTCGAGGACTCATGTAGAGCCTGCACGAGGAGTTACGAGAAGAGTCGGCACGAGCAGTATTAGTCGACTCGTGGACTCGAACTCGACTCGAAGAATGAACTCATCTCGAGCAGACATGTAGAGTCGGCACGAGGAGTATCAGTCGACTCGTGGACTCGGGACTCAACTCGAGGACTCATGTAGAGCCTGCACGAGGAGTTACGTGAAGAGTCGGCACGAGGAGTATCAGTCGACTCGTGTACTCGAACTTGACTCGAGGAATGAACTCATCTTGAGGAGACATGTAGAGTCGGCACGAGGAGTATCAGTCGACTCGTGGACTCTAACTCGACTCGAGGACTCATGTAGAGCCTGCACGAGGAGTTATGTGAATAGTCGGCACGAGGAGTATCAGTCGATTCGTGGACTTGAACTCGACTCGAGGAATGAACTCATCTCGAGGAGACATGTAGAGTCGGCACGAGGAGTATCAGTCGACTCGTGGACTCGGGACTCAACTCGAGGACTCATGTAGAGACTGCACGAGGAGTTACGTGAAGAGTCGGCACGAGGAGTATTAGTCGACTCGTCGACTCGAACTCGACTCGAGGAATTAACTCATCTCGAGGAGACATGTAGACTCGTCACGAGGAGTATCAGTAGACTCGTGGACTCGGGACTCAACTCGAGGAATCATGTAGAGCCTGCACGAGGAGTTACGTGAAGAGTCGGCACGAGGAGTATCAGTCGACTCGTGGACTCGAACTCGACTCAAGGAATGAACTCATCTCGAGGAGACATGTAGAGTCGGCACGAGGAGTATCAGTCTACTCGTGGACTCGGGACTCAACTCGAGGACTCATGTAGAGCGTGCACAAGGAGTTACGTGAAGAGTCGGCACGAGGAGTATCAGTCGACTCGTCAACTCGAACTCGACTCGAGGAATTAACTCATCTCGAGGAGACATGTAGAGTCGTCACGAGGAGTATCAGTAGACTCGTGGACTCGGGACTCAACTCGAGGACTCATGTAGAGCCTGCACGAGGAGTTACGTGAAGAGTCGGCACGAGGAGTATCAGTCGACTCATGGACTCGAACTCGACTCAAGGAATGAACTCATCTCGAGGAGACATGTATAGTCGGCACGAGGAGTATCAGTCGACTCGTGGACTCGAACTCGACTTGAGGACTCATGTAGAGCGTGCACGAGGAGTTACGTGAAGAGTCGGCACCAGGAGTATTAGTGGACTCGTGGACTCGAACTCGACTCGAGGAATGAACTCATCTCGAGGAGACATGTAGAGTCGGCACGAGGAGTATCAGTCGACTCGTGGACTCGAACTCTACTCGGGGACTCATGTAGAGCCTGCACGAGAAGTTACGTGAAGAGTCGGCAAGAGGAGTATCAGTCGACTCGTGGACTCGAATTCGACTCGAGGAATGAACTCATCTCGAGGAGACATGTAGAGTCGGCACGAGGAGTATCAATCGACTCGTGGACTCGAGAGTCAACTCGAGGACTCATGTAGAGACTGCACGAGGAGTTACGTGAAGAGTCGGCACGAGGAGTATCAGCCGACTCGTGGACTCCAACTCGACTCGAGGAATGAACTCATCTCGAGGAGACATGTAGAGTCGGCACGAGGAGTATAAGTCGACTCATGGACTCGGGACTCAACTCGAGGACTCATGTAGAGCCTGCACGAGGAGTTACGTGAAGAGTCGGCACGAGGAGTATCAGTCGACTCATGGACTCGAACTCGACTCGAGGAATGAACTCATCTTGAGGAGACATGTAGAGTCGGCACGAGGAGTATCAGTCGACTGGTGGACTCGAACTCGACTCGAGGACTCATGTAGAGCCTGCACGAGGAGTTACGTGTAGAGTCGGCACGAGGAGTAACAGTCGACTCGTGGACTCGAACTCGACTCGAGGAATGAACTCATCTCGAGGAGTTATGTGAAAAGTAGGCACGAGGAGTATTAGTTGACTCGTGGACTTGAACTCGACTCGAGTAATGAACCCATCTCGAGGAGTTATGTGAAGAGTCGGCACGAGGAGTATTAGTCGACTCGTGGACTCGAATTTGACTCGACGAATGAACTCATCTCGAGGAGTTACGTGAAGAGTCGGCACGAGGAGTATCAGTCGACTCGTGGACTCGAACTCGACTCGAGGAATGAACTCATCTCGAGGAGACATGTAGAGTCGTCACGAGGAGTATCAGTGGACTCGTGGACTCGGGACTCAACTCGAGGACTCATGTAGAGCATGCACGAGGAGTTACGTGAAGAGTCGGCACGAGGAGTATCAGTTGACTCGTGGACTCGAACTCGACTCGAGGAATGAACTCATCTCGAGGAGACAGGTAGAGTCATCACGAGGAGTATCAGTCGACTCGTGGACTCGGGACTCAACTCGAGGACTCATGTAGAGCCTGCACGAGGAGTTACGTGAAGAGTCGGCACGAGGAGTATCAGTCGACTCGTGGACTCGAACTTGACTCGAGGAATGAACTAATCTCAAGGAGACATGTAGAGTCGGCACGAGGAGTATCAGTCGACTCGTGGACTCGAACTCGACTCGAGGACTCATGTAGAGCCTGCACGAGGAGTTACGTGAAGAGTCGGCACGAGGAGTATCAGTCGACTCGTGGACTCGAACTCGACTCGAGGAATGAACTCATCTCGAGGAGTTATGTGAAGAGTCGGCACGAGGAGTATCATTCGACTCGTGGACTCGAACTCGACTCGAGGACTCATGTAGAGCCTGCACGAGGAGTTACGAGAAGAGTCGGCACGAGGAGTATTAGTCGACTCGTGGACTCGAACTCGACTCGAAGAATGAACTCATCTCGAGCAGACATGTAGAGTCGGCACGAGGAGTATCAGTCGACTCGTGGACTCGGGACTCAACTCGAGGACTCATGTAGAGCCTGCACGAGGAGTTACGTGAAGAGTCGGCACGAGGAGTATCAGTCGACTCGTGTACTCGAACTTGACTCGAGGAATGAACTCATCTTGAGGAGACATGTAGAGTCGGCACGAGGAGTATTAGTCGACTCGTGGACTCGAACTCGACTCGAGGACTCATGTAGAGCCTGCACGAGGAGTTATGTGAAGAGTCGGCACGAGGAGTATCAGTCGATTCGTGGACTTGAACTCGACTCGAGGAATGAACTCATCTCGAGGAGACATGTAGAGTCGGCACGAGGAGTATCAGTCGACTCGTGGACTCGGGACTCAACTCGAGGACTCATGTAGAGACTGCACGAGGAGTTACGTGAAGAGTCGGCACGAGGAGTATCAGTCGACTCGTCGACTCGAACTCGACTCGAGGAATTAACTCATCTCGAGGAGACATGTAGAGTCGTCACGAGGAGTATCAGTAGACTCGTGGACTCGGGACTCAACTCGAGGACTCATGTAGAGCCTGCACGAGGAGTTACGTAAAGAGTCGGCACGAGGAGTAGCAGTCGACTCGTGGACTCGAACTCGACTCAAGGAATGAACTCATCTCGAGGAGACATGTAGAGTCGGCACGAGGAGTATCAGTCGACTCGTGGACTCGAACTCGACTCAAGGAATGAACTCATCTCGAGGAGACATGTAGAGTCGGCACGAGGAGTATCAGTCGACTCGTGGACTCGGGACTCAACTCGAGGACTCATGTAGAGCGTGCACAAGGAGTTACGTGAAGAGTCGGCACGAGGAGTATCAGTCGACTCGTCGACTCGAACTCGACTCGAGGAATTAACTCATCTCGAGGAGACATGTAGAGTCGTCACGAGGAGTATCAGTAGACTCGTGGACTCGGGACTCAACTCGAGGACTCATGTAGAGCCTGCACGAGGAGTTACGTAAAGAGTCGGCACGAGGAGTATCAGTCGACTCGTGGACTCGAACTCGACTCAAGGAATGAACTCATCTCGAGGAGACATGTAGAGTCGGCACGAGGAGTATCAGTCGACTCGTGGACTCGGGACTCAACTCGAGGACTCATGTAGAGCGTGCACAAGGAGTTACGTGAAGAGTCGGCACGAGGAGTATCAGTCGACTCGTCGACTCGAACTCGACTCGAGGAATTAACTCATCTCGAGGAGACATGTAGAGTCGTCACGAGGAGTATCAGTATACTCGTGGACTCGGGACTCAACTCGAGGACTCATGTAGAGCCTGCACGAGGAGTTACGTGAAGAGTCGGCACGAGGAGTATCAGTCGACTCGTGGACTCGAACTCGACTCAAGGAATGAACTCATCTCGAGGAGACATGTATAGTCGGCACGAGGAGTATCAGTCGACTCGTGGACTCGAACTCGACTTGAGGACTCATGTAGAGCGTGCACGAGGAGTTACGTGAAGAGTCGGCACCAGGAGTATTAGTCGACTCGTGGACTCGAACTCGACTCGAGGAATGAACTCATCTCGAGGAGACATGTAGAGTCGGCACGAGGAGTATCACTCGACTCGTGGACTCGAACTCGACTCGAGGAATGAACTCATCTCGAGGAGACATGTAGAGTCGGCACGAGGAGTATCAGTCGACTCGTGGACTCGAACTCTACTCGAGGACTCATGTAGAGCCTGCACGAGAAGTTACGCTCGAGTCGGCAAGAGGAGTATCAGTCGACTCGTGGACTCGAATTCGACTCGAGGAATGAACTCATCTCGAGGAGACATGTAGAGTCGGCACGAGGAGTATCAATCGACTCGTGGACTCGAGACTCAACTCGAGGACTCATGTAGAGACTGCACGAGGAGTTACGTGAAGAGTCGGCACGAGGAGTACCAGCCGACTCGTGGACTCCAACTCGACTCGAGGAATGAACTCATCTCGAGGAGACATGTAGAGTCGGCACGAGGAGTATCAGTCGACTCATGGACTCGGGACTCAACTCGAGGACTCATGTAGAGCCTGCACGAGGAGTTACGTGAAGAGTCGGCACGAGGAGTATCAGTCGACTCATGGACTCGAACTCGACTCGAGGAATGAACTCATCTTGAGGAGACATGTAGAGTCGGCACGAGGAGTATCAGTCGACTGGTGGACTCGAACTCGACTCGAGGACTCATGTAGAGCCTGCACGAGGAGTTACGTGTAGAGTCGGCACGAGGAGTAACAGTCGACTCGTGGACTCGAACTCGACTCGAGGAATGAACTCATCTCGAGGAGTTATGTGAAGAGTAGGCACGAGGAGTATTAGTCGACTCGTGGACTCAAACTCGACTCGAGGAATGAACTCGTCTCGAGGAGACATGTAGAGTCGGCACGAGGAGTATCAGTCGACTCGTGGACTCGAACTCTACTCGAGGACTCATGTAGAGCCTGCACGAGAAGTTACGTGAAGAGTCGGCAAGAGGAGTATCAGTCGACTCGTGGACTCGAATTCGACTCGAGGAATGAACTCATCTCGAGGAGACATGTAGAGTCGGCACGAGGAGTATCAATCGACTCGTGGACTCGAGACTCAACTCGAGGACTCATGTAGAGACTGCACGAGGAGTTACGTTAAGAGTCGGCACGAGGAGTATCAGCCGACTCGTGGACTCCAACTCGACTCGAGGAATGAACTCATCTCGAGGAGACATGTAGAGTCGGCACGAGGAGTATCAGTCGACTCATGGACTCGGGACTCAACTCGAGGACTCATGTAGAGCCTGCACGAGGAGTTACGTGAAGAGTCGGCACGAGGAGTATCAGTCGACTCATGGACTCGAACTCGACTCGAGGAATGAACTCATCTTGAGGAGACATGTAGAGTCGGCACGAGGAGTATCAGTCGACTGGTGGACTCGAACTCGACTCGAGGACTCATGTAGAGCCTGCACGAGGAGTTACGTGTAGAGTCGGCACGAGGAGTAACAGTCGACTCGTGGACTCGAACTCGACTCGAGGAATGAACTCATCTCGAGGAGTTATGTGAAGAGTAGGCACGAGGAGTATTAGTCGACTCGTGGACTCGAACTCGACTCGAGTAATGAACTCATCTCGAGGAGTTATGTGAATAGTCGGCACGAGGAGTATTAGTCGACTCGTGGACTCGAATTTGACTCGAGGAATGAACTCATCTCGAGGAGTTACGTGAAGAGTCGGCACGAGGAGTATCAGTCGACTCGTGGACTCGAACTCGACTCGAGGAATGAACTCATCTCGAGGAGACATGTAGAGTCGTCACGAGGAGTATCAGTAGACTCGTGGACTCGGGACTCAACTCGAGGACTCATGTAGAGCATGCACGAGGAGTTACGTGAAGAGTCGGCACGAGGAGTATCAGTCGACTCGTGGACTCGAACTCGACTCGAGGAATGAACTCATCTCGAGGACACATGTAGAGTCATCACGAGGAGTATCAGTCGACTCGTGGACTCGGGACTCAACTCGAGGACTCATGTAGAGCCTGCACGAGGAGTTACGTGAAGAGTCGGCACGAGGAGTATCAGTCGACTCGTGGACTCGAACTTGACTCGAGGAATGAACTCATCTCGAGGAGACATGTAGAGTCGGCACGAGGAGTATCAGTCGACTCGTGGACTCGAACTCGACTCGAGGACTCATGTAGAGCCTGCACGAGGAGTTACGTGAAGAGTCGGCACGAGGAGTATCAGTCGACTCGTGGACTCGAACTCGACTCGAGGAATGAACTCATCTCGAGGAGTTATGTGAAGAGTCGGCACGAGGAGTATCAGTCGACTCGTGGACTCGAACTCGACTCGAGGACTCATGTAGAGCCTGCACGAGGAGTTACGAGAAGAGTCGGCACGAGGAGTATTAGTCGACTCGTGGACTCGAACTCGACTCGAAGAATGAACTCCTCTCGAGCAGACATGTAGAGTCGGCACGAGGAGTATCAGTCGACTCGTGGACTCGGGACTCAACTCGAGGACTCATGTGGAGCCTGCACGAGGAGTTACGTGAAGAGTCGGCACGAGGAGTATCAGTCGACTCGTGTACTCGAACTTGACTCGAGGAATGAACTCATCTTGAGGAGACATGTAGAGTCGGCACGAGGAGTATCAGTCGACTTGTGGACTCGAACTCGACTCGAGGACTCATGTAGAGCCTGCACGAGGAGTTACATGAAGAGGCGGCACGAGGAGTATCAGTCGATTCGTGGACTCGAACTCGACTCGAGGAATGAACTCATCTCGAGGAGACATGTAGAGTCGGCACGAGGAGTATCAGTCGACTCGTGGACTTGGGACTCAACTCGAGGACTCATGTAGAGCCTGCACGAGGAGTTACGTGAAGAGTCGGCACGAGGAGTATCAGTCGACTCGTGGACTCGAACTTGACTCGAGGAATGAACTCATCTCGAGGAGACATGTAGAGTCGGCACGAGGAGTATCAGTCGACTCGTGGACTCGAACTCGACTCGAGGACTCATGTAGCGCCTGCACGAGGAATTACGTGAAGAGTCGGCACGAGGAGTATCAGTCGACTCGTGGACTCGAACTCGACTCGAGGAATGAACTCATCTCGAGGAGTTATGTGAAGAGTCGGCACGAGGAGTATCAGTCGACTCGTGGACTCGAACTCGACTCGAGGACTCATGTAGAGCCTGCACGAGGAGTTACGAGAAGAGTCGGCACGAGGAGTATTAGTCGACTCGTGGACTCGAACTCGACTCGAAGAATGAACTCATCTCGAGCAGACATGTAAAGTCGGCACGAGGAGTATCAGTCGAATTGTGAACTCGGGATTCAACTCGAGGACTCATGTAGAGCCTGCACGAGGAATTACGTGAAGAGTCGGCACGAGGAGTATCAGTCGACTCGTGTACTCGAACTTGACTCGAGGAATGAACTCATCTTGAGGAGACATGTAGAGTCGGCACGAGGAGTATCAGTCGACTCGTGGACTCGAACTCGACTCGAGGACTCATGTAGAGCCTGCACGAGGAGTTATGTGAAGAGTCGGCACGAGGAGTATCAGTCGATTCGTGTACTTGAACTCGACTCGAGGAATGAACTCATCTCGAGGAGACATGTAGAGTCGGCACGAGGAGTATCAGTCGACTCGTGGACTCGGGACTCAACTCGAGGACTCATGTAGAGACTGCACGAGGAGTTACGTGAAGAGTCGGCACGAGGAGTATCAGTCGACTCGTCGACTCGAACTCGACTCGAGGAATTAACTCATCTCGAGGAGACATGTAGAGTCGTCACGAGGAGTATCAGTAGACTCGTGGACTCGGGACTCAACTCGAGGACTCATGTAGAGCCTGCACGAGGAGTTACGTGAAGAGTCGGCACGAGGAGTATCAGTCGACTCGTGGACTCGAACTCGACTCAAGGAATGAACTCATCTCGAGGAGACATGTACAGTCGGCACGAGGAGTATCAGTCGACTCGAGGACTCGGGACTCAACTCGAGGACTCATGTAGAGCGTGCACAAGGAGTTACGTGAAGAGTCGGCACGAGGAGTATCAGTCGACTCGTCGACTCGAACTCGACTCGAGGAATTAACTCATCTCGAGGAGGCATGTAGAGTCGTCACGAGGAGTATCAGTAGACTTGTGGACTCGGGACTCAACTCGAGGACTCATGTAGAGCCTGCACGAGGAGTTACGTGAAGAGTCGGCACGAGGAGTATCAGTCGACTCGTGGACTCGAACTCGACTCAAGGAATGAACTCATCTCGAGGAGACATGTATAGTCGGCACGAGGAGTATCAGTCGACTCTTGGACTCGAACTCGACTTGAGGACTCATGTAGAGCGTGCACGAGGAGTTACGTGAAGAGTCGGCACCAGGAGTATTAGTCGACTCGTGGACTCGAACTCGACTCGAGGAATGAACTCATCTCGAGGAGACATGTAGAGTCGGCACGAGGAGTATCAGTCGACTCGTGGACTCGAACTCGACTCGAGGAATGAACTCATCTCGAGGAGACATGTAGAGTCGGCACGAGGAGTATCAGTCGACTCGTGGACTCGAACTCTACT
This sequence comes from Urtica dioica subsp. dioica, assembly GCF_054948205.1. Taxonomy (NCBI): domain Eukaryota; kingdom Viridiplantae; phylum Streptophyta; class Magnoliopsida; order Rosales; family Urticaceae; genus Urtica; species Urtica dioica. Next base: position 21,414,353 of record NC_142760.1, on the reverse strand, counting down.
CGAGGACTCATGTAGAGCCTGCACGAGTAGTTACGTCAAGAGTCGGCAAGAGGAGTATCAGTCGACTCGTGGACTCGAATTCGACTCGAGGAATGAACTCATCTCGAGGAGACATGTAGAGTCGGCACGAGGAGTATCAATCGACTCGTGGACTCGAGACTCAACTCGAGGACTCATGTAGAGACTGCACGAGGAGTTACGTGAAGAGTCGGCACGAGGAGTATCAGCCGACTCGTGGACTCGAACTCGACTCGAGGAATGAACTCATCTCGAGGAGACATGTAGAGTCGGCACGAGGAGTATCAGTCGACTCATGGACTCGGGACTCAACTCGAGGACTCATGTAGAGCCTGCACGAGGAGTTACGTGAAGAGTCGGCACGAGGAGTATCAGTCGACTCATGGACTCGAACTCGACTCGAGGAATGAACTCATCTTGAGGAGACATGTAGAGTCGGCACGAGGAGTATCAGTCGACTGGTGGACTCGAACTCGACTCGAGGACTCATGTAGAGCCTGCACGAGGAGTTACGTGTAGAGTCGGCACGAGGAGTAACAGTCGACTCGTGGACTCGAACTCGACTCGAGGAATGAACTCATCTCGAGGAGTTATGTGAAGAGTAGGCACGAGGAGTATTAGTCGACTCGTGACTCGAACTCGACTCGAGTAATGAACTCATCTCGAGGAGTTATGTGAAGAGTCAGCACGAGGAGTATTAGTCGACTCGTGGACTCGAATTTGACTCGAGGAATGAACTCATCTCGAGGAGTTACGTGAAGAGTCGGCACGAGGAGTATCAGTCGACTCGTGGACTCGAACTCGACCTGAGGACTGATGTAGAGCCTGCACGAGGAGTAACAGTCGACTCGTGGACTCGAACTCGACTCGAGGAATGAACTCATCTCGAGGAGTTATGTGAAGAGTAGGCACGAGGAGTATTAGTCGACTCGTGGACTCGAACTCGACTCGAGTAATGAACTCATCTCGAGGAGTTATGTGAAGAGTCGGCACGAGGAGTATTAGTCGACTCGTGGACTCGAATTTGACTCGAGGAATGAACTCATCTCGAGGAGTTACGTGAAGAGTCGGCACGAGGAGTATCAGTCGACTCGTGGACTCGAACTCGACTCGAGGAATGAACTCATCTCGAGGAGACATGTAGAGTCGTCACGAGGAGTATCAGTAGACTCGTGGACTCGGGACTCAACTCGAGGACTCATGTAGAGCATGCACGAGGAGTTACGTGAAGAGTCGGCACGAGGAGTATCAGTCGACTCGTGGACTCGAACTCGACTCGAGGAATGAACTCATCTCGAGGAGACATGTAGAGTCATCACGAGGAGTATCAGTCGACTCGTGGACTCAGGACTCAACTCGAGGACTCATGTAGAGCCTGCACGAGGAGTTACGTGAAGAGTCGGCACGAGGAGTATCAGTCGACTCGTGGACTCGAACTTGACTCGAGGAATGAACTCATCTCGAGGAGACATGTAGAGTCGGCACGAGGAGTATCAGTCGACTCGTGGACTCGAACTCGACTCGAGGACTCATGTAGAGCCTGCACGAGGAGTTACGTGAAGAGTCGGCACGAGGAGTATCAGTCGACTCGTGGACTCGAACTCGACTCGAGGAATGAACTCATCTCAAGGAGTTATGTGAAGAGTCGGCACGAGGAGTATCAGTCGACTCGTGGACTCGAACTCGACTCGAGGACTCATGTAGAGCCTGCACGAGGAGTTACGAGAAGAGTCGGCACGAGGAGTATTAGTCGACTCGTGGACTCGAACTCGACTCGAAGAATGAACTCATCTCAAGCAGACATGTAGAGTCGGCACGAGGAGTATCAGTCGACTCGTGGACTCGGGACTCAACTCGAGGACTCATGTAGAGCCTGCACGAGGAGTTACGTGAAGAGTCGGCACGAGGAGTATCAGTCGACTCGTGTACTCGAACTTGACTCGAGGAATGAACTCATCTTGAGGAGACATGTAGAGTCGGCACGAGGAGTATCAGTCGACTTGTGGACTCGAACTCGACTCGAGGACTCATGTAGAGCCTGCACGAGGAGTTACATGAAGAGTCGGCACGAGGAGTATCAGTCGATTCGTGGACTCGAACTCGACTCGAGGAATGAACTCATCTCGAGGAGACATGTAGAGTCGGCACGAGGAGTATCAGTCGACTCGTGGACTCGGGACTCAACTCGAGGACTCATGTAGAGACTGCACGAGGAGTTACGTGAAGAGTCGGCACGAGGAGTATCAGTCGACTCGTCGACTCAAACGCGACTCGAGAAATTAACTCATCTCGAGGAGACATGTAGAGTCGTCACGAGGAGTATCAGTAGACTCGTGGACTCGGGACTCAACTCGAGGACTAATGTAGAGCCTGCACGAGGAGTTACGTGAAGAGTCGGCACGAGGAGTATCAGTCGACTCTTGGACTCGAACTCGACTCAAGGAACGAACTCATCTCGAGGAGACACGTATAGTCGGCACGAGGAGTATCAGTCGACTCGTGGACTCGAACTCGACTTGAGGACTCATGTAGAGCGTGCACAAGGAGTTACGTGAAGAGTCGGCACAAGGAGTATTAGTCGACTCGTGGACTCGAACTCGACTCGAGGAATGAACTCATCTCGAGGAGTTATGTGAAGAGGCGGCACGAGGAGTTTTAATCGACTCGTGGACTCGAACTCGACTCGAGGAATTAACTCATCTCGAGGAGTTATGTGAAGAGTCAGCACGAGGAGTATTAGTCCACTCGTGAACTCGAACTCGACTCGAGGAATGATCGCATCTCGAGGAGTTACGTGTAGAGTCGGCACGAGGAGTATCAGTCGACTCGTGGACTCGAACTCGACTCGAGGAATGCACTCATCTCGAGGAGACATGTAGAGTCGTCACGAGGAGTATCAGTCGACTCGTGGACTCGGGACTCAACTCGAGGACTCATGTAGAGCCTGCACGAGGAGTTACGTGAAGAGTCGGCACGAGGCCTATCCGTCGAGTCGTGGACTCGAACTCGACTCGAGGAATGAACTCATCTCGAGGAGTTATGTGAAGAGTCGGCACGAGGAGTATTAGTCGACTCGTGGACTCGAACTCGACTCGAGTAATGAACTCATCTCGAGGAGTTATGTGAAGAGTCGGCACGAGGAGTATTAGTCGACTCGTGGACTCGAACTCGACTCGAGGAATGAACTCATCTCGAGGAGTTACGTGAAGAGTCGCACGAGGAGTACCAGTCGACTCGTGGACTCGAACTCGACTCGAGGAATGAACTCATCTCGAGGAGACATGTAGAGTCGTCACGAGGAGTATCAGTAGACTCGTGGACTCGGGACTCAACTCGAGGACTCATGTAGAGCATGCACGAGGAGTTACGTGAAGAGTCGGCACGAGGAGTATCAGTCGACTCGTGGACTCGAACTCGACTCGAGGAATGAACTCATCTCGAGGAGACATGTAGAGTCGTCACGAGGAGTATCAGTAGACTCGTGGACTCGGGACTCAACTCGAGGACTCATGTAGAGCATGCACGAGGAGTTACGTGAAGAGTCGGCACGAGGAGTATCAGTCGACTCGTGGACTCGAACTCGACTCGAGGAATGAACTCATCTCGAGGAGACATGTAGAGTCATCACGAGGAGTATCAGTCGACTCGTGGACTCAGGACTCAACTCGAGGACTCATGTAGAGCCTGCACGAGGAGTTACGTGAAGAGTCGGCACGAGGAGTATCAGTCGACTCGTGGACTCGAACTTGACTCGAGGAATGAACTCATCTCGAGGAGACATGTAGAGTCGGCACGAGGAGTATCAGTCGACTCGTGGACTCGAACTCGACTCGAGGACTCATGTAGAGCCTGCACGAGGAGTTACGTGAAGAGTCGGCACGAGGAGTATCAGTCGACTCGTGGACTCGAACTCGACTCGAGGAATGAACTCATCTCAAGGAGTTATGTGAAGAGTCGGCACGAGGAGTATCAGTCGACTCGTGGACTCGAACTCGACTCGAGGACTCATGTAGAGCCTGCACGAGGAGTTACGAGAAGAGTCGGCACGAGGAGTATTAGTCGACTCGTGGACTCGAACTCGACTCGAAGAATGAACTCATCTCAAGCAGACATGTAGAGTCGGCACGAGGAGTATCAGTCGACTCGTGGACTCGGGACTCAACTCGAGGACTCATGTAGAGCCTGCACGAGGAGTTACGTGAAGAGTCGGCACGAGGAGTATCAGTCGACTCGTGTACTCGAACTTGACTCGAGGAATGAACTCATCTTGAGGAGACATGTAGAGTCGGCACGAGGAGTATCAGTCGACTTGTGGACTCGAACTCGACTCGAGGACTCATGTAGAGCCTGCACGAGGAGTTACATGAAGAGTCGGCACGAGGAGTATAATTCGATTCGTGGACTCGAACTCGACTCGAGGAATGAACTCATCTCGAGGAGACATGTAGAGTCGGCACGAGGAGTATCAGTCGACTCGTGGACTCGGGACTCAACTCGAGGACTCATGTAGAGACTGCACGAGGAGTTACGTGAAGAGTCGGCACGAGGAGTATCAGTCGACTCGTCGACTCAAACGCGACTCGAGAAATTAACTCATCTCGAGGAGACATGTAGAGTCGTCACGAGGAGTATCAGTAGACTCGTGGACTCGGGACTCAACTCGAGGACTAATGTAGAGCCTGCACGAGGAGTTACGTGAAGAGTCGGCACGAGGAGTATCAGTCGACTCTTGGACTCGAACTCGACTCAAGGAACGAACTCATCTCGAGGAGACACGTATAGTCGGCACGAGGAGTATCAGTCGACTCGTGGACTCGAACTCGACTTGAGGACTCATGTAGAGCGTGCACAAGGAGTTACGTGAAGAGTCGGCACAAGGAGTATTAGTCGACTCGTGGACTCGAACTCGACTCGAGGAATGAACTCATCTCGAGGAGTTATGTGAAGAGGCGGCACGAGGAGTTTTAATCGACTCGTGGACTCGAACTCGACTCGAGGAATTAACTCATCTCGAGGAGTTATGTGAAGAGTCAGCACGAGGAGTATTAGTCCACTCGTGAACTCGAACTCGACTCGAGGAATGATCGCATCTCGAGGAGTTACGTGTAGAGTCGGCACGAGGAGTATCAGTCGACTCGTGGACTCGAACTCGACTCGAGGAATGCACTCATCTCGAGGAGACATGTAGAGTCGTCACGAGGAGTATCAGTCGACTCGTGGACTCGGGACTCAACTCGAGGACTCATGTAGAGCCTGCACGAGGAGTTACGTGAAGAGTCGGCACGAGGCGTATCCGTCGAGTCGTGGACTCGAACTCGACTCGAGGAATGAACTCATCTCGAGGAGTTATGTGAAGAGTCGGCACGAGGAGTATTAGTCGACTCGTGGACTCGAACTCGACTCGAGTAATGAACTCATCTCGAGGAGTTATGTGAAGAGTCGGCACGAGGAGTATTAGTCGACTCGTGGACTCGAACTCTACTCGAGGAATGAACTCATCTCGAGGAGTTACGTGAAGAGTCGCACGAGGAGTACCAGTCGACTCGTGGACTCGAACTCGACTCGAGGAATGAACTCATCTCGAGGAGACATGTAGAGTCGTCACGAGGAGTATCAGTAGACTCGTGGACTCGGGACTCAACTCGAGGACTCATGTAGAGCATGCACGAGGAGTTACGTGAAGAGTCGGCACGAGGAGTATCAGTCGACTCGTGGACTCGAACTCGACTCGAGGAATGAACTCATCTCGAGGAGACATGTAGAGTCGGCACGAGGAGTATCAGTCGACTCGTGGACTCGAACTCTACTCGAGGACTCATGTAGAGCCTGCACGAGTAGTTACGTCAAGAGTCGGCAAGAGGAGTATCAGTCGACTCGTGGACTCGAATTCGACTCGAGGAATGAACTCATCTCGAGGAGACATGTAGAGTCGGCACGAGGAGTATCAATCGACTCGTGGACTCGAGACTCAACTCGAGGACTCATGTAGAGACTGCACGAGGAGTTACGTGAAGAGTCGGCACGAGGAGTATCAGCCGACTCGTGGACTCCAACTCGACTCGAGGAATGAACTCATCTCGAGGAGACATGTAGAGTCGGCACGAGGAGTATCAGTCGACTCATGGACTCGGGACTCAACTCGAGGACTCATGTAGAGCCTGCACGAGGAGTTACGTGAAGAGTCGGCACGAGGAGTATCAGTCGACTCATGGACTCGAACTCGACTCGAGGAATGAACTCATCTTGAGGAGACATGTAGAGTCGGCACGAGGAGTATCAGTCGACTGGTGGACTCGAACTCGACTCGAGGACTCATGTAGAGCCTGCACGAGGAGTTACGTGTAGAGTCGGCACGAGGAGTAACAGTCGACTCGTGGACTCGAACTCGACTCGAGGAATGAACTCATCTCGAGGAGTTATGTGAAGAGTAGGCACGAGGAGTATTAGTCGACTCGTGACTCGAACTCGACTCGAGTAATGAACTCATCTCGAGGAGTTATGTGAAGAGTCAGCACGAGGAGTATTAGTCGACTCGTGGACTCGAATTTGACTCGAGGAATGAACTCATCTCGAGGAGTTACGTGAAGAGTCGGCACGAGGAGTATCAGTCGACTCGTGGACTCGAACTCGACCTGAGGACTGATGTAGAGCCTGCACGAGGAGTAACAGTCGACTCGTGGACTCGAACTCGACTCGAGGAATGAACTCATCTCGAGGAGTTATGTGAAGAGTAGGCACGAGGAGTATTAGTCGACTCGTGGACTCGAACTCGACTCGAGTAATGAACTCATCTCGAGGAGTTATGTGAAGAGTCGGCACGAGGAGTATTAGTCGACTCGTGGACTCGAATTTGACTCGAGGAATGAACTCATCTCGAGGAGTTACGTGAAGAGTCGGCACGAGGAGTATCAGTCGACTCGTGGACTCGAACTCGACTCGAGGAATGAACTCATCTCGAGGAGACATGTAGAGTCGTCACGAGGAGTATCAGTAGACTCGTGGACTCGGGACTCAACTCGAGGACTCATGTAGAGCATGCACGAGGAGTTACGTGAAGAGTCGGCACGAGGAGTATCAGTCGACTCGTGGACTCGAACTCGACTCGAGGAATGAACTCATCTCGAGGAGACATGTAGAGTCATCACGAGGAGTATCAGTCGACTCGTGGACTCAGGACTCAACTCGAGGACTCATGTAGAGCCTGCACGAGGAGTTACGTGAAGAGTCGGCACGAGGAGTATCAGTCGACTCGTGGACTCGAACTTGACTCGAGGAATGAACTCATCTCGAGGAGACATGTAGAGTCGGCACGAGGAGTATCAGTCGACTCGTGGACTCGAACTCGACTCGAGGACTCATGTAGAGCCTGCACGAGGAGTTACGTGAAGAGTCGGCACGAGGAGTATCAGTCGACTCGTGGACTCGAACTCGACTCGAGGAATGAACTCATCTCAAGGAGTTATGTGAAGAGTCGGCACGAGGAGTATCAGTCGACTCGTGGACTCGAACTCGACTCGAGGACTCATGTAGAGCCTGCACGAGGAGTTACGAGAAGAGTCGGCACGAGGAGTATTAGTCGACTCGTGGACTCGAACTCGACTCGAAGAATGAACTCATCTCAAGCAGACATGTAGAGTCGGCACGAGGAGTATCAGTCGACTCGTGGACTCGGGACTCAACTCGAGGACTCATGTAGAGCCTGCACGAGGAGTTACGTGAAGAGTCGGCACGAGGAGTATCAGTCGACTCGTGTACTCGAACTTGACTCGAGGAATGAACTCATCTTGAGGAGACATGTAGAGTCGGCACGAGGAGTATCAGTCGACTTGTGGACTCGAACTCGACTCGAGGACTCATGTAGAGCCTGCACGAGGAGTTACATGAAGAGTCGGCACGAGGAGTATCAGTCGATTCGTGGACTCGAACTCGACTCGAGGAATGAACTCATCTCGAGGAGACATGTAGAGTCGGCACGAGGAGTATCAGTCGACTCGTGGACTCGGGACTCAACTCGAGGACTCATGTAGAGACTGCACGAGGAGTTACGTGAAGAGTCGGCACGAGGAGTATCAGTCGACTCGTCGACTCAAACGCGACTCGAGAAATTAACTCATCTCGAGGAGACATGTAGAGTCGTCACGAGGAGTATCAGTAGACTCGTGGACTCGGGACTCAACTCGAGGACTAATGTAGAGCCTGCACGAGGAGTTACGTGAAGAGTCGGCACGAGGAGTATCAGTCGACTCTTGGACTCGAACTCGACTCAAGGAACGAACTCATCTCGAGGAGACACGTATAGTCGGCACGAGGAGTATCAGTCGACTCGTGGACTCGAACTCGACTTGAGGACTCATGTAGAGCGTGCACAAGGAGTTACGTGAAGAGTCGGCACAAGGAGTATTAGTCGACTCGTGGACTCGAACTCGACTCGAGGAATGAACTCATCTCGAGGAGTTATGTGAAGAGGCGGCACGAGGAGTTTTAATCGACTCGTGGACTCGAACTCGACTCGAGGAATTAACTCATCTCGAGGAGTTATGTGAAGAGTCAGCACGAGGAGTATTAGTCCACTCGTGAACTCGAACTCGACTCGAGGAATGATCGCATCTCGAGGAGTTACGTGTAGAGTCGGCACGAGGAGTATCAGTCGACTCGTGGACTCGAACTCGACTCGAGGAATGCACTCATCTCGAGGAGACATGTAGAGTCGTCACGAGGAGTATCAGTCGACTCGTGGACTCGGGACTCAACTCGAGGACTCATGTAGAGCCTGCACGAGGAGTTACGTGAAGAGTCGGCACGAGGCCTATCCGTCGAGTCGTGGACTCGAACTCGACTCGAGGAATGAACTCATCTCGAGGAGTTATGTGAAGAGTCGGCACGAGGAGTATTAGTCGACTCGTGGACTCGAACTCGACTCGAGTAATGAACTCATCTCGAGGAGTTATGTGAAGAGTCGGCACGAGGAGTATTAGTCGACTCGTGGACTCGAACTCGACTCGAGGAATGAACTCATCTCGAGGAGTTACGTGAAGAGTCGCACGAGGAGTACCAGTCGACTCGTGGACTCGAACTCGACTCGAGGAATGAACTCATCTCGAGGAGACATGTAGAGTCGTCACGAGGAGTATCAGTAGACTCGTGGACTCGGGACTCAACTCGAGGACTCATGTAGAGCATGCACGAGGAGTTACGTGAAGAGTCGGCACGAGGAGTATCAGTCGACTCGTGGACTCGAACTCGACTCGAGGAATGAACTCATCTCGAGGAGACATGTAGAGTCGTCACGAGGAGTATCAGTAGACTCGTGGACTCGGGACTCAACTCGAGGACTCATGTAGAGCATGCACGAGGAGTTACGTGAAGAGTCGGCACGAGGAGTATCAGTCGACTCGTGGACTCGAACTCGACTCGAGGAATGAACTCATCTCGAGGAGACATGTAGAGTCATCACGAGGAGTATCAGTCGACTCGTGGACTCAGGACTCAACTCGAGGACTCATGTAGAGCCTGCACGAGGAGTTACGTGAAGAGTCGGCACGAGGAGTATCAGTCGACTCGTGGACTCGAACTTGACTCGAGGAATGAACTCATCTCGAGGAGACATGTAGAGTCGGCACGAGGAGTATCAGTCGACTCGTGGACTCGAACTCGACTCGAGGACTCATGTAGAGCCTGCACGAGGAGTTACGTGAAGAGTCGGCACGAGGAGTATCAGTCGACTCGTGGACTCGAACTCGACTCGAGGAATGAACTCATCTCAAGGAGTTATGTGAAGAGTCGGCACGAGGAGTATCAGTCGACTCGTGGACTCGAACTCGACTCGAGGACTCATGTAGAGCCTGCACGAGGAGTTACGAGAAGAGTCGGCACGAGGAGTATTAGTCGACTCGTGGACTCGAACTCGACTCGAAGAATGAACTCATCTCAAGCAGACATGTAGAGTCGGCACGAGGAGTATCAGTCGACTCGTGGACTCGGGACTCAACTCGAGGACTCATGTAGAGCCTGCACGAGGAGTTACGTGAAGAGTCGGCACGAGGAGTATCAGTCGACTCGTGTACTCGAACTTGACTCGAGGAATGAACTCATCTTGAGGAGACATGTAGAGTCGGCACGAGGAGTATCAGTCGACTTGTGGACTCGAACTCGACTCGAGGACTCATGTAGAGCCTGCACGAGGAGTTACATGAAGAGTCGGCACGAGGAGTATCAGTCGATTCGTGGACTCGAACTCGACTCGAGGAATGAACTCATCTCGAGGAGACATGTAGAGTCGGCACGAGGAGTATCAGTCGACTCGTGGACTCGGGACTCAACTCGAGGACTCATGTAGAGACTGCACGAGGAGTTACGTGAAGAGTCGGCACGAGGAGTATCAGTCGACTCGTCGACTCAAACGCGACTCGAGAAATTAACTCATCTCGAGGAGACATGTAGAGTCGTCACGAGGAGTATCAGTAGACTCGTGGACTCGGGACTCAACTCGAGGACTAATGTAGAGCCTGCACGAGGAGTTACGTGAAGAGTCGGCACGAGGAGTATCAGTCGACTCTTGGACTCGAACTCGACTCAAGGAACGAACTCATCTCGAGGAGACACGTATAGTCGGCACGAGGAGTATCAGTCGACTCGTGGACTCGAACTCGACTTGAGGACTCATGTAGAGCGTGCACAAGGAGTTACGTGAAGAGTCGGCACAAGGAGTATTAGTCGACTCGTGGACTCGAACTCGACTCGAGGAATGAACTCATCTCGAGGAGTTATGTGAAGAGGCGGCACGAGGAGTTTTAATCGACTCGTGGACTCGAACTCGACTCGAGGAATTAACTCATCTCGAGGAGTTATGTGAAGAGTCAGCACGAGGAGTATTAGTCCACTCGTGAACTCGAACTCGACTCGAGGAATGATCGCATCTCGAGGAGTTACGTGTAGAGTCGGCACGAGGAGTATCAGTCGACTCGTGGACTCGAACTCGACTCGAGGAATGCACTCATCTCGAGGAGACATGTAGAGTCGTCACGAGGAGTATCAGTCGACTCGTGGACTCGGGACTCAACTCGAGGACTCATGTAGAGCCTGCACGAGGAGTTACGTGAAGAGTCGGCACGAGGCGTATCCGTCGAGTCGTGGACTCGAACTCGACTCGAGGAATGAACTCATCTGGAGGAGTTATGTGAAGAGTCGGCACGAGGAGTATTAGTCGACTCGTGGACTCGAACTCGACTCGAGTAATGAACTCATCTCGAGGAGTTATGTGAAGAGTCGGCACGAGGAGTATTAGTCGACTCGTGGACTCGAACTCGACTCGAGGAATGAACTCATCTCGAGGAGTTACGTGAAGAGTCGCACGAGGAGTACCAGTCGACTCGTGGACTCGAACTCGACTCGAGGAATGAACTCATCTCGAGGAGACATGTAGAGTCGTCACGAGGAGTATCAGTAGACTCGTGGACTCGGGACTCAACTCGAGGACTCATGTAGAGCATGCACGAGGAGTTACGTGAAGAGTCGGCACGAGGAGTATCAGTCGACTCGTGGACTCGAACTCGACTCGAGGAATGAACTCATCTCGAGGAGACATGTAGAGTCGTCACGAGGAGTATCAGTAGACTCGTGTATTCGGGACTCAACTCGAGGACTCATGTAGAGCCTGCACGAGGAGTTACGTGAAGAGTCGGCACGAGGAGTATCAGTCGACTCGTGGACTCGAACTTGACTCGAGGAATGAACTCATCTCGAGGAGACATGTAGAGTCGGCACGAGGAGTATCAGTCGACTCGTGGACTCGAACTCGACTCGAGGACTCATGTAGAGCCTGCACGAGGAGTTAGGTGAAGAGTCGGCACGAGGAGTATCAGTCGACTCGTGGACTCGAACTCGACTCGAGGAATGAACTCATCTCAAGGAGACATGTAGAGTCGTCACGAGGAGTATCAGTAGACTCGTGGACTCGGGACTCAACTCGAGGACTCATGTAGAGCATGCACGAGGAGTTACGTGAAGAGTCGGCACGAGGAGTATCAGTCGACTCGTGGACTCGAACTCGACTCGAGGAATGAACTCATCTCAAGGAGACATGTAGAGTCGTCACGAGGAGTATCAGTAGACTCGTGGACTCGGGACTCAACTCGAGGACTCATGTAGAGCATGCACGAGGAGTTACGTGAAGAGTCGGCACGAGGAGTATCAGTCGACTCGTGGACTCGAACTCGACTCGAGGAATGAACTCATCTCGAGGAGACATGTAGAGTCGTCACGAGGAGTTTCAGTAGACTCGTGGACTCGGGACTCAACTCGAGGACTCATGTAGAGCCTGCACGAGGAGTTACGTGAAGAGTCGGCACGAGGAGTATCAGTCGACTCGTGGACTCGAACTTGACTCGAGGAATGAACTCATCTCGAGGAGACATGTAGAGTCGGCACGAGGAGTATCAGTCGACTCGTGGACTCGAACTCGACTCGAGGACTCATGTAGAGCCTGCACGAGGAGTTACGTGAAGAGTCGGCACGAGGAGTATCAGTCGACTCGTGGACTCGAACTCGACTCGAGGAATGAACTCATCTCGAGGAGACATGTAGAGTCGTCACGAGGAGTATCAGTAGACTCGTGGACTCGGGACTCAACTCGAGGACTCATGTAGAGCCTGCACGAGGAGTTACGTGAAGAGTCGGCACGAGGAGTATCAGTCGACTCGTGGACTCGAACTTGACTCGAGGAATGAACTCATCTCGAGGAGACATGTAGAGTCGGCACGAGGAGTATCAGTCGACTCGTGGACTCGAACTTGACTCGAGGAATGAACTCATCTCGAGGAGACATGTAGAGTCGGCACGAGGAGTATCAGTCGACTCGTGGACTCGAACTCGACTCGAGGACTCATGTAGAGCCTGCACGAGGAGTTACGTGAAGAGTCGGCACGAGGAGTATCAGTCGACTCATGGACTCGAACTTGACTCGAGGAATGAACTCATCTCGAGGAGACATGTAGAGTCGGCACGTGGAGTATCAGTCGACTCGTTGACTCGAACTTGACTCGAGGAATGAACTCATCTCGAGGAGACATGTAGAGTCGGCACGAGGAGTATCAGTCGACTCGTGGACTCGAACTTGACTCGAGGAATGAACTCATCTCGAGGAGACATGTCGAGTCGGCACGAGGAGTATCAGTCGACTCGTGGACTCGAACTCGACTCGAGGACTCATGTAGAGCCTGCACGAGGAGTTACGTGAAGAGTCGGCACGAGGAGTATCAGTCGACTCGTGGACTCGAACTCGACTCGAGGAATGAACTCATCTCAAGGAGACATGTAGAGTCGTCACGAGGAGTATCAGTAGACTCGTGGACTCGGGACTCAACTCGAGGACTCATGTAGAGCATGCACGAGGAGTTACGTGAAGAGTCGGCACGAGGAGTATCAGTCGACTCGTGGACTCGAACTCGACTCGAGGAATGAAATCATCTCAAGGAGACATGTAGAGTCGTCACGAGGAGTATCAGTAGACTCGTGGACTCGGGACTCAACTCGAGGACTCATGTAGAGCATGCACGAGGAGTTACGTGAAGAGTCGGCACGAGGAGTATCAGTCGACTCGTGGACTCGAACTCGACTCGAGGAATGAACTCATCTCGAGGAGACATGTAGAGTCGTCACGAGGAGTATCAGTAGACTCGTGGACTCGGGACTCAACTCGAGGACTCATGTAGAGCCTGCACGAGGAGTTACGTGAAGAGTCGGCACGAGGAGTATCAGTCGACTCGTGGACTCGAACTTGACTCGAGGAATGAACTCATCTCGAGGAGACATGTAGAGTCGGCACGAGGAGTATCAGTCGACTCGTGGACTCGAACTCGACTCGAGGACTCATGTAGAGCCTGCACGAGGAGTTACGTGAAGAGTCGGCACGAGGAGTATCAGTCGACTCGTGGACTCGAACTCGACTCGAGGAATGAACTCATCTCGAGGAGACATGTAGAGTCGTCACGAGGAGTATCAGTAGACTCGTGGACTCGGGACTCAACTCGAGGACTCATGTAGAGCCTGCACGAGGAGTTACGTGAAGAGTCGGCACGAGGAGTATCAGTCGACTCGTGGACTCGAACTTGACTCGAGGAATGAACTCATCTCGAGGAGACATGTAGAGTCGGCACGAGGAGTATCAGTCGACTCGTGGACTCGAACTTGACTCGAGGAATGAACTCATCTCGAGGAGACATGTAGAGTCGGCACGAGGAGTATCAGTCGACTCGTGGACTCGAACTCGACTCGAGGACTCATGTAGAGCCTGCACGAGGAGTTACGTGAAGAGTCGGCACGAGGAGTATCAGTCGACTCGTGGACTCGAACTCGACTCGAGGAATGAACTCATCTCAAGGAGTTATGTGAAGAGTCGGCACGAGGAGTATCAGTCGACTCGTGGACTCGAACTCGACTCGAGGACTCATGTAGAGCCTGCACGAGGAGTTACGAGAAGAGTCGGCACGAAGAGTATTAGTCGACTCGTGGACTCGAACTCGACTCGAAGAATGAACTCATCTCAAGCAGACATGTAGAGTCGGCACGAGGAGTATCAGTCGACTCGTGGACTCGGGACTCAACTCGAGGACTCATGTAGAGCCTGCACGAGGAGTTACGTGAAGAGTCGGCACGACGAGTATCAGTCGACTCGTGTACTCGAACTTGACTCGAGGAATGAACTCATCTTGAGGAGACATGTAGAGTCGGCACGAGGAGTATCAGTCGACTTGTGGACTCGAACTCGACTCGAAGACTCATGTAAAGCCTGCACGAGGAGTTACATGAAGAGTCGGCACGAGGAGTATCAGTCGATTCGTGGACTCGAACTCGACTCGAGGAATGAACTCATCTCGAGGAGACATGTAGAGTCGGCACGAGGAGTATCAGTCGACTCGTGGACTCGGGACTCAACTCGAGGACTCATGTAGAGACTGCACGAGGAGTTACGTGAAGAGTCGGCACGAGGAGTATCAGTCGACTCGTCGACTCGAACGCGACTCGAGAAATTAACTCATCTCGAGGAGACATGTAGAGTCGTCACGAGGAGTATCAGTAGACTCGTTGACTCGGGACTCAACTCGAGGACTCATGTAGAGCCTGCACGAGGAGTTACGTGAAGAGTCGGCACGAGGAGTATCAATCGACTCGTGGACTCGAACTCGACTCGAGGAATGAACTCATCTCAAGGAGACATGTAGAGTCGTCACGAGGAGTATCAGTAGACTCGTGGACTCGGGACTCAACTCGAGGACTCATGTAGAGCATGCACGAGGAGTTACGTGAAGAGTCGGCACGAGGAGTATCAGTCGACTCGTGGACTCGAACTCGACTCGAGGAATGAACTCATCTCGAGGAGACATGTAGAGTCGTCACGAGGAGTATCAGTAGACTCGTGGACTCGGGACTCAACTCGAGGACTCATGTAGAGCCTGCACGAGGAGTTACGTGAAGAGTCGGCACGAGGAGTATCAGTCGACTCGTGGACTCGAACTTGACTCGAGGAATGAACTCATCTCGAGGAGACATGTAGAGTCGGCACGAGGAGTATCAGTCGACTCGTGGACTCGAACTCGACTCGAGGACTCATGTAGAGCCTGCACGAGGAGTTACGTGAAGAGTCGGCACGAGGAGTATCAGTCGACTCGTGGACTCGAACTCGACTCGAGGAATGAACTCATCTCAAGGAGTTATGTGAAGAGTCGGCACGAGGAGTATCAGTCGACTCGTGGACTCGAACTCGACTCGAGGACTCATGTAGAGCCTGCACGAGGAGTTACGAGAAGAGTCGGCACGAGGAGTATTAGTCGACTCGTGGACTTGAACTCGACTCGAAGAATGAACTCATCTCAAGCAGACATGTAGAGTCGGCACGAGGAGTATCAGTCGACTCGTGGACTCGGGACTCAACTCGAGGACTCATGTAGAGCCTGCACGAGGAGTTACGTGAAGAGTCGGCACGAGGAGTATCAGTCGACTCGTGTACTCGAACTTGACTCGAGGAATGAACTCATCTTGAGGAGACATGTAGAGTCGGCACGAGGAGTATCAGTCGACTTGTGGACTCGAACTCGACTCGAAGACTCATGTAAAGCCTACACGAGGAGTTACATGAAGAGTCGGCACGAGGAGTATCAGTCGATTCGTGGACTCGAACTCGACTCGAGGAATGAACTCATCTCGAGGAGACATGTAGAGTCGGCACGAGGAGTATCAGTCGACTCGTGGACTCGGGACTCAACTCGAGGACTCATGTAGAGACTGCACGAGGAGTTACGTGAAGAGTCGGCACGAGGAGTATCAGTCGACTCGTCGACTCGAACGCGACTCGAGAAATTAACTCATCTCGAGGAGACATGTAGAGTCGTCACGAGGAGTATCAGTAGACTCGTGGACTCGGGACTCAACTCGAGGACTCATGTAGAGCCTGCACGAGGAGTTACGTGAAGAGTCGGCACGAGGAGTATCAGTCGACTCGTGGACTCGAACTCGACTCGAGGAATGAACTCATCTCAAGGAGACATGTAGAGTCGTCACGAGGAGTATCAGTAGACTCGTGGACTCGGGACTCAACTCGAGGACTCATGTAGAGCATGCACGAGGAGTTACGTGAAGAGTCGGCACGAGGAGTATCAGTCGACTCGTGGACTCGAACTCGACTCGAGGAATGAACTCATCTCGAGGAGACATGTAGAGTCGTCACGAGGAGTATCAGTAGACTCGTGGACTCGGGACTCAACTCGAGGACTCATGTAGAGCCTGCACGAGGAGTTACGTGAAGAGTCGGCACGAGGAGTATCAGTCGACTCGTGGACTCGAACTTGACTCGAGGAATGAACTCATCTCGAGGAGACATGTAGAGTCGGCACGAGGAGTATCAGTCGACTCGTGGACTCGAACTCGACTCGAGGACTCATGTAGAGCCTGCACGAGGAGTTACGTGAAGAGTCGGCACGAGGAGTATCAGTCGACTCGTGGACTCGAACTCGACTCGAGGAATGAACTCATCTCGAGGAGACATGTAGAGTCGTCACGAGGAGTATCAGTAGACTCGTGGACTCGGGACTCAACTCGAGGACTCATGTAGAGCCTGCACGAGGAGTTACGTGAAGAGTCGACACGAGGAGTATCAGTCGACTCGTGGACTCGAACTCGACTCGAGGAATGAACTTATCTCGAGGAGACATGTAGAGTCGTCACGAGGAGTATCAGTCGACTCGTGGACTCGGGACTCAAGTCGAGGACTCATGCAGAGCCTGCACGAGGAGTTACGTGAAGAGTCGGCACGAGGAGTATCAGTCGACTCGTGGACTCGAACTTGACTCGAGGAATGAAGTCATCTCGAGGAGACATGTAGAGTCATCACGAGGAGTATGAGTCGACTCGTGGACTCGGGACTCAACTCGAGGACTCATGTAGAGCCTGCACGAGGAGTTACGTGAAGAGTCGGCACGAGGAGTATCAGTCGACTCGTGGACTCGAACTCGACTCGAGGAATGAACTCATCTCGAGGAGACATGTAGAGTCGGCACGAGGAGTATCAGTCGACTCGTGGACTCGGGACTCAACTCGAGGACTCATGCAGAGCCTGCAAGAGGAGTTACGTGAAGAGTCGGCACGAGGAGTATCAGTCGACTCGTGGACTCGAACTCGA
Source organism: Urtica dioica subsp. dioica (assembly GCF_054948205.1). Taxonomy (NCBI): domain Eukaryota; kingdom Viridiplantae; phylum Streptophyta; class Magnoliopsida; order Rosales; family Urticaceae; genus Urtica; species Urtica dioica. The sequence continues at coordinate 21,396,664 of NC_142760.1, read as the reverse complement.
CTCGAGGAATGAACTCATCTCGATGAGACATGTAGAGTCGGCACGAGGAGTATCAGTCGACTCGTGGACTCGAACTCTACTCGAGGACTCATGTAGAGCCTGCACGAGGAGTTACTTGAAGAGTCGGCAAGAGGAGTATCAGTCGACACGTGGACTCGAACTCGACTCGAGGAATGAACTCATCTCGAGGAGACATGTAGAGTCGGCACGAGGAGTATCAGTCGACTCGTGGACTCGAGACTCAACTAGAGGACTCATGTAGAGACTACACGAGGAGTAACGTGAAGAGTCGGCACGAGGAGTATCAGTCCACTCGTGGACTCGAACTCGACTCGAGTAATGAACTCATCTCGAGGAGACATGTAGAGTCGGCACGAGGAGTATCAGTCGACTCATGGACTCGGGACTCAACTCAAGGACTCATGTAGAGCCTGCACGAGGAGTTACGTGAAGAGTCGGCACGAGGAGTATCAGTCGACTCGTGGACTCGAACTCGACTCGAGGAATGAACTCATCTCGAGGAGACATGTAGAGTCGGCACGAGGAGTATCAGTCGACTCGTGGACTCGAACTCGACTCGAGGACTCATGTAGAGCCTGCACGAGTAGTTACGTGAAGAGTCGGCACGAGGAGTATCAGTCGACTCGTGGACTCGACCTCGACTCGAGGAATAAACTCATCTCGAGGAGTTATGTGAAGAGTAGGCACGAGGAGTATTAGTCGACTCGTGGACTCGAACTCGACTCGAGGAATGAACTCATCTCGAGGAGTTATGTGAAGAGTCGGCACGAGGAGTATTAGTCGACTCGTGGACTCGAACTCGACTCGAGGAATGAACTCATCTCCAGAAGTTACGTGAAGAGTCGGCACGAGGAGTATCAGTCGACTCGTGGACTCGAACTCGACTCGAGGAATGAACTCATCTCGAGGAGACATGTAGAGTCGTCACGAGGAGTATCAGTAGACTCGTGGACTCGGGACTCAACTCGAGGACTCATGTAGAGCCTGCACGAGGAGTTACGTGAAGAGTCGACACGAGGAGTATCAGTCGACTCGTGGACTCGAACTCGACTCGAGGAATGAACTTATCTCGAGGAGACATGTAGAGTCGTCACGAGGAGTATCAGTCGACTCGTGGACTCGGGACTCAAGTCGAGGACTCATGCAGAGCCTGCACGAGGAGTTACGTGAAGAGTCGGCACGAGGAGTATCAGTCGACTCGTGGACTCGAACTTGACTCGAGGAATGAAGTCATCTCGAGGAGACATGTAGAGTCATCACGAGGAGTATGAGTCGACTCGTGGACTCGGGACTCAACTCGAGGACTCATGTAGAGCCTGCACGAGGAGTTACGTGAAGAGTCGGCACGAGGAGTATCAGTCGACTCGTGGACTCGAACTCGACTCGAGGAATGAACTCATCTCGAGGAGACATGTAGAGTCGTCACGAGGAGTATCAGTCGACTCGTGGACTCGGGACTCAACTCGAGGACTCATGCAGAGCCTGCACGAGGAGTTACGTGAAGAGTCGGCACGAGGAGTATCAGTCGACTCGTGGACTCGAACTTGACTCTAGGAATGAAGTCATCTCGAGGAGACATGTAGAGTCGGCACGAGGAGTATCAGTCGACTCGTGGACTCCAACTCGACTCGAGGACTCATGTAGAGCTGCACGAGGAGTTACGTGAAGAGTCGGCACGAGGAGTATCAGTCGACTCGTGGACTCGAACTCGACTCGAGGAATGAACTCATCTCGAGGAGTTATGTGAAGAGTCGGCACGAGGAATATCAGTCGACTCATGGACTCGAACTCGACTCGAGGACTCATGTAGAGCCTGCACGAGGAGTTACGAGAAGAGTCGGCACGAGGAGTATTAGTCGACTCGTGGACTCGAACTCGACTCGAGGAATGAACTCATCTCGAGCAGACATGTAGAGTCGGCACGAGGAGTATCAGTCGACTCGTGGACTCGGGACTCAACTCGACTCGAGGAATGAACTCATCTCGAGCAGACATGTAAACCGTTTTTACTTGTAAAAGAAAATTTTTAAAATTCCGCCGCTTACCGAAGCGTTAATTATTTTCTTAAACCCTAGATCGATTCCAACACAACTGACTCCACTAAAGAGCTGACACTGAAAATCTCTCGGTTCAAATGAATTTATTTTCTACTCAAGAATTCGACCTAATTATGATGAGCGGATCCACTGAATATTATCTATGTTTACCCTTCATGAATGTCATCAGCTAGTCGGGATTTACTAAATTACCATTTTACCCTTCTAGCTGTTATTTCCTCAACTCCTTTGTCGCTTGTGAATAAGTTAGAAACAATGTATTGACGAGGAGCTAACAAGTCACATTGTTTCATCCAAAAGAGTCAGGACTCAATTTGGACACTGGCCAGTTCATTTATTCACACTCCAAGGAACAAAGCATGAGGTGACATACATTGCATTTCAGCAATCTTGTACATGAATTCCATATCTATGAGAACTTCACAAAGTTACTCATGACAGACTCACAACTTAGTACTTCACCAATAGGCCTTGTTCGGAATCACATAGTGAGTCCGAACTTTGACTTTCTCAAATGAGAATACTAAGGTGTGAAATGGCATGTCTCATTTCAGGATTAAGGTAAGCATGATGCAATTCATACATAGTGACTTCGAGACATAAGAGGTTAAATGGTTTGTTCTTATATTGTCTCTAGAAGTGCACTGGTCAATTCAGTACCTTCGGAAGATACCTAGAAGAACTATAGAGTCCCCAACTCTCAATGCCTCATAACCAGACATCATAGATTCTTCTAACAATCATACTGAGGTCAATAGTCCTTTGACCCTAAGATTGCAAATATATCGTTTTAAGCAAACTACGAAGAGTTTGTTCATGCAAATCTACATTTGTCTCTTCGTAAGCTGTTAAGTTTGTTTATGGACTAAAAGACTAAGGTTTTATCATAAAGCTTCAAACAAAGAAAGAATGAATGAACGTTTCAACTGTTGGAATCGATCTAGGGTTTAAGAAAAAGATTAAACGCTTCGCAAAGCGGCGGAATTTTAAAAATTTTCTTTTTAAGTAAAACTAGTTTTTACTAACCTAGACAAGAGCATATGCATGTAAATAAAAACTAATATGAGCTATAAAAGTTACTAACCTTTTTGATGCTTGAACGTTGATGAGCCTTTGGAAGGTTGGCAACGTTCGTCTCCCCTCGCAGCACGTCTCTTTTTTCTTTCCTCGGGAACTCGAGCAACCACGATAGTTTCTATCACTAAATCACTCGAAAAGAAGGAATTAGTGAGTGGGCACTTTTAAACACTACGACTTGAGAACGAGTCTCGAAGTCGCAGAGCTAAAGACTAGGTCGAGTGAGGACCTAGGTGCCAAGACAAGAAAAATCGAAAATATAAACTAGAGAGAGAGAGAGGAAGGGGCGGCCAAGGCTAGAGAGAGAAGCTCTCAATCTCTAAAACTTTGCATGAATGAAAAGTGTGGAATGAGGCTCCTATTTATAGGAGAGGTCTCACCTTCAATAAGGTAGTTTCCTCTTCTATAGAATATCACATATTCATGAGCCAATTTCCCTTTTCCTTCAAAGAGACACACGGCCAACACTAAGCAAGTAAGTCCTTGGATTTGTTTCCTCTTTTATTTGCTTCTCTCTTGACTCTTTTGGGCGCCTACCTTGCTTTCCCCTTAGGGGAAATTTGTTTCCTCTTTTTCTTTTGGCAAGTATCTTCATACATTCATGCACAAAATATTCTCTCTTTCCTTGGGTGTGTTGGGCGCCTATCCCTATTCTAGAAAGGCCTTCTAGAAGCTTTTCCACTTGTTCATGACAATATGAAAAAGGCCCATTAAGAATTTTCATTAAAATTCTCATGAAATGAAATTAATCCACAAGGCCCAATTAATCATATTATGGCCGAGTGACATTAAGTCATCAAATGAACTTGTCAAAATTTATTGACATTCATTTCATCATTTGTCTCAAAAGACAAAAATACCCTTTTAACTATTTTCGTTCTTGTTTTGACTTAGCTTCCAGTTTAACTATTCCTATCGATGTGATTCGTGACAGTGACCTCATGGACCCAAATGAACAAAGCTTTAGCTAAACACTTGGACTCAAAAGTTCACAAACCTTTTCCAAGTTTAGCTTAATGCCAACTGACTCCACTAAAGAGCTGACACTGAAAATCTCTCGGTTCAAATGAATTTATTTTCTACTCAAGAATTCGACTTAATTATGATGAGCGGATCCACTGAATATTATCTATGTCTACCCTTCATGAATGTCATCAGCTAGTCGGGATTTACTAAATTACCATTTTACCCTTCTAGCTGTTATTTCCTCAACTCCTTTGTCGCTTGTGAATAAGTTAGAAACAATGTATTGACGAGGAGCTAACAAGTCACATTGTTTCATCCAAAAAGAGTCAGGACTCAATTTGGACACTGGCCAGTTCATTTATTCACACTCCAAGGAACAAAGCATGAGGTGACATACATTGCATTTCAGCAATCTTGTACATGAATTCCATATCTATGAGAACTTCACAAAGTTACTCATGACAGACTCACAACTTAGTACCTCACCAATAGGCCTTGTTCGGAATCACATAGTGAGTCCGAAATTTGACTTTCTCAAATGAGAATACTAAGGTGTGAAATGACATGTCTCATTTCAGGATTAAGGTAAGCATGATGCAATTCATACATAGTGACTTCGAGACATAAGAGGTTAAATGGTTTGTTCTTATATTGTCTCTAGAAGTGCACTGGTCAATTCAGTATCTTCGGAAGATACCTAGAAGAACTATAGAGTCCCAAACTCTCAATGCCTCATAACCAGACATCATAGATTCTTCTAACAATCATACTGAGGTCAATAGTCCTTTGACCCTTAGATTGCGAATATATCGTTTTAAGCAAACTACGAAGAGTTTGTTCATGCAAATCTACATTTGTCTCTTCGTAAGTTGTTTAGTTTCTTTATGGACTAAAAGACTATGGTTTTATCATAAAGCTTCAGACAAGGAAGATTGAATGAACGTTTCAACTTTTCATTAATGAATAAGCAATTACAAGCAAGAGTCTTCGTAAGACTATATGACATCAAATGTACATAAATAGACACTACTACTCTTCTTGTGGGCACCATTTACAACAAACTCCCACTTGACTCAAAGAAGATGTGAGTAGTCCTACATGCCTAATCCCTCTAGAAGTTGGTCGAAGACCATGTTCGCTAGGGCCTTGGTGAATGGATCTGCCAGAGATCTACTTCACCTCCACGTCTCCGCGTTGCGCGATCTCTCGAATCAAATGGTATTTCCTCTCAATATGCTTAGAGCGCTTATGGCTTCTAGGTTCCTTTGAGTTAGCGACAGCCCCACTATTATCACAATAAAGGGTCATGGGCTCGTCGACGTTTGGAACAACTTCCAAATACTTAAGGAATTTTCTAAGCCATACAGCCTCTTTGGATGCTTCACAAGCAGCCACATATTCTGCTTTCATTGTGGAGTCAGCAATGCAAGATTGCTTAATACTTCTCCACAAAACAGCTCCACCATTAAGGATGAACACAGATCCCGAAGTGGATTTCCTGGAATCCTTATCCGCTTGAAAATCGGAGTCGGTATATCCCGTCATAGTCAGGTCAGTACCTGAGTATGTAAGCATCAAGTTCCTAGTTCTTCGAAGATACTTAAGAACATGCTTAACAGCAATCCAGTGCTCGGGTCCAGGGTTGGATTGGAAACGGCTAACTACGCCAACGGCGAAACAGATGTCAGGTCTAGTGCAAAGCATAGCATACATAAGGCTTCCTACGGCAGAGGCGTAAGGAATTTTCCTCATGTCTTCAATCTCTTGTGCAGTCTTGGGAGACTGGTCCTTAGAGAGTGAAACTCCATGCCTAAAGGGTGTTTGACCCCTCTTGCAGTCTTGCATCGAGAAGCGATCCATCACCTTATCAATATAAGATGCTTGAGAGAGCGACAGGGTCCGGTTTTTCCTATCTCGAAAGATTTGGATCCCCAGAATGTACGCGGCTTCTCCTAGATCCTTCATATCGAATTGCTTTGCTAGCCAGACCTTAACCTCAGATAACTTACCCACGTCATTACCAATGAGTAGTATATCATCGACATATAGTACCAGAAACACAACTTTGCCTTCGTGTATTAACTTGTAAACACAAGGCTCATCTATTGACTGTTCAAAGCCGAAGCTTTTTACAGTTTCATCGAATCTAATATTCCATGACCTAGATGCTTGCTTTAGTCCATAAATGGATTTAAGCAACTCACAAACCTTGGTCTCTTGACCTTTATCCACGAAACCGTCTGGTTGAGCCATGTAAATGCGCTCGTCAAGATTGCCATTCAGAAAGGCTGTCTTGACATCCATTTGCCAGATCTCATAGTCGAGAGCTGCAGCTATGGATAGGAGTATGCGGATGGATTTAAGCATCGCGACTGGCGAGAAGGTTTCTTCATAGTCAATCCCTTCTTGTTGGGTATAACCCTTCGCCACAAGTCGTGCTTTGAACGTCTCGACGTTCCCATCAGGACCCCTTTTCTTCTTGTATATCCACTTACACCCTACGGGTTTAATCCCTTCAGGAAGGTCTACAAGTTTCCAGACATTGTTGACATACATCGAGTGCATTTCAACTTTCATGGCGTCAAGCCAAAGGTTTGATTCAGAACAAGCCATCGCTTGGCTATAGGAAACAGGGTCATCCATGTCGGAGACGGCTACAAGAGAGTCTCCATAAGACACGTACCTGTCAGGCTTTTGAGTAGCCCTCCCACTACGTCTAAGTACTACTTGACGAGATTCTGATGAGTTAGGTTGTGTTTCAGTTGGGGTAAGAACAGTTCTTACAGATGAGGTAGAAGCTTCCTCACCCAACTTTCCTTCAAGCACAATTTTGCTTCTAGGGTTCGCATCCTTCATGAAGTCCTCCTCAAGGAAACGAGCATTCGTGCTAACGAAAGCCTTATCGTCCTCGGGACTATAGAAAATGAAACCTTTGGTTTCCTTTGGATATCCCACAAACAGGCACAATTTTGACCTACTAGCCAACTTGCTAGTCTTTTGCCTTAGCACATGTGCAGGGCAACCCCAAATTCGGATGTGGCCCAAACTTACTTTACGGCCAGTCCATCTTTCATAAGGAGTACCAGGAACCGTTTTTAGACGGAACTTGGTTCAGAATGTAAGCGGCTGTTTCGAGGGCATATCCCCAAAAGGAAAGCGGGAGTGATGAGTAACTCATCATCGATCTAACCATCTCCATAAGAGTTCGGTTTCTTCTCTCTGACACTCCGTTTTGTTGAGGTGTGCCAGGTGCGGTAAGCTGAGAAGCGATACCTTCTTCTTTAAGAAAGTCATCGAACTCTCCAGACATATACTCACCACCTCGATCAGATCGAAGGGTTTTGATCACTTTGCCAGTTTGCTTTTCCACTAAAGCCCTAAAGACCTTAAATACGTTAAAGGTCTCGGATTTGTGTTTAAGCAAATAGACAAACCCATATCTTGAGTAATCATCAGTGAAGGTAACGAAGTATTCGTATCCTTCACGTGCCTGTTGGTTGAGCGGACCACATACATCAGAATGTATTAGTTCCAGCAACTCAGTGGCTCTTCGACCCTTATCGGAGAAAGGTCGCTTAGTCATTTTTCCTTCTATGCAGGATTCACAAGTAGGTAGTGAACCTATTGCAGAGGCTTGGAGTGGACCATCCCTCACAAGTCTCTTAATCCTTTCTAGACTGATATGACCAAGTCTTAAGTGCCATAGGTGTGTTGATTTTGTTAGATCGGAGGATTCAGAAAGTTTGATCCTCTTTGGCTCCCTAATTAGATCATTATCTATTTCGGTGTCTAAAAGAGAAGGTTGAGTGGGATAGATGTAGAAAAGAGCATTCTTCATACATGCATCAGTGACAAAAGAATTATCAGGAAACGAAATACGAATTCCATCTTAATGAACTTTAAACAATAATCTTGCTCACGAAGACGAGCAACAGATATTAAGTTCTTCCCAAAGGTAGGAACAAAATAAACATTATTCAAGTTTAAAGTGCGGTCTTCAAAAGACAGCATCACGGATCCCACAGCCTTTGCAGACACCAGGCTCCCATCACCCCATTTGAAACAGAACTCGCCTTCCTCTAAGCTTTTGGTTTTCTTGAAACCATTCAAGGAACAACAAATATGGTTAGTAGCAGCGGAGTCAATAATCCACGATGATACATTATCAGCTACTAAGCATGCTTCGGTAACTAGTACAATACTATGTTCCTTTGCTTTGAGATAGGCGGGACAGTTCTTTTTATCGGCCTTGTAAGGTCTCTTCACAGTTCCAGAGGCGTAGGCTTTTTGCTCAGTAGCATGTGCCTCTCCTTGATTCCTCTTTCTCTTAGTGAGACTTACAGCAGTGTGAAGTTCCTCCATAAGCTTGGTAACAGTGTACTCTAGCTTGTTAATGGAGCAGTTCATCTTAGAGGTATCAAGAGATGCGGGGAGAGTTTCTAAGATCATATCTATAACATTCTTCCCATCATTCTCAGATCCTAGGATTTCCATCTTATTTAGAAAACTAATGATCAGTATCATAAAGTCTCTAACAGGAGTCCTAGCCTTCATATGACAGTTCATAAACTGTCGGACTGCTTGTTGCCTTGTCTGACGCCTTTGCCCTTCAAACATCTCAAGGAGATTGTAGAGCATGTCAGCGGCAGTCTCGATGTCACGATGTTGCTCTTTCAGCACATTGTTCATAGATGCCAAGATACATCACCTCACAATCTCATCGGATCGAAGTCAGGCCGCTAAGGCGTCATTGTCTTCTTGAGTTGAATCATCATTCGTCAGAGGAGGACACGGGGTGGTGAGTACCCATTTGTGCTTGTTAACGGTAGGTATTATGTCGAGGTTACGTTTCGAATCTACGTAGTTTTCGTTTTCGAGTTTGATCGAGGAAAGAAAGATTGAGAGATGTTTGCGGGACATAAAGCCTATAGAAGTTGAAACAAGTTTATGATTAGTCTTTGGTTTAGGATTTAAGTTTCATTAAGACTTTTGTAAAATCCAAAGGTGTTATGAACGAAATGACACTTTACTCCTTCGAGGGAAGGCCGCAACGAGTCTCCTTTCATAAGTAAATGACTCATCATTAATGCATAGCCAAGATGTCAATACATCAATTTTGACTAGCCACCTTGTAAATTGGTTTGATCACTCACATCCTTTCGCAGGGCCTCGAGGGAGGATTACTAGGGATTGAGTCCAAGTGTGTAACCAACCACTTAGTCCAAAAGATTGACTTTGAAAAACAATCCGCCGAGGGGAGGTCTTGTCATCATCGTCTCACTCTCGGACGTAGCTCATTGAGCAATGATCAGAGCAAAGCGCCCTTGAGTACTCTCATTTAAGAGAGGGCCACGAGGGTGACTCTTAGTCCGGCGACACTTGCACTTTTCATTAGTGTTGGGGATCGTGGGTTACAAACAACAAGTATAACCCTCCCACTTAGTTTTTGGAGATGGTTCATCGACTCTTTTAAGTTCGGAAACAAATTTCCTAGTTAGAGAGCGACAGAGCGGACAACTAGAAGAGAATCCTAGATCGACATGTTCAGAGCAGTATTAGTGCATAAAGGCACAAGGGACATACTCGATCTTTTCCTATTTTCTATTTCGGGAAAGTGCGTGAGGGAAGTGTGAACTTCAACTCACTCGAACACTTGAAAGTTTGAGATTACACATCTTTTTATTTTTCGGCTTTGTCTACAAAGAGACCTCCCACTCAAAATTTCAAGAGCATATAGATTTTGAACATATGTGATATAGATATAGTTTTGAAAACATTTTGAAAACTTATTTGATTTGGATGACAAAATATTTTCAAGTTTGAAAGTGAAAACGGTTTTTCAAAATTCAAACTAGTTTTGTAAAAATTCAATTTCAATTAAACTTTCAAAAATCAAAACATTTTAATCTTACACATCATGTTTATAATCATATGAAAAACATTTTTGCTCAAGAAAGTTTTCTCATTAGAGTTCTATAACTCATGGTAGTGGGGTTTGAAAATCCGGATTTCTAAAAAACTGGAGTTTCAGACAGCCGCGCACCTCGGAGTAAAATCGCCATAACTGGCGGCTCCGATGTCCTTTTGAGCCGAAACCGGTGGCATTGGACAGAGGACAGACAGAGCTTTAATTTGATTCAAGAATCATTAAATTTCGATTTCTGAGCAGAGAGTTATGCCGCTTTTAATGCGGGTTTACATTCCAGCTCGAAGAAAAAGAAATAAATTAAAGCTTCGTCCTTTTAGGTGCGAAAAAGAATCGAGTGTAACGGAACGTTTTAAGATGTTGTTTAAAGCTTTTATTTGTGTTTTATTAGCAGGGTAATAACATAGAATAAAAGAAATAACAACATGCATAAAACGATTCAAGTAAATAAACGAAACTAGCAAGAAAATAAAACTAGTCACAAAATTTACTCGAAAATTCTCAAACCTTTAAAACACGTTTTTCAATATAAAAAATTAAAAACTTTTAGAACTGATTCTAAAGTGTTTTAACATCATCCCAAACTCATAGAAAATCAACATGGTTTTTAATTTAAAGGCATGAGCAATAAATTAAAAAAAATCTAAGATTACAATTCTAACTTGTCACAAAATTAGTAAACTTTCGAAAACGATTTTCAAGCTCATAATTTAAAAACATGCACATGCATTCCTTTGACCATAGCTCTGATACCATTTGTTGGAATCGATCTAGGGTTTAAGAAAAAGATTAAACGCTTCGCAAAGCGGCGGAATTTTAAAAATTTTCTTTTTAAGTAAAACTAGTTTTTACTAACCTAGACAAGAGCATATGCATGTAAATAAAAACTAATATGAGCTATAAAAGTTACTAACCTTTTTGATGCTTGAACGTTGATGAGCCTTTGGAAGGTTGGCAACGTTCGTCTCCCCTCGCAGCACGTCTCTTTTTTCTTTCCTCGGGAACTCGAGCAACCACGATAGTTTCTATCACTAAATCACTCGAAAAGAAGGAATTAGTGAGTGGGCACTTTTAAACACTACGACTTGAGAACGAGTCTCGAAGTCGCAGAGCTAAAGACTAGGTCGAGTGAGGACCTAGGTGCCAAGACAAGAAAAATCGAAAATATAAACTAGAGAGAGAGAGAGGAAGGGGCGGCCAAGTCTAGAGAGAGAAGCTCTCAATCTCTAAAACTTTGCATGAATGAAAAGTGTGGAATGAGGCTCCTATTTATAGGAGAGGTCTCACCTTCAATAAGGTAGTTTCCTCTTCTATAGAATATCACATATTCATGAGCCAATTTCCCTTTTCCTTCAAAGAGACACACGGCCAAGACTAAGCAAGTAAGTCCTTGGATTTGTTTCCTCTTTTATTTGCTTCTCTCTTGACTCTTTTGGGCGCCTACCTTGCTTTCCCCTTAGGGGAAATTTGTTTCCTCTTTTTCTTTTGGCAAGTATCTTCATACATTCATGCACAAAATATTCTCTCTTTCCTTGGGTGTGTTGGGCGCCTATCCCTATTCTAGAAAGGCCTTCTAGAAGCTTTTCCACTTGTTCATGACAATATGAAAAAGGCCCATTAAGAATTTTCATTAAAATTCTCATGAAATGAAATTAATCCACAAGGCCCAATTAATCATATTATGGCCGAGTGACATTAAGTCATCAAATGAACTTGTCAAAATTTATTGACATTCATTTCATCATTTGTCTCAAAAGACAAAAATACCCTTTTAACTATTTTCGTTCTTGTTTTGACTTAGCTTCCAGTTTAACTATTCCTATCGATGTGATTCGTGACAGTGACCTCATGGACCCAAATGAACAAAGCTTTAGCTAAACACTTGGACTCAAAAGTTCACAAACCTTTTCCAAGTTTAGCTTAATGCCAACTGACTCCACTAAAGAGCTGACACTGAAAATCTCTCGGTTCAAATGAATTTATTTTCTACTCAAGAATTCGACCTAATTATGATGAGCGGATCCACTGAATATTATCTATGTTTACCCTTCATGAATGTCATCAGCTAGTCGGGATTTACTAAATTACCATTTTACCCTTCTAGCTGTTATTTCCTCAACTCCTTTGTCGCTTGTGAATAAGTTAGAAACAATGTATTGACGAGGAGCTAACAAGTCACATTGTTTCATCCAAAAAGAGTCAGGACTCAATTTGGACACTGGCCAGTTCATTTATTCACACTCCAAGGAACAAAGCATGAGGTGCCATACATTGCATTTCAGCAATCTTGTACATGAATTCCATATCTATGAGAACTTCACAAAGTTACTCATGACAGACTCACAACTTAGTACCTCACCAATAGGCCTTGTTCGGAATCACATAGTGAGTCCGAAATTTGACTTTCTCAAATGAGAATACTAAGGTGTGAAATGACATGTCTCATTTCAGGATTAAGGTAAGCATGATGCAATTCATACATAGTGACTTCGAGACATAAGAGGTTAAATGGTTTGTTCTTATATTGTCTCTAGAAGTGCACTGGTCAATTCAGTATCTTCGGAAGATACCTAGAAGAACTATAGAGTCCCAAACTCTCAATGCCTCATAACCAGACATCATAGATTCTTCTAACAATCATACTGAGGTCAATAGTCCTTTGACCCTTAGATTGCGAATATATCGTTTTAAGCAAACTACGAAGAGTTTGTTCATGCAAATCTACATTTGTCTCTTCGTAAGTTGTTTAGTTTGTTTATGGACTAAAAGACTATGGTTTTATCATAAAGCTTCAGACAAGGAAGATTGAATGAACGTTTCAACTTTTCATTAATGAATAAGCAATTACAAGCAAGAGTCTTCGTAAGACTATATGACATCAAATGTACATAAATAGACACTACTACTCTTCTTGTGGGCACCATTGACAACATCAACTTTATTATTAAAGAATAAGCAATTACAAGCAAGAGTCTTCGTAAGACTATATGACATCAAATGTACATAAATAGACACTACTACTCTTCTTGTGGGCACCATTGACAACAAACTCCCACTTGACTCAAAGAAGATGTGAGTAGTCCTACATGCCTAATCCCTTTCGAAGTTGGTCGAAGACCATGTTCGCTAGGGCCTTGGTGAATAGATCTGCCAGAGATCTACTTCACCTCCACGTCTCCGCGCTGCGCGATCTCTTGAATCAAATGGTATTTCCTCTCAATATGCTTAGAGTGCTTATGGCTTCTAGGTTCCTTTGAGTTAGCGACAGCCCCACTATTATCACAATAAAGGGTCATGGGCTCGTCGACGTTTGGAACAACTTCCAAATACTTAAGGAACTTTCTAAGCCATACAGCCTCTTTGGATGCTTCACAAGCAGCCACATATTCTGCTTCCATTGTGGAGTCAGCAATGCAAGATTGCTTAGTACTTCTCCACACAACAGCTCCACCATTAAGGATGAACACAGATCCTGAAGTGGATTTCCTGGAATCCTTATCCGCTTGAAAATCGGAGTCGGTATATCCCGTCATAGTCAGGTCAGTACCTGAGTATGTAAGCATCAAGTTCCTAGTTCTTCGAAGATACTTAAGAACATGCTTAACAGCAATCCAGTGCTCGGGTCCAGCGTTGGATTGGAAACGGCTAACTACGCCAACAGTGAAACAGATGTCAGGTCTAGTGCAAAGCATAGCATGCATGAGGCTTCCTACAGCAGAGGCGTAAGGAATCTTCCTCATGTCTTCAATCTCTTGTGCAGTCTTGGGAGACTGGTCCTTAGAGAGTGAAACTCCATGCCTAAAGGGTGTTTGACCCCTCTTGCAGTCTTGCATCGAGAAGCGATCCATCACCTTATCAATATAAGATGCTTGAGAGAGCGACAGGGTCCGGTTTTTCCTATCTCGAAAGATTTGGATTCCCAGAATGTATGCGGCTTCTCCTATATCCTTCATATCGAATTGCTTTGCCAGCCAGACCTTAACCTCAGATAACTTACGCACGTCATTACCAATGAGTAGTATATCATCGACATATAGTACCAGAAACACGACTTTGCCTTTGTGTATTAACTTGTAAACACAAGGCTCATCTATTGACTGTTCAAAGCCGAAGCTCTTTACAGTTTTATCGAATCTAATATTCCATGACCTAGATGCTTGCTTTAGTCCACAAATGGATTTAAGCAACTCACAAACCTTGGTCTCTTGACCTTTATCCACGAAACCGTCTGGTTGAGCCATGTAAATGCGCTCGTCAAGATTGCCATTCAGAAAGGCTGTCTTGACATCCATTTGCCAGATCTCATAGTCGAGAGCTGCAGCTATGGATAGGAGTATGCGGATGGATTTAAGCATCGCGACTGGCGAGAAGGTTTCTTCATAGTCAATCCCTTCTTGTTGGGTATAACCCTTCGCCACAAGTCGTGCTTTGAACGTCTCGACGTTCCCATCAGGACCCCTTTTCTTCTTGTATATCCACTTACACCCTACTGGTTTAATCCCTTCAGGAAGGTGTTTCCAGACTTTGTTGACATACATCGAGTGCATTTCAACATTCATGGCGTCAAGCCAAAGGTTTGATTCAGAACAAGCCATCGCTTGGCTATAGGAAACAGGGTCATCCATGTCGGAGACGGCTACAAGAGAGTCTCCATAAGACATGTACATGTCAGGCTTTTGAGTAGCCCTCCCACTACGTCTAAGTACTACTTGACGAGATTCTGATGAGTTAGGTTGTGTTTCAGTTGGGGTAAGAACAGTTCTTACAGATGAGGTAGAAGCTTCCTCACCCAACTTTTCTTCAAGCACAATTTTGCTTCTAGGTTTCGCATCCTTCATAAAGTCCTCCTCAAGGAAACGAGCATTCGTGCTAACGAAAGTCTTATCGTCCTCGGGACTATAGAAAGTAAAACCTTTGGTTTCCTTCGGATATCCTACAAACAGGCACAATTCTGACCTACTAGCCAACTTGCTAGTCTTTTGCCTCAGCACGTGTGCAGGGCAACCCCAAATTCGGATGCGGCCAAGTTTCACTTTACGGCCAGTCCATCTCTCATAAGGAGTACCAGGAACCGTTTTAGACGGAACTTGGTTCAGAATGTAAGCGGCTGTTTCGAGGGCATATCCCCAAAAGGAAAGCGGGAGTGATGAGTAACTCATCATCGATCTAACCATCTCCATAAGAGTTCGGTTTCTTCTCTATGACATTCCGTTTTGTTGAGGTGTGCCAGGTGCGGTAAGCTGAGAAGCGATACCTTCTTCTTTAAGAAAGTCATCGAACTCTCCAGACATATACTCACCACCTCGATCAGATCGAAGGGTTTTGATCACTTTGCCAGTTTGCTTTTCCACTAAAGCCCTAAAGACCTTAAATACGTTAAAGGTCTCGGATTTGTGTTTAAGCAAATAGACAAACCCATATCTTGAGTAATAATCAGTGAAGGTAACGAAGTATTCGTATCCTCCACGTGCCTGTTGGTTGAGCGGTCCACATACATCAGAATGTATTAGTTCCAGCAACTCAGTGGCTCCTCGACCCTTATCCGAGAAAGGTCGCTTAGTCATTTTTCCTTCTATGCAGGATTCACAAGTAGGTAGTGAACCTATTGCAGAGGCTTGGAGTGGACCATCCCTCACAAGTCTCTTAATCCTATCTAGACTGATATGACCAAGTCTTAAGTGCCAGAGGTATGTTGATTTTGTTAGATCGGAGGATTCAGAAAGTTTGATCCTCTTTGGCTCCCTAATTAGATCATTATCTATTTCGGTGTCTAAAAGAGAAGGTTGAGTGGGATAGATGTAGAAAAGAGCATTCTTCATACATGCATCTGTGACTAAAGAATTATCAGGAAACGAAATACGAATTCCATTCTTAATGAACTTTAAACAATAACCTTGCTCAAGAAGACGAGCAACGGATATTAAGTTCTTCCCAAAGGTAGGAACAAAATAAACATTATTCAAGTTTAAAGTGCGGTCTTCAAAAGACAGCGTCACGGATCCCACAGCCTTCGCAGACACCAGGCTCCCATCACCCCATTTGAAACAGAACTCGCCTTCCTCTAAACTTTTGGTTTTCTTGAAACCATTCAAGGAACAACAAATATGGTTAGTAGCAGCGGAGTCAAGGATCCACGTTGATACATTATCAGCTACTAAGCATGCTTCGGTAACTAGTACAATACTATGTTCCTTTGCTTTGAGATTGGCAGGACAGTTCTTCTTATCGGCCTTGTGAGGTCTCTTCACAGTTCCAGAGGCGGAGGCTTTTTGCTCAGTAGCATGTGCCTCTCCTTGATTCCTCTTTTTCTTAGTGAGACCTACAGCAGTGTGAAGTTCCTCCATAAGCTTGGTAACAGTGTACTCTAGCTTGTTTATGGAGTAGTTCATCTTGGAGGTATCAAGAGATGCGGGGAGAGTTTCTAAGATCATATCTATGATATTCTTCCCATCAGTCTCAGATCCTAGGATTTCCATTTTATTCAGAAAACTAATGATCAGTATCATGAAGTCTCCAACAGGAGTCCTAGCCTGCATATGACAGTTCATAAACTGTCGGACTGCTTGTAGCCTTGTTTGACGCCTTTGCCCTCCAAACATCTCAAGGAGATTGTAGAGCATGTCAGCGGCAGTCTCGAAGTCATGATGTTGCTCTTTCAGCATATTGTTCATAGATGCCAAGATATAGCACCTCACAATCTCATCGGATCGAAGCCAGGCCGCTAAGGCGTCATTGTCCTCTTGAGTTGAATCATCATTCGTCAGAGGAGGACACGGGGTGGTGAGTACCCATTTGTGCTTGTTAACGGTAGGTATTATGTCGAGGTTACGTTTCGAATCTACGTAGTTTTCGTTTTCGAGTTTGTTCGAGGAAAGAAAGATTGAGAGATGGTTGAGAGACATATTGCCTATTTAAGTTGAAACAAGTTTATGATTAGTCTTTGGTTTAGGATTTAAGTTTTTATTAAGACTTTTTATAAAATCCAAAGGTGTTATAAACTAAACGATAATTTACTCCCTCAAGAGAAGGCCGCAAAAAATCTCCATTTATAAGTAAATGACACATCATTAATGCTAAGCCAAGATGTCAGTACATCATTTTGACTAGCCACCTTGTAAATTGGTTTGATCACTCACATCCTTTCGCAGAGCCTTAAGGAAGGATACTAGGGATTGAGCCTAAGTGTGCAACCAACCACTTAGTCCAAAAGATCAGCTTTGAAAAACAATCCCCCAAGGGGAGGCCTTGCCATCATTGCATCACTCTCGGACGTAGCTCATTGAGCAATGATCGAAGCAATAACGCCTTGGAGTACTCACATTTAAGTGAGGGTCGCAAGAGCGGCTCTTAGTCCCACGTTATTGCATCTTTCATTAGTGTTGGGGATCGTGGGTTACAAACAACGAATATAACCCTCCCACTTAGTTTTTGGAGTTGGTTCATCGACTCTTATAAGTTCGGAAACAAATTTCCTAGTTAGACAGCGACAGAGCGGACAACTAGAAGAGAATCCTAGATCGACATGTTCAGAGCAGTATTAGTGCATAAAGGCACAAGGGACATACTCGATCTTTTCCTATTTTCTATTTCGGGAAAGTGCGTGAGGGAAGTGTGAACTTCAACTCACTCGAACACTTGAAAGTTTGAGATTACACATCTTTTTATTTTTCGGTTTTGTCTACAAAGAGACCTCCCACTCAAAATTTCAAGAGCATATAGATTTTGAACATATGTGATATAGATATAGTTTTGAAAACATTTTGAAAACTTATTTGATTTGGATGACAAAATATTTTCAAGTTTGAAAGTGAAAACGGTTTTTCAAAATTCAAACTAGTTTTGTAAAAAAAATTCAATTTCAATTAATCTTTCAAAAATCAAAACTTTTAATCTTTACACATCATGTTTATAATCATATGAAAAACATTTTTGCTCAAGAAAGTTTTCTCATTAGAGTTCTATAACTCATGGTAGTGGGGTTTGAAAATCCGGATTTCTAAAAAACTGGAGTTTCAGACAGCCGCGCACCTCGGAGTAAAATCGCCATATCTGGCGGCTCAGATGTCCTTTTGAGCCGAAACCGGTGGCATTGGACAGAGGACAGACAGAGCTTTAATTTGATTCAAGAATCATTAAATTTTGATTTCTGAGCAGAGAGTTATGCCGCTTTTAATGCGGGTTTACATTCCAGCTCGAAGAAAAAGAAATAAATTAAAGCTTCGTCCTTTTAGGTGCGAAAAAGAATCGAGTGTAACGGAACGTTTTAAGATATTGTTTAAAGCTTTTATTTGTGTTTTATTAGCAGGGTAATAACATAGAATAAAAGAAAAAACAACATGCATAAAACGATTCAAGTAAATAAACGAAACTAGCAAGAAAATAAAACTAGTCACAAAATTTTACTCGAAATTTCTCAAACCTTTAAAACACGTTTTTCAATATAAAAAATTAAAAACTTTTAGAACTGATTCTAATGTGTTTTAAAAACATCCCAAACTCATAGAAAATCAATATGCTTTTTAATTTAAAGACAAGAGCATTAAATTAAAAAAAAAAATCTAAGATTACAATTCTAACTTGTCACAAAATTAGTAAACTTTTGAAAACGATTTTCAAGCTCATAATTTTAAAAACATGTACATGCATCTCTTTGACCATAGCTCTGATACCATTTGTTGGAATCGATCTAGGGTTTAAGAAAATAATTAACGCTTCGGTAAGCGGCGGAATTTTAAAAATTTTCTTTTACAAGTAAAAACGGTTTTTACTAACCTAGACAAGTGCAAGTACATGTAATTAAAAACCAATATGAGCTAAGAATTTACTAACCTTTCTTGAAGCTTGAACTTTGAAGAAGCTTTTGGAAAGTTCGCAACGCTCGTCTCCCCTCGCAGCACGTCTCTCTTTCTTTCCTCGGCACCTCGAGCAACCACGAAAGTTTCTATCACTAAATCACTCGAGAGAAAAGGAATTAGTGAGTGGGCACTTTTAAACACTACGACTTAAGAACGAGTCTTGAAGTCGCAGAGCTAAACTCTAGGTCAAATGAGGACCTAGGTGCCAAAACAATAAAACGAAATTGAAGAGAGAGAGAGAGAGGATCGGCCAAGTCTAGAGAGAGAAGCTCTCAATCTCTAAAACTTTGGGATGAATGAAACAATGAGAATGAGGCCTCTATTTATAGGGGAGGGATTACCTTCAAAAGGTAGTTTCCTTTTCTCTTTTCTCACCTATATGGATGTCCAACATGAGCAAAGCTTGAGCTAAACACTTGGACTCAAAAGTTCACAAACCTTTTCCAAGTTTAGCTTAATGCCAACTGACTCCACTAAAGAGTTGACACTGAAAATCTCTCGGTTCAAATGAATTTATTTTCTACTCAAGAATTCAACCTAATTATGATGAGCGGATCCACTGAATATTATCTATGTTTACCCTTCATGAATGTCATCAGCTAGTCGGGATTTACTAAATTACCATTTTACCCTTCTAGCTGTTATTTCCTCAACTCCTTTGTCGCTTGTGAATAAGTTAGAAACAATGTATTGACGAGGAGCTAACAAGTCACATTGTTTCATCCAAAAGAGTCAGGACTCAATTTGGACACTGGCCAGTTCATTTATTCACACTCCAAGGAACAAAGCATGAGGTGACATACATTGCATTTCAGCAATCTTGTACATGAATTCCATATCTATGAGAACTTCACAAAGTTACTCATGACAGACTCACAACTTAGTACTTCACCAATAGGCCTTGTTCGGAATCACATAGTGAGTCCGAACTTTGACTTTCTCAAATGAGAATACTAAGGTGTGAAATGGCATGTCTCATTTCAGGATTAAGGTAAGCATGATGCAATTCATACATAGTGACTTCGAGACATAAGAGGTTAAATGGTTTGTTCTTATATTGTCTCTAGAAGTGCACTGGTCAATTCAGTACCTTCGCAAGATACCTAGAAGAACTATAGAGTCCCCAACTCTCAATGCCTCATAACCAGACATCATAGATTCTTCTAACAATCATACTGAGGTCAATAGTCCTTTGACCCTAAGATTGCGAATATATCGTTTTAAGCAAACTACGAAGAGTTTGTTCATGCAAATCTACATTTGTCTCTTCGTAAGTTGTTAAGTTTGTTTATGGACTAAAAGACTAAGGTTTTATCATAAAGCTTCAAACAAAGAAAGAATGAATGAACGTTTCAACTTTATTATTAAAGAATAAGCAATTACAAGCAAGAGTCTTCGTAAGACTATATGACATCAAATGTACATAAATAGACACTACTACTCTTCTTGTGGGCACCATTGACAACAAGTTGGCATTAAGCTAAACTTGGAAAAGGTTTGTGAACTTTTGAGTCCAAGTGTTTAGCTAAAGCTTTGTTCATTTGGGTCCATGAGGTCACTGTCACGAATCACATCGATAGGAATAGTTAAACTGGAAGCTAAGCCAAAACAAGAACGAAAATAGTCAAAAGGGTATTTTTGTCTTTTGAGACAAAGGATGAAATGAATGTCAATAAATTTTTTGACAAGGTCATTTTGTGACATGTTTCACTCGGCCATGACTTGATCATTGGGCCTTGTGAATTAATTTCATTTCATAAGAATTTTATTGAAAATTCTTATTGGGCCTTTTTCATGTTGTCATGAACAAATGGAAAAGCTTCTAGAAGTCTTTTCTAGAAGGCCTTGGGCGCCCAACATACCCAACCAAGAGAGAATATTGTGTGCATAAATGTATCAAGATACTTGCCAAAAGAAAAAGAGGAAACAAATTTGCATGAGGATGCTTTAGGGTAATCGGCCAAGTGAGAGACAAGGCAAGGCCTTGAACAAAATTGGAAACAAATCAAGGCTTCTAGAAGCCTTGTTTGGCCGAGTTTCTCAAGTGGGAAAGAGGCAATATTTGCTCATGAATATGTGATATTCTATAGAAGAGGAAACTACCTTATTGAAGGTAAAGCCTCTCCTATAAATAGGAGCCTCATTTCCTCACAATTCATTCATCCAAAGTTTTAGAGATTGAGAGCTTCTCTCTCTAGACTTGGCCGCCCCTTCCTCTCTCTCTCTCTAGTTTATATTTTCGATTTTTCTTGCTTTGGCACCTAGGTCCTCACTCGACCTAGTGTTTAGCTCTGCGACTTCGAGACTCGTTCTTAAGTCGTAGTGTTTAAAAGTGCCCACTCACTAATTCCTTCTTTTCGAGTGATTTAGTGATAGAAACTTTCGTGGTTGCTCGAGGTGCCGAGGAAAGAAAGAGAGACGTGCTGCGAGGGGAGACGAGCGTTGCAACTTTCCAAAAGCTTCTACAAGGTTCAAGCTTCAAGAAAGGTTAGTAACTTTAATAGCTCATATTAGTTTTTATTTACATGCACATGCTCTTGTCTAGGTTAGTAAAAACTAGTTTTACTTAAAAAGAAAATTTTTAAAATTCCGCCGCTTAACGAAGCGTTAAACTTTTTCTTAAACCCTAGATCGATTCCAACAAATGGTATCAGAGCTATGGTCAAAGGAATGCATGTGCATGTTTTTAAATTATGAGCTTGAAAATCGTTTTCGAAAGTTTACTAATTTTGTGACAAGTTAGAATTGTAATCTTAGATTTTTTTTAATTTATTGCTCTTGCCTTTAAATTAAAAACCATGTTGATTTTCTATGAGTTTGGGATTTTTTTAAAACACATTAGAATCAGTTCTAAAAGTTTTTAATTTTTTATATTGAAAAACGTGTTTTAAAGGTTTGAGAATTTTCGAGTAAATTTTGTGACTAGTTTTATTTTCTTGCTAGTTTCGTTTATTTACTTGAATCGTTTTATGCATGTTGTTATTTCTGTTATTCTATGTTATTACCCTGCTAATAAAACACAAATAAAAGCTTTAAACAACTTCATAAAACGTTCCGTTACACTCGATTCTTTTTCGCACCTAAAAGCACAAAGCTTTAATTTATTTCTTTTTCTTCGAGCTGGAATATAAACCCGCATTAAAAGCGGAATAACTCTCTGCTCAGAAATCTAAATTTAATGGTTCTTGAATCAAATTAAAGCTCTGTCTGTCCTCTGTCCAATGCCACCGGTTTCGGCTGAAAAGGACATCGGAGCCGCCAGATATGGCGATTTTACTCCGAGGTGCGCGGCTGTCTGAAACTCCAGTTTTTTAGAAATCCGGATTTTCAAACCCCACTACCATGAGTTATAGAACTCTAATGAGAAAACTTTCTTGAGCAAAAATGTTTTTCATATGATTATAAACATGATGTGTAAAGATTAAAAGTTTTGATTTTTGAAAGATTAATTGAAATTGAATTTTTACAAAACTAGTTTGAATTTTGAAAAACCGTTTTCACTTTCAAACTTGAAAATATTTTGTCATCCAAATCAAATAAGTTTTCAAAGTGTTTTCAAAACTATATCTATATCACATATGTTCAAAATCTATATGCTCTTGAAATTTTGAGTGGGAGGTCTCCTTGTAGACAAGCCGAAAAATAAAATGATGTGTAATCTCAAACTTTCAAGTGTTCGAGTGAGTTGAAGTTCACACTTCCCTCACGCACTTTCCCGAAATAGAAAATAGGAAAAGATCGAGTATGTCCCTTGTGCCTTTATGCACTAATACTGCTCTGAACATGTCGATCTAGGATTCTCTTCTAGTTGTCCGCTCTGTCGCTCTCTAACTAGGAAATCTGTTTCCGAACTTAAAAGAGTCGATGAACCAACTCCAAAAACTAAGTGGGAGGGTTATATTCGTTGTTTGTAACCCGCGATCCCCAACACTAGTGAAAGATGCAATAACGTGGGACTAAGAGCCGCTCTTGCAACCCTCACTTAAATGTGAGTACTCCAAGGCGTTATTGCTTCGATCATTGCTCAATGAGCTACGTCCGAGAGTGATGCAATGATGGCAAGGCCTCCCCTTGGGGGATTGTTTTTCAAAGCTGATCTTTTGGACTAAGTGGTTGGTTGCACACTTAGGCTCAATCCCTAGTATCCTTCCTTAAGGCTCTGCGAAAGGATGTGAGTGATCAAACCAATTTACAAGGTGGCTAGTCAAAATGATGTACTGACATCTTGGCTTAGCATTAATGATGTGTCATTTACTTATAAATGGAGATTTTTTGCGGCCTTCTCTTGAGGGAGTAAATTATCGTTTAGTTTATAACACATTTGGATTTTACAAAAGTCTTAATGAAACTTAAATCCTAAACCAAAGACTAATCATAAACTTGTTTCAACTTATATAGGCAATATGTCTCTCAAACATCTCTCAATCTTTCTTTCCTCGAACAAACTCGAAAACGAAAAACTACATAGACTCGAAACGTAACCTCGACATAATACCTACCGTTAACAAGCACAAAAGGGTACTCACCACCCCGTGTCCTCCTCTGACGAATGATGATTCAACTCAAGAGGACAATGACGCCTTAGCGGCCTGGCTTCGATCCGATGAGATTGTGAGGTGCTATATCTTGGCATCTATGAACAATATGCTGAAAGAAGCAACATCGTGACTTCGAGACTGCCGCTGAGATGCTCTACAATCTCCTTAAGATGTTTGGAGGGCAAAGGCGTCAAACAAGGCTACAAGCAGTCCGACGGTTTATGAACTGTCACACAAAGGCTAGGACTCCTGTTAGAGACTTTATGATATTGATCATTAGTTATCTAAATAAAATGGAAATCCTAGGATCTGAGATTGATGGGAAGAATGTCATAGATGTGATCTTAGAAACTCTCCCCGCATCTCTTGATACCTCCAAGCTGAACTACTCCATTACAAAGCTAAAGTACACTGTTACCGAGCTTATGAAGGAGCTTCACACTGCTGTAGGTCTCCATAAGACAAAGAGGAATCAAGGAGAGGCACATGCTACTGAGCAAAAAGCCTCCGCCTCTGGAACTATAAAGAGACCTTACAAGGCCGATAAAAAGAACTGTCCCGCCTATCTCAAAGCAAAGGAACATAGTATTGTACTAGTTACCGAAGCATGCTTAGTAGCTGATAATGTATCATCGTGGATTATTGACTCCGCTGCTACTAACCATATTTGTTGTTCCTTGAATGGTTTCAAGAAAACCAAAAGCTTAGAGGAAGGCGAGTTCTGTTTCAAATGGGGTGATGGGAGCCTGGTGTCTGCAAAGGCTGTGGGATCCGTGACGCTGTCTTTTGAAGACCGCACTTTAAACTTGAATAATGTTTATTTTGTTCCTACCTTTGGGAAGAACTTAATATCCGTTGCACGTCTTCGTGAGCAAGATTATTGTTTAAAGTTCATTAAGAATGGAATTCGTATTTCGTTTCCTGATAATTCTTTTGTCACTGATGCATGTATGAAGAATGCTCTTTTCTACATCTATCCCACTCAACCTTCTCTTTTAGACACCGAAATAGATAACGATCTAATTAGGGAGCCAACGAGGATCAAACTTTCTGAATCCTCCGATCTAACAAAATCAACATACCTCTGGCACTTAAGACTTGGTCATATCAGTCTAGATAGGATTAAGAGACTTGTGAGGGATGGTCCACTCCAAGCCTCTGCAATAGGCTCACTACCTACTTGCGAATCCTGCATAGAAGGAAAAATGACTAAGCGACCTTTCTCCGATAAGGGTCGAAGAGCCACTGAGTTGCTGGAACTAATACATTCTGATGTATGTGGTCCGCTCAACCAACAGGCACGTGGAGGATACGAATACTTCGTTACCTTCACTGATGTTTACTCAAGATATGGGTTTGTCTATTTGCTTAAACACAAATCCGAGACCTTTAACGTATTTAAGGTCTTTAGGGCTTTAGTGGAAAAGCAAACTGGCAAAGTGATCAAAACCCTTCGATCTGATCGAGGTGGTGAGTATATGTCTGGAGAGTTCGATGACTTTCTTAAAGAAGAAGGTATCGCTTCTCAGCTTACCGCACCTGGCACACCTCAACAAAACGGAGTGTTAGAGAGAAGAAACCGAACTCTTATGGAGATGGTTAGATCGATGATGAGTTACTCATCACTCCCGCTTTCCTTTTGGGGATATGCCCTCGAAACAGCCGCCTACATTCTGAACCAAGTTCCGTCTAAAACGGTTCCTGGTACTCCTTATGAGAGATGGACTGGCCGTAAAGTGAATCTTGGCCGCATCCGAATTTGGGGTTGCCCTGCACACGTGCTGAGGCAAAAGACTAGCAAGTTGGCTAGTAGGTCAGAATTGTGCCTGTTTGTAGGATATCCGAAGGAAACCAAAGGTTTTACTTTCTATAGTCCCGAGGACGATAAGACTTTCGTTAGCACGAATGCTCGTTTCCTCGAGGAGGACTTTATGAAAGATGCGAAACCTAGAAGCAAAATTGTGCTTGAAGAAAAGTTGGGTGAGGAAGCTTCTACCTCATCTGTAAGAACTGTTCTTACCCCAACTGAAACACAACCTAACTCATCAGAATCTCGTCAAGTAGTACTTAGACGTAGTGGGAGGGCTACTCAAAAGCCTGACAGGTACATGTCTTATGGAGACTCTCTTGTAGCCGTCTCCGACATGGATAACCCTGTTTCCTATAGCCAAGCGATGGCTTGTTCTGAATCAAACCTTTGGCTTGACGCCATGAAAGTTGAAATGCACTCGATGTATGTAAACAAAGTCTGGAAACTTGTAGACCTTCCTGAAGGGATTAAACCCGTAGGGTGTAAGTGGATATACAAGAAGAAAAGGGGTCCTGATGGGAACGTCGAGACGTTCAAAGCACGACTTGTGGCAAAGGGTTATACCCAACAAGAAGGGATTGACTATGAAGAAACCTTCTCGCTAGTCGCGATGCTTAAATCCATCCGCATACTCCTATCCATTGCTGCAGCTCTCGACTATGAGATCTGGCCAATGGATGTCAAGATAGCCTTTCTGAATGGCAATCTTGACGAGCGCATTTACATGGCTCAACCAGACGGTTTCGTGGATAAAGGTCAAGAGACCAAGGTTTGTGAGTTGCTTAAATCCATTTATGGACTAAAGCAAGCATCTAGGTCATGGAATATTAGATTCGATGAAACTGTAAAGAGCTTCAGCTTTGAACAGTCAATAGATGAGCCTTGTGTTTACAAGTTAATACACGAAGGCAAAGTTGTGTTTCTGGTACTATATGTCGATGATATACTGCTCATTGGTAATGACGTGGGTAAGTTATCTAAGGTTAAGGTCTGGCTGGCAAAGCAATTCGATATGAAGGATCTAGGAGAAGCCGCGTACATTCTGGGGATCCAAATCTTTGGAGATAGGAAAAACCGGACCCTGTCGCTCTCTCAAGCATCTTATATTGATAAGATAATGGATCGCTTCTCGACGCAAGACTCCAAGAAGGGTCAAACACCCTTTAGGCATGGAGTTTCACTCTCTAAGGACCAGTCTCCCAAGACTGCACAAGAGATTGAAGACATGAGGAAGATTTCTTACGCCTCTGCCGTAGGAAGCCTCATGTATGCTATGCTTTGCACTAGACCTGATATATGTTTCGCCGTTGGCGTAGTTAGCCGTTTCCAATCCAACCCTGGACCCGAGCACTGGATTGCTGTTAAGCATGTTCTTAAGTATCTTCGAAGAACTAGGAACTTGATGCTTACATACTCAGGTACTGACCTGACTATGACGGGATATACCGACTCCGATTTTCAAGCGGATAAGGATTCCAGGAAATCCACTTCGGGATCTGTGTTCATCCTTAATGGTGGAGCTAGTGTGTGGAGAAGTATTAAGCAATCTTGCATTGCTGACTCCATAATGGAAGCAGAATATGTGGCTGCTTGTGAAGCATCCAAAGAGGCTGTATGGCTTAGAAAGTTCCTTAAGTATATGGAAGTTGTTCCAAACGTCGACGAGCCCATGACCCTTTATTGTGATAATAGTGGGGCTGTCGCTAACTCAAAGGAACCTAGAAGCCATAAGCGCTCTAAGCATATTGAGAGGAAATACCATTAGATTCGAGAGATCGCGCAACGCGGAGACGTGGAGGTGAAGTAGATCTCTTGCAGATCCATTCACCAAGGCCCTAGCGAACATGGTCTTCGACCGACTTCGAGAGGGATTAGGCGTGAACGACTACACACATCTTCTTTGAGTCAAGTGGGAGTTTGTTGTCAATGGTGCCCACAAGAAGAGTTGTAGTGTGTATTTATGTACATTTGATGTCATATAGTCTTACGAAGACTCTTGCTTGTAATTGCTTATTCATTAATAAAGTTGAAACGTTCATTCATTCTTTCTTTGTTTGAAGCTTTATGATAAAACCTTAGTCTTTTAGTCCATAAACAAACTTAACAACTTACGGAGAGACAAATGTAGATTTGCATGAACAAACTCTTCGTAGTTTGCTTAAAACGATATATTCGCAATCTTAGGGTCAAAGGACTATTGACCTCAGTATGATTGTTAGAAGAATCTATGATGTCTGGTTATGAGGCATTGAGAGTTGGGGACTCTATAGTTCTTCTAGGTATCTTCCGAAGGTACTGAATTGACCAGTGCACTTCTAGAGACAATATAAGAACAAACCATTTAACCTCTTATGTCTCGAAGTCACTATGTATGAATTGCATCATGCTTACCTTAATCCTGAAATGAGACATGCCATTTCACACCTTAGTATTCTCATTTGAGAAAGTCAAAGTTCGGACTCACTATGTGATTCCGAACAAGGCCTATTGGTGAAGTACTAAGTTGTGAGTTTGTCATGAGTAACTTTGTGAAGTTCTCATAGATATGGAATTCATGTACAAGATTGCTGAAATGCAATGTATGTCACCTCATGCTTTGTTCCTTGGAGTGTGAATAAATGAACTGGCCAGTGTCCAAATTGAGTCCTGACTCTTTTGGATGAAACAATGTGACTTGTTAGCTCCTCGTCAATACATTGTTTCTAACTTATTCACAAGCGACAAAGGAGTTGAGGAAATAACAGCTAGAAGGGTAAAATGGTAATTTAGTAAATCCGGACTAGCTGATGACATTCGTGAAGGGTAAACATAGATAATATTCAGTGGATCCGCTCATCATAATTAGGTCGAATTCTTGAGTAGAAAATAAATTCATTTGAACCGAGAGATTTTCAGTGTCAGCTCTTTAGTGGAGTCAGTTACGTGAAGAGTCGGCACGAGGAGTATCAGTCGACTCGTCGACTCGAACTCGACTCGAGGAATTAACTCATCTCGAGGAGACATGTAGAGTCGTCACGAGGAGTATCAGTAGACTCGTGGACTCGGGACTCAACTCGAGGACTCATGTAGAGCCTGCACGAGGAGTTATGTGAAGAGTCGGCACGAGGAGTATCAGTCGACTCGTGGACTCGAACTCGACTCAAGGAATGAACTCATCTCGAGGAGACATGAATAGTCGACACGAGGAGTATCAGTCGACTCGTGGACTCAAACTCGACTGGAGGACTCATGTAGAGCGTGCACTAGGAGTTACGTGAAGAGTCGGCACAAGGAGTATTAGTCGACTCGTGGACTCGAACTCGACTCGAGGAATGAACTTATCTCGAGGAGACATGTAGAGTCGGCACGAGGAG
This sequence comes from Urtica dioica subsp. dioica, assembly GCF_054948205.1. NCBI lineage: Eukaryota > Viridiplantae > Streptophyta > Magnoliopsida > Rosales > Urticaceae > Urtica > Urtica dioica. The sequence goes on along the minus strand of NC_142760.1, from coordinate 21,368,061 downwards.
TATCAGTCGACTCGTGGACTCGAACTCGACTCGAGGAATGAACTCATCTCGAGGAGACATGTAGAGTCGGCACGAGGAGTATCAGTCGACTCGTGGACTCGAACTCTAATCGAGGACTCATGTAGAGCCTGCACGAGAAGTTACGTGAAGAGTCGGCAAGGGGAGTATCAGTCGACTCGTGGACTCGACCTCGACTCGAGGAATGAACTCATCTCGAGAAGACATGTAGAGTCGGCACGAGGAGTATCAGTCGACTCATGGACTCGAGACTCAACTCGAGGACTCATGTAGAGACTGCACGAGGAGTTACGTGAAGAGTCGGCACGAGGAGTATCAGTCGACTCGTTCACTCGAACTCGACTCGAGGAATGAACTCATCTCGAGTAGACATGTAGAGTCGGCACGAGGAGTATCAGTCGACTCATGGACTCGGGACTCAACTCCAGGACTCATGTAGAGCCTGCACGAGGAGTTACGTGAAGAGTCGGCACGAGGAGTATCAGTCGACTCGTGGACTCGAACTCGACTCGAGGAATGAACTCATGTTGAGGAGACATGTAGAGTCGGCACGAGGAGTATCAGTTGACTCGTGGACTCGAACTCGACTCGAGGACTCATGTAGAGCCTGCACGAGGAGTTACGTGAAGAGTCGGCACGAGGAGTATCAGTCGACTCGTGGACTCCCACTCGACTCGAGGAATGAGCTCATCTCGAGGAGTTATGTGAAGAGTAGGCACAAGGAGTATTAGTCGACTCGTGGACTCGAACTCGACTCGAGGAATTAACTCATCTCGAGGAGTTATGTGAAGAGTCGGCACGAGGAGTATTAGTCGACTCGTGGACTCGAACCCGACTCGAGGAATGAACTCATCTCGAGGAGTTACGTGAAGAGTCGGCACGAGGAGTATCAGTCGAGTCGTGGACTCGAACTCGACTCGAGGAATGAACTCATCTCGAGGAGACATGTAGAGTCGTCACGAGGAGTATCAGTAGACTCGTGGACTCGGGACTCAACTCGAGGACTCATGTAGAGCTTGCACGAGGAGTTACGTGAAGAGTCGGCACGAGTAGTATCAGTCGACTCGTGGACTCGAACTCGACTCGATGAATGAACTCATCTCGAGGAGACATGTAGAGTCGTCACGAGGAGTATCAGTCGACTCGTGGACTCGGGACTCAACTCGAGGACTCATGCAGAGCTTGCACGAGGAGTTACGTGAAGAGTCGGCACGAGGAGTATCAGTCGACTCGTGGACTCGAAGTTGACTCGAAGAATGAACTCATCTCGAGGAGACATGTAGAGTCGGCACGAGGAGTATCAGTCGACTCGTGGCCTCGAATTCGACTCGAGGAATGAACTCATCTCGAGGAGTTATGTGAAGAGTCGGCACGAGGAGTATCAGTCGACTCGTGGACTCGAACTCGACTCGAGGACTCATGTAGAGCCTGCACGAGGAGTTACGAGAAGAGTCGGCACGAGGAGTATTAGTCGACTCGTGGACTCGAACTCGACTCGAGGAATGAACTCATCTCGAGGAGACATGTAGAGTCGTCACGAGGAGTATCAGTAGACTCGTGGACTCCGGACTCAACTCGAGGACTCATGTAGAGACTGCACGAGGAGTTACGTGAAGAGTCGGCACGAGGAGTATCAGTCGACTCGTCGACTCGAACTCGACTCGAGGAATTAACTCATCTAGAGGAGACATGTAGAGTCGTCACGAGGAGTATCAGTAGACTCGTGGACTCGGGACTCAACTCGAGGACTCATGTAGAGCCTGCACGAGGAGTTACGTGAAGAGTCGGCACGAGGAGTATCAGTCGACTCGTGGACTCGAACTCGACTCGAGAAGTTATGTGAAGAGTCGGCACGAGGAGTATCAGTCGACTCGTGGACTCGAACTCGACTCGAGGACTCATGTAGAGCCTGCACGAGTAGTTACGAGAAGAGTCGGTACGAGGAGTATCAGTCGACTCGTGGACTCGAACTCGACTCGAGGAATGAACTCATCTCGAGGAGACATGTAGAGTCGTCACGAGGAGTATCAGTAGATTCGTGGACTCGGGACTCAACTCGAGGACTCATGTAGAGACTGCACGAGGAGTTACGTGAAGAGTCGGCACGAGGAGTATCAGTCGACTCGTCGACTCGAACTCGACTCGAGGAATTAACTCATCTCGAGGAGACATGTAGAGTCGTCACGAGGAGTATCAGTAGACTCGTGGACTCGGGACTCAACTCGAGGACTCATGTAGAGCCTGCACGAGGAGTTACGTGAAGAGTCGGCACGAGGAGTATCAGTCGACTCGTGGACTCGAACTCGACTCAAGGAATGAACTCATCTCGAGGAGACATGAATAGTCGGCACGAGGAGTATCAGTCGACTCGTGGACTCGAACTCGACTGGAGGACTCATGTAGAGCGTGCACGAGGAGTTACGTGAAGAGTCGGCACAAGAAGTATTAGTCGACTCGTGGACTCGAACTCGACTCGAGGAATGAAGTCATCTCGAGGAGACATGTAGAGTTGGCACGAGGAGTATCAGTCGACTCGTGGACTCGAACTCGACTCGAGGAATGAACTCATCTCGAGGAGACATGTAGAGTCGGCACGAGGAGTATCAGTCGACTCGTGGACTCGAACTCTACTCGAGGACTCATGTAGAGCCTGCACGAGAAGTTACGTGAAGAGTCGGCAAGAGGAGTATCAGTCAACTCGTGGAATCGAACTCGACTCGAGGAATGAAGTCATCTCGAGGAGACATGTAGAGTCGGCACGAGGAGTATCAGTCGACTCGTGGACTCGAGACTCAACTCGAGGACTCATGTAGAGACTGCACGAGGAGTTACGTGAAGAGTCGGCACGAGGAGTATCAGTCGACTCGTGGACTCGAACTCGACTCGAGGAATGAACTCATCTCGAGGAGACATGTTGAGCCGGCACGAGGAGTATCAGTCGACTCATGGACTCGGGACTCAACTCGGGGACTCATGTAGAGCCTGCACGAGGACTTACGTGAAGAGTCGGCACGAGGAGTATCAGTCGACTCGTGGACTCGAACTCGACTCGAGGAATGAACTCATCTCGAGGAGACATGTAGAGTCGGCACGAGGAGTATCAGTCGACTCGTGGACTCGAACTCTAATCGAGGACTCATGTAGAGCCTGCACGAGAAGTTACGTGAAGAGTCGGCAAGGGGAGTATCAGTCGACTCGTGGACTCGAACTCGACTCGAGGAATGAACTCATCTCGAGAAGACATGTAGAGTCGGCACGAGGAGTATCAGTCGACTCATGGACTCGAGACTCAACTCGAGGACTCATGTAGAGACTGCACGAGGAGTTACGTGAAGAGTCGGCACGAGGAGTATCAGTCGACTCGTTCACTCGAACTCGACTCGAGGAATGAACTCATCTCGAGGAGACATGTAGAGTCGGCACGAGGAGTATCAGTCGACTCATGGACTCGGGACTCAACTCGAGGACTCATGTAGAGCCTGCACGAGGAGTTACGTGAAGAGTCGGCACGAGGAGTATCAGTAGACTCGTGGACTCGAACTCGACTCGAGGAATGAACTCATGTTGAGGAGACATGTAGAGTCGGCACGAGGAGTATCAGTTGACTCGTGGACTCGAACTCGACTCGAGGACTCATGTAGAGCCTGCACGAGGAGTTACGTGAAGAGTCGGCACGAGGAGTATCAGTCGACTCGTGGACTCCCACTCGACTCGAGGAATGAGCTCATCTCGAGGAGTTATGTGAAGAGTAGGCACAAGGAGTATTAGTCGACTCGTGGACTCGAACTCGACTCGAGGAATTAACTCATCTCGAGGAGTTATGTGAATAGTCGGCACGAGGAGTATTAGTCGACTCGTGGACTCGAACCCGACTCGAGGAATGAACTCATCTCGAGGAGTTACGTGAAGAGTCGGCACGAGGAGTATCAGTCGAGTCGTGGACTCGAACTCGACTCGAGGAATGAACTCATCTCGAGGAGACATGTAGAGTCGTCACGAGGAGTATCAGTAGACTCGTGGACTCGGGACTCAACTCGAGGACTCATGTAGAGTTTGCACGAGGAGTTACGTGAAGAGTCGGCACGAGTAGTATCAGTCGACTCATGGACTCGAACTCGACTCGATGAATGAACTCATCTCGAGGAGACATGTAGAGTCGTCACGAGGAGTATCAGTCGACTCGTGGACTCGGGACTCAACTCGAGGACTCATGCAGAGCTTGCACGAGGAGTTACGTGAAGAGTCGGCACGAGGAGTATCATTCGACTCGTGGACTCGAAGTTGACTCGAAGAATGAACTCATCTCGAGGAGACATGTAGAGTCGGCACGAGGAGTATCAGTCGACTCGTGGCCTCGAATTCGACTCGAGGAATGAACTCATCTCGAGGAGTTATGTGAAGAGTCGGCACGAGGAGTATCAGTCGACTCGTGGACTCGAACTCGACTCGAGGACTCATGTAGAGCCTGCACGAGGAGTTACGAGAAGAGTCGGCACGAGGAGTATTAGTCGACTCGTGGACTCGAACTCGACTCGAGGAATGAACTCATCTCGAGGAGACATGTAGAGTCGTCACGAGGAGTATCAGTAGACTCGTGGACTCGGGACTCAACTCGAGGACTCATGTAGAGACTGCACGAGGAGTTACGTGAAGAGTCGGCACGAGGAGTATCAGTCGACTCGTCGACTCGAACTCGACTCGAGGAATTAACTCATCTAGAGGAGACATGTAGAGTCGTCACGAGGAGTATCAGTAGACTCGTGGACTCGGGACTCAACTCGAGGACTCATGTAGAGCCTGCACGAGGAGTTACGTGAAGAGTCGGCACGAGGAGTATCAGTCGACTCGTGGACTCGAACTCGACTCGAGGAGTTATGTGAAGAGTCGGCACGAGGAGTATCAGTCGACTCGTGGACTCGAACTCGACTCGAGGACTCATGTAGAGCCTGCACGAGTAGTTACGAGAAGAGTCGGTACGAGGAGTATCAGTCGACTCGTGGACTCGAACTCGACTCGAGGAATGAACTCATCTCGAGGAGACATGTAGAGTCGTCACGAGGAGTATCAGTAGACTCGTGGACTCGGGACTCAACTCGAGGACTCATGTAGAGACTGCACGAGGAGTTACGTGAAGAGTCGGCACGAGGAGTATCAGTCGACTCGTCGACTCGAACTCGACTCGAGGAATTAACTCATCTCGAGGAGACATGTAGAGTCGTCACGAGGAGTATCAGTAGACTCGTGGACTCGGGACTCAACTCGAGGACTCATGTAGAGCCTGCACGAGGAGTTACGTGAAGAGTCGGCACGATGAGTATCAGTCGACTCGTGGACTCGAACTCGACTGAAGGAATGAACTCATCTCGAGGAGACATGAATAGTCGGCACGAGGAGTATCAGTCGACTCGTGGACTCGAACTCGACTGGAGGACTCATGTAGAGCGTGCACGAGGAGTTACGTGAAGAGTCGGCACAAGGAGTATTAGTCGACTCGTGGACTTGAACTCGACTCGAGGAATGAACTCATCTCGAGGAGACATGTAGAGTCGGCACGAGGTGTATCAGTCGACTCGTGGACTCGAACTCGACTCGAGGAATGAACTCATCTCGAGGAGACATGTAGAGTCGGCACGAGGAGTATCAGTCGACTCGTGGACTCGAACTCTACTCGAGGACTCATGTAGAGCCTGCACGAGAAGTTACGTGAAGAGTCGGCAAGAGGAGTATCAGTCAACTCGTGGACTCGAACTCGACTCGAGGAATGAACTCATCTCGAGGAGACATGTAGAGTCGGCACGAGGAGTATCAGTCGACTCGTGGACTCGAGACTCAACTCGAGGACTCATGTAGAGACTGCACGAGGAGTTACGTGAAGAGTCGGCACGAGGAGTATCAGTCGACTCGTCGACTCGAACTCGACTCGAGGAATGAACTCATCTCGAGGAGACATGTTGAGCCGGCACGAGGAGTATCAGTCGACTCATGGACTCGGGACTCAACTCGGGGACTCATGTAGAGCCTGCACGAGGAGTTACGTGAAGAGTCGGCACGAGGAGTATCAGTCGACTCGTGGACTCGAACTCGACTCGAGGAATGAGCTCATCTCGAGGAGTTATGTGAAGAGTAGGCACAAGGAGTATTAGTCGACTCGTGGACTCGAACTCGACTCGAGGAATGAATTCATCTCGAGGAGTTATGTGAAGAGTCGGCACGAGGAGTATTAGTCGATTCGTGGACTCGAACCCGACTCGAGGAATGAACTCATCTCGAGGAGTTACGTGAAGAGTCGGCACGAGGAGTATCAGTCGAGTCGTGGACTCGAACTCGACTCGAGGAATGAACTCATCTCGAGGAGACATGTAGAGTCGTCACAAGGAGTATCAGTACACTCGTGGACTCGGGACTCAACTCGAGGACTCATGTAGAGCTTGCACGAGGAGTTACGTGAAGAGTCGGCACGAGTAGTAGCAGTCGACTCGTGGACTCGAACTCGACTCGATGAATGAACTCATCTCGAGGAGACATGTAGAGTCGTCACGAGGAGTATCAGTCGACTCGTGGACTCGGGACTCAACTCGAGGACTCATGCAGAGCTTGCACGAGGAGTTACGTGAAGAGTCGGCACGAGGAGTATCAGTCGACTCGTGGACTCGAAGTTGACTCGAAGAATGAACTCATCTCGAGGAGACATGTAGAGTCGGCACGAGGAGTATCAGTCGACTCGTGGACTCAAACTCGACTCGAGGACTCATGTAGAGCTGCACGAGGAGTTACGTGAAGAGTCGGCACGAGGAGTATCAGTCGACTCGTGGCCTCGAACTCGACTCGAGGAATGAACTCTTCTCGAGGAGTTATGTGAAGAGTCGGCACGAGGAGTATCAGTCGACTCGTGGACTCGAACTCGACTCGAGGACTCATGTAGAGCCTGCACGAGGAGTTACGAGAAGAGTCGGCACGAGGAGTATTAGTCGACTCGTGGACTCGAACTCGACTCGAGGAATGAACTCATCTCGAGGAGACATGTAGAGTCATCACGAGGAGTATCAGTAGACTCGTGGACTCGGGACTCAACTCGAGGACTCATGTAGAGACTGCACGAGGAGTTACGTGAAGAGTCGGCACGAGGAGTATCAGTCGACTCGTCGACTCGAACTCGACTCGAGGAATTAACTCATCTAGAGGAGACATGTAGAGTCGTCACGAGGAGTATCAGTAGACTCGTGGACTCGGGACTCAACTCGAGGACTCATGTAGAGCCTGCACGAGGAGTTACGTGAAGAGTCGGCACGAGGAGTATCAGTCGACTCGTGGACTCGAACTCGACTCGAGGAGTTATGTGAAGAGTCGGCACGAGGAGTATCAGTCGACTCGTGGACTCGAACTCGACTCGAGGACTCATGTAGAGCCTGCACGAGTAGTTACGAGAAGAGTCGGTACGAGGAATATCAGTCGACTCGTGGACTCGAACTCGACTCGAGGAATGAACTCATCTCGAGGAGACATGTAGAGTCGTCACGAGGAGTATCAGTAGACTCGTGGACTCGGGACTCAACTCGAGGACTCATGTAGAGACTGCACGAGGAGTTACGTGAAGAGTCGGCACGAGGAGTATCAGTCGACTCGTCGACTCGAACTCGACTCGAGGAATTAACTCATCTCGAGGAGACATGTAGAGTCGTCACGAGGAGTATCAGTAGACTCGTGGACTCGGGACTCAACTCGAGGACTCATGTAGAGCCTGCACGAGGAGTTACGTGAAGAGTCGGCACGAGGAGTATCAGTCGACTCGTGGACTCGAACTCGACTCAAGGAATGAACTCATCTCGAGGAGACATGAATAGTCGGCACGAGGAGTATCAGTCGACTCGTGGACTCGAACTCGACTGGAGGACTCATGTAGAGCGTGCACGAGGAGTTACGTGAAGAGTCGGCACAAGGAGTATTAGTCGACTCGTGGACTCGAACTCGACTCGAGGAATGAACTCATCTCGAGGAGACATGTAGAGTCGGCACGAGGAGTATCAGTCGACTCGTGGACTCAAACTCGACTCGAGGAATGAACTCATCTCGAGGAGACATGTAGAGTCGGCACGAGGAGTATCAGTCGACTCGTGGACTCGAACTCTACTCGAGGACTCATGTAGAGCCTGCACGAGAAGTTACGTGAAGAGTCGGCAAGAGGAGTATCAGTCAACTCGTGGACTCGAACTCGACTCGAGGAATGAACTCATCTCGAGGAGACATGTAGAGTCGGCACGAGGAGTATCAGTCGACTCGTGGACTCGAGACTCAACTCGAGGACTCATGTAGAGACTGCACGAGGAGTTACGTGAAGAGACGGCACGAGGATTATCAGTCGACTCGTGGACTCGAACTCGACTCGAGGAATGAACTCATCTCGAGGAGACATGTAGAGCCGGCACGAGGAGTATCAGTCGACTCATGGACTCGGGACTCAACTCGAGGACTCATGTAGAGCCTGCACGAGGAGTTACGTGAAGAGTCGGCACGAGGAGTATCAGTCGACTCGTGGACTCGAACTCGACTCGAGGAATGAGCTCATCTCGAGGAGTTATGTGAAGAGTAGGCACAAGGAGTATTAGTCGACTCGTGGACTCGAACTCAACTCGAGGAATGAACTCATCTCGAGGAGTTATGTGAAGTGTCGGCACGAGGAGTATTAGTCGACTCGTGGACTCGAACCCGACTCGAGGAATGAACTCATCTCGAGGAGTTACGTGAAGAGTCGGCACGAGGAGTATCAGTCGAGTCGTGGACTCGAACTCGACTCGAGGAATGAACTCATCTCGAGGAGACATGTAGAGTCGTCACGAGGAGTATCAGTAGACTCGTGGACTCGGGACTCAACTCGAGGACTCATGTAGAGCTTGCACGAGGAGTTACGTGAAGAGTCGGCACGAGTAGTATCAGTCGACTCGTGGACTCGAACTCGACTCGATGAATGAACTCATCTCGAGGAGACATGTAGAGTCGTCACGAGGAGTATCAGTCGACTCGTGGCCTCGGGACTCAACTCGAGGACTCATGCAGAGCTTGCACGAGGAGTTACGTGAAGAGTCGGCACGAGGAGTATCAGTCGACTCGTGGACTCGAACTTGACTCGAAGAATGAACTCATATCGAGGAGACATGTAGAGTCGGCACGAGGAGTATCAGTCGACTCGTGGACTCAAACTTGACTCGAGAACTCATGTAGAGCTGCACGAGGAGTTACGTGAAGAGTCGGTACGAGGAGTATCAGTCGACTCGTGGCCTCGAACTCTAATCGAGGACTCATGTAGAGCCTACACGAGAAGTTACGTGAAGAGTCGGCAAGAGGAGTATCAGTCGACTCGTGGACTCGAACTCGACTCGAGGAATGAACTCATCTCGAGAAGACATGTAGAGTCGGCACGAGGAGTATCAATCGACTCATGGACTCGAGACTCAACTCGAAGACTCATGTAGAGACTGCACGAGGAGTTACGTGAAGAGTCGGCACGAGGAGTATCAGTCGACTCGTTCACTCGAACTCGACTCGAGGAATGAACTCATCTCGAGGAGACATGTAGAGTCGGCACGAGGAGTATCAGTCGACTCATGGACTCGGGACTCAACTCGAGGACTCATGTAGAGCCTGCACGAGGAGTTACGTGAAGAGTCGGCACGAGGAGTATCAGTCGACTCGTGGACTCGAACTCGACTCGAGGAATGAACTCATGTTGAGGAGACATGTAGAGTCGGCACGAGGAGTATCAGTCGACTCGTGGACTCGAACTCGACTCGAGGACTCATGTAGAGCCTGCACGAGGAGTTACGTGAAGAGTCGGCACGAGGAGTATCAGTCGACTCGTGGACTCGAACTGGACTCGAGGAATGAGCTCATCTCGAGGAGTTATGTGAAGAGTAGGCACAAGGAGTATTAGTCGACTCGTGGACTCGAACTCGACTCGAGGAATGAACTCATCTCGAGGAGTTATGTGAAGAGTCGGCACGAGGAGTATTAGTCGATTCGTGGACTCGAACCCGACTCGAGGAATGAACTCATCTCGAGGAGTTACGTGAAGAGTCGGCACGAGGAGTATCAGTCGAGTCGTGGACTCGAACTCGACTCGAGGAATGAACTCATCTCGAGGAGACATGTAGAGTCGTCACAAGGAGTATCAGTACACTCGTGGACTCGGGACTCAACTCGAGGACTCATGTAGAGCTTGCACGAGGAGTTACGTGAAGAGTCGGCACGAGTAGTATCAGTCGACTCGTGGACTCGAACTCGACTCGATGAATGAACTCATCTCGAGGAGACATGTAGAGTCGTCACGAGGAGTATCAGTCGACTCGTGGACTCGGGACTCAACTCGAGGACTCATGCAGAGCTTGCACAAGGAGTTACGTGAAGAGTCGGCACGAGGAGTATCAGTCGACTCGTGGACTCGAAGTTGACTCGAAGAATGAACTCATCTCGAGGAGACATGTAGAGTCGGCACGAGGAGTATCAGTCGACTCGTGGACTCAAACTCGACTCGAGGACTCATGTAGAGCTGCACGAGGAGTTACGTGAAGAGTCGGCACGAGGAGTATCAGTCGACTCGTGGCGTCGAACTCGACTCGAGGAATGAACTCATCTCGAGGAGTTATGTGAAGAGTCGGCACGAGGAGTATCAGTCGACTCGTGGACTCGAACTCGACTCGAGGACTCATGTAGAACCTGCACGAGGAGTTACGAGAAGAGTCGGCACGAGGAGTATTAGTCGACTCGTGCACTCGAACTCGACTCGAGGAATGAACTCATCTCGAGGAGACATGTAGAGTCGTCACGAGGAGTATCAGTAGACTCGTGGACTCGGGACTCAACTCGAGGACTCATGTAGAGACTGCACGAGGAGTTACGTGAAGAGTCGGCACGAGGAGTATCAGTCGACTCGTCGACTCGAACTCGACTCGAGGAATTAACTCATCTAGAGGAGACATGTAGAGTCGTCACGAGGAGTATCAGTAGACTCGTGGACTCGGGACTCAACTCGAGGACTCATGTAGAGCCTGCACGAGGAGTTACGTGAAGAGTCGGCACGAGGAGTATCAGTCGACTCGTGGACTCGAACTCGACTCGAGTAGTTATGTGAAGAGTCGGCACGAGGAGTATCAGTCGACTCGTGGACTCGAACTCGACTCGAGGACTCATGTAGAGCCTGCACGAGGAGTTACGAGAAGAGTCGGTACGAGGAGTATCAGTCGACTCGTGGACTCGAACTCGACTCGAGGAATGAACTCATCTCGAGGAGACATGTAGAGTCGTCACGAGGAGTATCAGTAGACTCGTGGACTCGGGACTCAACTCGAGGACTCATGTAGAGACTACACGAGGAGTTACGTGAAGAGTCGGCACGAGGAGTATCAGTCGACTCGTCGACTCGAACTCGACTCGAGGAATGAACTCATCTCGAGGAGACATGTAGAGTCGTCACGAGGAGTATCAGTAGACTCGTGGACTCGGGACTCAACTCGAGGACTCATGTAGAGACTGCACGAGGAGTTACGTGAAGAGTCGGCACGAGGAGTATCAGTCGACTCGTCGACTCGAACTCGACTCGAGGAATTAACTCATCTCGAGGAGACATGTAGAGTCGTCACGAGGAGTATCAGTAGACTCGTGGACTCGGGACTCAACTCGAGGACTCATGTAGAGCCTGCACGAGGAGTTACGTGAAGAGTCGGCACGAGGAGTATCAGTCGACTCGTGGACTCGAACTCGACTCAAGGAATGAACTCATCTCGAGGAGACATGAATAGTCGGCACGAGGAGTATCAGTCGACTCGTGGACTCGAACTCGACTGGAGGACTCATGTAGAGCGTGCACGAGGAGTTACGTGAAGAGTCGGCACAAGGAGTATTAGTCGACTCGTGGACTCGAACTCGACTCGAGGAATGAACTCATCTCGAGGAGACATGTAGAGTCGGCACGAGGAGTATCAGTCGACTCGTGGACTCAAACTCGACTCGAGGAATGAACTCATCTCGAGGAGACATGTAGAGTCGGCACGAGGAGTATCAGTCGACTCGTGGACTCGAACTCTACTCGAGGACTCATGTAGAGCCTGCACGAGAAGTTACGTGAAGAGTCCACAAGAGGAGTATCAGTCAACTCGTGGACTCGAACTCGACTCGAGGAATGAACTCATCTCGAGGAGACATGTAGAGTCGGCACGAGGAGTATCAGTCGACTCGTGGACTCGAGACTCAACTCGAGGACTCATGTAGAGACTGCACGAGGAGTTACGTGAAGAGTCGGCACGAGGAGTATCAGTCGACTCGTGGACTCGAACTCGACTCGAGGAATGAACTCATCTCGAGGAGACATGTAGAGCCGGCACGAGGAGTATCAGTCGACTCATGGACTCGGGACTCAACTCGAGGACTCATGTAGAGCCTGCACGAGGAGTTACGTGAAGAGTCGGCACGAGGAGTATCAGTCGACTCGTGGACTCGAACTCGACTCGAGGAATGAGCTCATCTCGAGGAGTTATGTGAAGAGTAGGCACAAGGAGTATTAGTCGACTCGTGGACTCGAACTCGACTCGAGGAATGAACTCATCTCGAGGAGTTATGTGAAGAGTCGGCACGAGGAGTATTAGTCGACTCGTGGACTCGAACCCGACTCGAGGAATGAACTCATCTCGAGGAGTTACGTGAAGAGTCGGCACGAGGAGTATCAGTCGAGTCGTGGACTCGAACTCGACTCGAGGAATGAACTCATCTCGAGGAGACATGTAGAGTCGTCACGAGGAGTATCAGTGGACTCGTGGACTCGGGACTCAACTCGAGGACTCATGTAGAGCTTGCACGAGGAGTTACGTGAAGAGTCGGCACGAGTAGTATCAGTCGACTCGTGGACTCGAACTCGACTCGATGAATGAACTTATCTCGAGGAGACATGTAGAGTCGTCACGAGGAGTATCAGTCGACTCGTGGCCTCGGGACTCAACTCGAGGACTCATGCAGAGCTTGCACGAGGAGTTACGTGAAGAGTCGGCACGAGGAGTATCAGTCGACTCGTGGACTCGAACTTGACTCGAAGAATGAACTCATCTCGAGGAGACATGTAGAGTCGGCACGAGGAGTATCAGTCGACTCGTGGACTCAAACTTGACTCGAGAACTCATGTAGAGCTGCACGAGGAGTTACGTGAAGAGTCGGCACGAGGAGTATCAGTCGACTCGTGGCCTCGAACTCTAATCGAGGACTCATGTAGAGCCTACACGAGAAGTTACGTGAAGAGTCGGCAAGAGGAGTATCAGTCGACTCGTGGACTCGAACTCGACTCGAGGAATGAACTCATCTCGAGAAGACATGTAGAGTCGGCACGAGGAGTATCAGTCGACTCATGGACTCGAGACTCAACTCGAAGACTCATGTAGAGACTGCACGAGGAGTTACGTGAAGAGTCGGCACGAGGAGTATCAGTCGACTCGTTCACTCGAACTCGACTCGAGGAATGAACTCATCTCGAGGAGACATGTAGAGTCGGCACGAGGAGTATCAGTCGACTCATGGACTCGGGACTCAACTCGAGGACTCATGTAGAGCCTGCACGAGGAGTTACGTGAAGAGTCGGCACGAGGAGTATCAGTCGACTCGTGGACTCGAACTCGACTCGAGGAATGAACTCATGTTGAGGAGACATGTAGAGTCGGCACGAGGAGTATCAGTCGACTCGTGGACTCGAACTCGACTCGAGGACTCATGTAGAGCCTGCACGAGGAGTTACGTGAAGAGTCGGCACGAGGAGTATCAGTCGACTCGTGGACTCGAACTCGACTCGAGGAATGAGCTCATCTCGAGGAGTTATGTGAAGAGTAGGCACAAGGAGTATTAGTCGACTCGTGGACTCGAACTCGACTCGAGGAATTAACTCATCTCGAGGAGTTATGTGAAGAGTCGGCACGAGGAGTATTAGTCGACTCGTGGACTCGAACCCGACTCGAGGAATGAACTCATCTCGAGGAGTTACGTGAAGAGTCGGCACGAGGAGTATCAGTCGAGTCGTGGACTCGAACTCGACTCGAGGAATGAACTCATCTCGAGGAGACATGTAGAGTCGTCACGAGGAGTATCAGTAGACTCGTGGACTCGGAACTCAACTCGAGGACTCATGTAGAGCTTGCACGAGGAGTTACGTGAAGAGTCGGCACGAGTAGTATCAGTCGACTCGTGGACTCGAACTCGACTCGATGAATGAACTCATCTCGAGGAGACATGTAGAGTCGTCACGAGGAGTATCAGTCGACTCGTGGACTCGGGACTCAACTCGAGGACTCATGCAGAGCTTGCACGAGGAGTTACGTGAAGAGTCGGCACGAGGAGTATCAGTCGACTCGTGGACTCGAAGTTGACTCGAAGAATGAACTCATCTCGAGGAGACATGTAGAGTCGGCACGAGGAGTATCAGTCGACTCGTGGACTCAAACTCGACTCGAGGACTCATGTAGAGCTGCACGAGGAGTTACGTGAAGAGTCGGCACGAGGAGTATCAGTCGACTCGTGGCCTCGAACTCGACTCGAGGAATGAACTCATCTCGAGGAGTTATGTGAAGAGTCGGCACGAGAAGTATCAGTCGACTCGTGGACTCGAACTCGACTCGAGGACTCATGTAGAGCCTGCACGAGGAGTTACGAGAAGAGTCGGCACGAGGAGTATTAGTCGACTCGTGGACTCGAACTCGACTCGAGGAATGAACTCATCTCGAGGAGACATGTAGAGTCGTCACGAGGAGTATCAGTAGACTCGTGGACTCGGGACTCAACTCGAGGACTCATGTAGAGACTGTACGAGGAGTTACGTGAAGAGTCGGCACGAGGAGTATCAGTCGACTCGTCGACTCGAACTCGACTCGAGGAATTAACTCATCTAGAGGAGACATGTAGAGTCGTCACGAGGAGTATCAGTAGACTCGTGGACTCGGGACTCAACTCGAGGACTCATGTAGAGCCTGCACGAGGAGTTACGTGAAGAGTCGGCACGAGGAGTATCAGTCGACTCGTGGACTCGAACTCGACTCGAGGAGTTATGTGAAGAGTCGGCACGAGGAGTATCAGTCGACTCGTGGACTCGAACTCGACTCGAGGACTCATGTAGAGCCTGCACGAGGAGTTACGAGAAGAGTCGGTACGAGGAGTATCAGTCGACTCGTGGACTCGAACTCGACTCGAGGAATGAACTCATCTCGAGGAGACATGTAGAGTCGTCACGAGGAGTATCGGTAGACTCGTGGACTCGGGACTCAACTCGAGGACTCATGTAGAGACTGCACGAGGAGTTACGTGAAGAGTCGGAACGAGGAGTATCAGTCGACTCGTCGACTCGAACTCGACTCGAGGAATGAACTCATCTCGAGGAGACATGTAGAGTCGGCACGAGGAGTATCAGTCGACTCGTGGACTCGAACTCGACTCAAGGAATGAACTCATCTCGAGGAGACATGAATAGTCGGCACGAGGAGTATCAGTCGACTCGTGGACTCGAACTCGACTGGAGGACTCATGTAGAGCGTGCACGAGGAGTTACGTGAAGAGTCGGCACAAGGAGTATTAGTCGACTCGTGGACTCGAACTCGACTCGAGGAATGAACTCATCTCGAGGAGACATGTAGAGTCGGCACGAGGAGTATCAGTCGACTCGTGGACTCAAACTCGACTCGAGGAATGAACTCATCTCGAGGAGACATGTAGAGTCGGCACGAGGAGTATCAGTCGACTCGTGGACTCGAACTCTACTCGAGGACTCATGTAGAGCCTGAACGAGGAGTTACGTGAAGAGTCGGCACGAGGAGTATCAGTCGACTCGTGGACTCGAACTCGACTCGAGGAATGAACTCATCTCGAGGAGACATGTAGAGCCGGCACGAGGAGTATCAGTCGACTCATGGACTCGGGACTCAACTCGAGGACTCATGTAGAGCCTGCACGAGGAGTTACGTGAATAGTCGGCACGAGGAGTATCAGTCAACTCGTGGACTCGAACTCGACTCGAGGAATGAACTCATCTCCAGGAGACATGTAGAGTCGGCACGAGGAGTATCAGTCGACTCGTGGACTCGAGACTCAACTCGAGGACTCATGTAGAGCCTGAACGAGGAGTTACGTGAAGAGTCGGCACGAGGAGTATCAGTCGACTCGTGGACTCGAACTCGACTCGAGGAATGAACTCATCTCGAGGAGACATGTAGAGCCGGCACGAGGAGTATCAGTCGACTCATGGACTCGGGACTCAACTCGAGGACTCATGTAGAGCCTGCACGAGGAGTTACGTGAAGAGTCGGCACGAGGAGTATCAGTCGACTCGTGGACTCGAACTCGACTCGAGGAATGAGCTCATCTCGAGGAGTTATGTGAAGAGTAGGCACAAGGAGTATTAGTCGACTCGTGGACTCGAACCCGACTCGAGGAATGAACTCATCTCGAGGAGTTACGTGAAGAGTCGGCACGAGGAGTACCAGTCGAGTCGTGGACTCGAACTCGACTCGAGGAATGAACTCATCTCGAGGAGACATGTAGAGTCATCACGAGGAGTATCAGTAGACTCGTGGACTCGGGACTCAACTCGAGGACTCATGTAGAGCTTGCACGAGGAGTTACGTGAAGAGTCGGCACGAGTAGTATCAGTCGACTCGTGGACTCGAACTCGACTCGATGAATGAACTCATCTCGAGGAGACATGTAGAGTCGTCACGAGGAGTATCAGTCGACTCGTGGCCTCGGGACTCAACTCGAGGACTCATGCAGAGCTTGCACGAGGAGTTACGTGAAGAGTCGGCACGAGGAGTATCAGTCGACTCGTGGACTCGAACTTGACTCGAGGAATGAACTCATCTCGAGGAGACATGTAGAGCCGGCACGAGGAGTATCAGTCGACTCATGGACTCGGGACTCAACTCGAGGACTCATGTAGAGCCTGCACGAGGAGTTACGTGAAGAGTCGGCACGAGGAGTATCAGTCGACTCGTGGACTCGAACTCGACTCGAGGAATGAGCTCATCTCGAGGAGTTATGTGAAGAGTAGGCACAAGGAGTATTAGTCGACTCGTGGACTCGAACCCGACTCGAGGAATGAACTCATCTCGAGGAGTTACGTGAAGAGTCGGCACGAGGAGTACCAGTCGAGTCGTGGACTCGAACTCGACTCGAGGAATGAACTCATCTCGAGGAGACATGTAGAGTCATCACGAGGAGTATCAGTAGACTCGTGGACTCGGGACTCAACTCGAGGACTCATGTAGAGCTTGCACGAGGAGTTACGTGAAGAGTCGGCACGAGTAGTATCAGTCGACTCGTGGACTCGAACTCGACTCGATGAATGAACTCATCTCGAGGAGACATGTAGAGTCGTCACGAGGAGTATCAGTCGACTCGTGGCCTCGGGACTCAACTCGAGGACTCATGCAGAGCTTGCACGAGGAGTTACGTGAAGAGTCGGCACGAGGAGTATCAGTCGACTCGTTCACTCGAACTCGACTCGAGGAATGAACTCATCTCGAGGAGACATGTAGAGTCGGCACGAGGAGTATCAGTCGACTCATGGACTCGGGACTCAACTCGAGGACTCATGTAGAGCCTGCACGAGGAGTTACGTGAAGAGTCGGCACGAGGAGTATCAGTCGACTCGTGGACTCGAACTCGACTCGAGGAATGAACTCATGTTGAGGAGACATGTAGAGTCGGCACGAGGAGTATCAGTCGACTCGTGGACTCGAACTCGACTCGAGGACTCATGTAGAGCCTGCACGAGGAGTTACGTGAAGAGTCGGCACGAGGAGTATCAGTCGACTCGTGGACTCGAACTCGACTCGAGGAATGAGCTCATCTCGAGGAGTTATGTGAAGAGTAGGCACAAGGAGTATTAGTCGACTCGTGGACTCGAACTCGACTCGAGGAATTAACTCATCTCGAGGAGTTATGTGAAGAGTCGGCACGAGGAGTATTAGTCGACTCGTGGACTCGAACCCGACTCGAGGAATGAACTCATCTCGAGGAGTTACGTGAAGAGTCGGCACGAGGAGTATCAGTCGAGTCGTGGACTCGAACTCGACTCGAGGAATGAACTCATCTCGAGGAGACATGTAGAGTCGTCACGAGGAGTATCAGTAGACTCGTGGACTCGGAACTCAACTCGAGGACTCATGTAGAGCTTGCACGAGGAGTTACGTGAAGAGTCGGCACGAGTAGTATCAGTCGACTCGTGGACTCGAACTCGACTCGATGAATGAACTCATCTCGAGGAGACATGTAGAGTCGTCACGAGGAGTATCAGTCGACTCGTGGACTCGGGACTCAACTCGAGGACTCATGCAGAGCTTGCACGAGGAGTTACGTGAAGAGTCGGCACGAGGAGTATCAGTCGACTCGTGGACTCGAAGTTGACTCGAAGAATGAACTCATCTCGAGGAGACATGTAGAGTCGGCACGAGGAGTATCAGTCGACTCGTGGACTCAAACTCGACTCGAGGACTCATGTAGAGCTGCACGAGGAGTTACGTGAAGAGTCGGCACGAGGAGTATCAGTCGACTCGTGGCCTCGAACTCGACTCGAGGAATGAACTCATCTCGAGGAGTTATGTGAAGAGTCGGCACGAGAAGTATCAGTCGACTCGTGGACTCGAACTCGACTCGAGGACTCATGTAGAGCCTGCACGAGGAGTTACGAGAAGAGTCGGCACGAGGAGTATTAGTCGACTCGTGGACTCGAACTCGACTCGAGGAATGAACTCATCTCGAGGAGACATGTAGAGTCGTCACGAGGAGTATCAGTAGACTCGTGGACTCGGGACTCAACTCGAGGACTCATGTAGAGACTGTACGAGGAGTTACGTGAAGAGTCGGCACGAGGAGTATCAGTCGACTCGTCGACTCGAACTCGACTCGAGGAATTAACTCATCTAGAGGAGACATGTAGAGTCGTCACGAGGAGTATCAGTAGACTCGTGGACTCGGGACTCAACTCGAGGACTCATGTAGAGCCTGCACGAGGAGTTACGTGAAGAGTCGGCACGAGGAGTATCAGTCGACTCGTGGACTCGAACTCGACTCGAGGAGTTATGTGAAGAGTCGGCACGAGGAGTATCAGTCGACTCGTGGACTCGAACTCGACTCGAGGACTCATGTAGAGCCTGCACGAGGAGTTACGAGAAGAGTCGGTACGAGGAGTATCAGTCGACTCGTGGACTCGAACTCGACTCGAGGAATGAACTCATCTCGAGGAGACATGTAGAGTCGTCACGAGGAGTATCGGTAGACTCGTGGACTCGGGACTCAACTCGAGGACTCATGTAGAGACTGCACGAGGAGTTACGTGAAGAGTCGGAACGAGGAGTATCAGTCGACTCGTCGACTCGAACTCGACTCGAGGAATGAACTCATCTCGAGGAGACATGTAGAGTCGGCACGAGGAGTATCAGTCGACTCGTGGACTCGAACTCGACTCAAGGAATGAACTCATCTCGAGGAGACATGAATAGTCGGCACGAGGAGTATCAGTCGACTCGTGGACTCGAACTCGACTGGAGGACTCATGTAGAGCGTGCACGAGGAGTTACGTGAAGAGTCGGCACAAGGAGTATTAGTCGACTCGTGGACTCGAACTCGACTCGAGGAATGAACTCATCTCGAGGAGACATGTAGAGTCGGCACGAGGAGTATCAGTCGACTCGTGGACTCAAACTCGACTCGAGGAATGAACTCATCTCGAGGAGACATGTAGAGTCGGCACGAGGAGTATCAGTCGACTCGTGGACTCGAACTCTACTCGAGGACTCATGTAGAGCCTGAACGAGGAGTTACGTGAAGAGTCGGCACGAGGAGTATCAGTCGACTCGTGGACTCGAACTCGACTCGAGGAATGAACTCATCTCGAGGAGACATGTAGAGCCGGCACGAGGAGTATCAGTCGACTCATGGACTCGGGACTCAACTCGAGGACTCATGTAGAGCCTGCACGAGGAGTTACGTGAAGAGTCGGCACGAGGAGTATCAGTCAACTCGTGGACTCGAACTCGACTCGAGGAATGAACTCATCTCCAGGAGACATGTAGAGTCGGCACGAGGAGTATCAGTCGACTCGTGGACTCGAGACTCAACTCGAGGACTCATGTAGAGCCTGAACGAGGAGTTACGTGAAGAGTCGGCACGAGGAGTATCAGTCGACTCGTGGACTCGAACTCGACTCGAGGAATGAACTCATCTCGAGGAGACATGTAGAGCCGGCACGAGGAGTATCAGTCGACTCATGGACTCGGGACTCAACTCGAGGACTCATGTAGAGCCTGCACGAGGAGTTACGTGAAGAGTCGGCACGAGGAGTATCAGTCGACTCGTGGACTCGAACTCGACTCGAGGAATGAGCTCATCTCGAGGAGTTATGTGAAGAGTAGGCACAAGGAGTATTAGTCGACTCGTGGACTCGAACCCGACTCGAGGAATGAACTCATCTCGAGGAGTTACGTGAAGAGTCGGCACGAGGAGTACCAGTCGAGTCGTGGACTCGAACTCGACTCGAGGAATGAACTCATCTCGAGGAGACATGTAGAGTCATCACGAGGAGTATCAGTAGACTCGTGGACTCGGGACTCAACTCGAGGACTCATGTAGAGCTTGCACGAGGAGTTACGTGAAGAGTCGGCACGAGTAGTATCAGTCGACTCGTGGACTCGAACTCGACTCGATGAATGAACTCATCTCGAGGAGACATGTAGAGTCGTCACGAGGAGTATCAGTCGACTCGTGGCCTCGGGACTCAACTCGAGGACTCATGCAGAGCTTGCACGAGGAGTTACGTGAAGAGTCGGCACGAGGAGTATCAGTCGACTCGTGGACTCGAACTTGACTCGAAGAATGAACTCATCTCGAGGAGACATGTAGAGTCGGCACGAGGAGTATCAGTCGACTCGTGGACTCAAACTTGACTCGAGAACTCATGTAGAGCTGCACGAGGAGTTACGTGAAGAGTCGGCACGAGGAGTATCAGTCGACTCGTGGCCTCGAACTCTAATCGAGGACTCATGTAGAGCCTGCACGAGAAGTTACGTGAAGAGTCGGCAAGAGGAGTATCAGTCGACTCGTGGACTCGAACTCGACTCGAGGAATGAACTCATCTCGAGAAGACATGTAGAGTCGGCACGAGGAGTATCAGTCGACTCATGGACTCGAGACTCAACTCGAAGACTCATGTAGAGACTGCACGAGGAGTTACATGAAGAGTCGGCACGAGGAGTATCAGTCGACTCGTTCACTCGAACTCGACTCGAGGAATGAACTCATCTCGAGGAGACATGTAGAGTCGGCACGAGGAGTATCAGTCGACTCATGGACTCGGGACTCAACTCGAGGACTCATGTAGAGCCTGCACGAGGAGTTACGTGAAGAGTCGGCACGAGGAGTATCAGTCGACTCGTGGATTCGAACTCGACTCGAGGAATGAACTCATGTTGAGGAGACATGTAGAGTCGGCACGAGGAGTATCAGTCGACTCGTGGACTCGAACTCGACTCGAGGACTCATGTAGAGCCTGCACGAGGAGTTACGTGAAGAGTCGGCACGAGGAGTATCAGTCGACTCGTGGACTCGAACTCGACTCGAGGAATGAGCTCATCTCGAGGAGTTATGTGAAGAGTAGGCACAAGGAGTATTAGTCGACTCGTGGACTCGAACTCGACTCGAGGAATTAACTCATCTCGAGGAGTTATGTGAAGAGTCGGCACGAGGAGTATTAGTCGACTCGTGGACTCGAACCCGACTCGAGGAATGAACTCATCTCGAGGAGTTACGTGAAGAGTCGGCACGAGGAGTATCAGTCGAGTCGTGGACTCGAACTCGACTCGAGGAATGAACTCATCTCGAGGAGACATGTAGAGTCGTCACGAGGAGTATCAGTAGACTCGTGGACTCGAGACTCAACTCGAGGACTCATGCAGAGCTTGCACGAGGAGTTACGTGAAGAGTCGGCACGAGGAGTATCAGTCGACTCGTGGACTCGAAGTTGACTCGAAGAATGAACTCATCTCGAGGAGACATGTAGAGTCGGCACGAGGAGTATCAGTCGACTCGTGGACTCAAACTCGACTCGAGGACTCATGTAGAGCTGCACGAGAAGTTACGTGAAGAGTCGGCACGAGGAGTATCAGTCGACTCGTGGCCTCGAACTCGACTCGAGGAATGAACTCATCTCGAGGAGTTATGTGAAGAGTCGGCACGAGGAGTATCAGTCGACTCGTGGACTCGAACTCGACTCGAGGACTCATGTAGAGCCTGCACGAGGAGTTACGAGAAGAGTCGGCACGAGGAGTATTAGTCGACTCGTGGACTCGAACTCGACTCGAGGAATGAACTCATCTCAAGGAGACATGTAGAGTCGTCACGAGGAGTATCAGTAGACTCGTGGACTCGGGACTCAACTCGAGGACTCATGTAGAGACTGCACGAGGAGTTACGTGAAGAGTCGGCACGAGGAGTATCAGTCGACTCGTCGACTCGAACTCGACTCGAGGAATTAACTCATCTAGAGGAGACATGTAGAGTCGTCACGAGGAGTATCAGTAGACTCGTGGACTCGGGACTCAACTCGAGGACTCATGTAGAGCCTGCACGAGGAGTTACGTGAAGAGTCGGCACGAGGAGTATCAGTCGACTCGTGGACTCGAACTCGACTCGAGGAGTTATGTGAAGAGTCGGCACGAGGAGTATCAGTCGACTCGTGGACTCGAACTCGACTCGAGGACTCATGTAGAGCCTGCACGAGGAGTTACGAGAAGAGTCGGTACGAGGAGTATCAGTCGACTCGTGGACTCGAACTCGACTCGAGGAATGAACTCATCTCGAGGAGACATGTAGAGTCGTCACGAGGAGTATCAGTAGACTCGTGGACTCGGGACTCCACTCGAGGACTCATGTAGAGACTGCACGAGGAGTTACGTGAAGAGTCGGCACGAGGAGTATCAGTCGACTCGTGGACTCGAACTCGACTCGAGGAATGAACTCATCTCGAGGAGACATGTAGAGTCGTCACGAGGAGTATCAGTAGACTCGTGGACTCGGGACTCAACTCGAGGACTCATGTAGAGCTTGCACGAGGAGTTACGTGAAGAGTCGGCACGAGTAGTATCAGTCGACTCGTGGACTCGAACTCGACTCGATGAATGAACTCATCTCGAGGAGACATGTAGAGTCGTCACGAGGAGTATCAGTCGACTCGTGGCCTCGGGACTCAACTCGAGGACTCATGCAGAGCTTGCACGAGGAGTTACGTGAAGAGTCGGCACGAGGAGTATCAGTCGACTCGTGGACTCGAACTTGACTCGAAGAATGAACTCATCTCGAGGAGACATGTAGAGTCGGCACGAGGAGTATCAGTCGACTCGTGGACTCAAACTTGACTCGAGAACTCATGTAGAGCTGCACGAGGAGTTACATGAAGAGTCGGCACGAGGAGTATCAGTCGACTCGTGGCCTCGAACTCTAATCGAGGACTCATGTAGAGCCTGCACGAGAAGTTACGTGAAGAGTCGGCAAGAGGAGTATCAGTCGACTCGTGGACTCAAACTCGACTCGAGGAATGAACTCATCTCGAGAAGACATGTAGAGTCGGCACGAGGAGTATCAGTCGACTCATGGACTCGAGACTCAACTCGAAGACTCATGTAGAGACTGCACGAGGAGTTACGTGAAGAGTCGGCACGAGGAGTATCAGTCGACTCATTCACTCGAACTCGACTCGAGGAATGAACTCATCTCGAGGAGACATGTAGAGTCGGCACGAGGAGTATCAGTCGACTCATGGACTCGGGACTCAACTCGAGGACTCATGTAGAGCCTGCACGAGGAGTTACGTGAAGAGTCGGCACGAGGAGTATCAGTCGACTCGTGGACTCGAACTCGACTCGGGGAATGAACTCATGTTGAGGAGACATGTAGAGTCGGCACGAGGAGTATCAGTCGACTCGTGGACTCGAACTCGACTCGAGGACTCATGTAGAGACTGCACGAGGAGTTACGTGAAGAGTCGGCACGAGGAGTATCAGTCGACTCGTCGACTCGAACTCGACTCGAGGAATTAACTCATCTAGAGGAGACATGTAGAGTCGTCACGAGGAGTATCAGTAGACTCGTGGACTCGGGACTCAACTCGAGGACTCATGTAGAGCCTGCACGAGGAGTTACGTGAAGAGTCGGCACGAGGAGTATCAGTCGACTCGTGGACTCGAACTCGACTCGAGGAGTTATGTGAAGAGTCGGCACGAGGAGTATCAGTCGACTCGTGGACTCGAACTCGACTCGAGGACTCATGTAGAGCCTGCACGAGGAGTTACGAGAAGAGTCGGTACGAGGAGTATCAGTCGACTCGTGGACTCGAACTCGACTCGAGGAATGAACTCATCTCGAGGAGACATGTAGAGTCGTCACGAGGAGTATCAGTAGACTCGTGGACTCGGGACTCCACTCGAGGACTCATGTAGAGACTGCACGAGGAGTTACGTGAAGAGTCGGCACGAGGAGTATCAGTCGACTCGTGGACTCGAACTCGACTCGAGGAATGAACTCATCTCGAGGAGACATGTAGAGTCGTCACGAGGAGTATCAGTAGACTCGTGGACTCGGGACTCAACTCGAGGACTCATGTAGAGCTTGCACGAGGAGTTACGTGAAGAGTCGGCACGAGTAGTATCAGTCGACTCGTGGACTCGAACTCGACTCGATGAATGAACTCATCTCGAGGAGACATGTAGAGTCGTCACGAGGAGTATCAGTCGACTCGTGGCCTCGGGACTCAACTCGAGGACTCATGCAGAGCTTGCACGAGGAGTTACGTGAAGAGTCGGCACGAGGAGTATCAGTCGACTCGTGGACTCGAACTTGACTCGAAGAATGAACTCATCTCGAGGAGACATGTAGAGTCGGCACGAGGAGTATCAGTCGACTCGTGGACTCAAACTTGACTCGAGAACTCATGTAGAGCTGCACGAGGAGTTACATGAAGAGTCGGCACGAGGAGTATCAGTCGACTCGTGGCCTCGAACTCTAATCGAGGACTCATGTAGAGCCTGCACGAGAAGTTACGTGAAGAGTCGGCAAGAGGAGTATCAGTCGACTCGTGGACTCAAACTCGACTCGAGGAATGAACTCATCTCGAGAAGACATGTAGAGTCGGCACGAGGAGTATCAGTCGACTCATGGACTCGAGACTCAACTCGAAGACTCATGTAGAGACTGCACGAGGAGTTACGTGAAGAGTCGGCACGAGGAGTATCAGTCGACTCGTTCACTCGAACTCGACTCGAGGAATGAACTCATCTCGAGGAGACATGTAGAGTCGGCACGAGGAGTATCAGTCGACTCATGGACTCGGGACTCAACTCGAGGACTCATGTAGAGCCTGCACGAGGAGTTACGTGAAGAGTCGGCACGAGGAGTATCAGTCGACACGTGGACTCGAACTCGACTCGAGGAATGAACTCATGTTGAGGAGACATGTAGAGTCGGCACGAGGAGTATCAGTCGACTCGTGGACTCGAACTCGACTCGAGGACTCATGTAGAGCCTGCACGAGGAGTTACGTGAAGAGTCGGCACGAGGAGTATCAGTCGACTCGTGGACTCGAACTCGACTCGAGGAATGAGCTCATCTCGAGGAGTTATGTGAAGAGTAGGCACAAGGAGTATTAGTCGACTCGTGGACTCGAACTCGACTCGAGGAATTAACTCATCTCGAGGAGTTATGTGAAGAGTCGGCACGAGGAGTATTAGTCGACTCGTGGACTCGAACCCGACTCGAGGAATGAACTCATCTCGAGGAGTTACGTGAAGAGTCGGCACGAGGAGTATCAGTCGAGTCGTGGACTCGAACTCGACTCGAGGAATGAACTCATCTCGAGGAGACATGTAGAGTCGTCACGAGGAGTATCAGTAGACTCGTGGACTCGGGACTCAACTCGAGGACTCATGTAGAGCTTGCACGAGGAGTTACGTGAAGAGTCGGCACGAGTAGTATCAGTCGACTCGTGGACTCGAACTCGACTCGATGAATGAACTCATCTCGAGGAGACATGTAGAGTCGTCACGAGGAGTATCAGTCGACTCGTGGACTCGGGACTCAACTCGAGGACTCATGCAGAGCTTGCACGAGGAGTTACGTGAAGAGTCGGCACGAGGAGTATCAGTCGACTCGTGGACTCGAACTTGACTCGAAGAATGAACTCATCTCGAGGAGACATGTAGAGTCGGCACGAGGAGTATCAGTCGACTCGTGGACTCAAACTCGACTCGAGGACTCATGTAGAGCTGCACGAGGAGTTACGTGAAGAGTCGGCACGAGGAGTATCAGTCGACTCGTGGCCTCGAACTCGACTCGAGGAATGAACTCATCTCGAGGAGTTATGTGAAGAGTCGGCACGAGGAGTATCAGTCGACTCGTGGACTCGAACTCGACTCGAGGACTCATGTAGAGCCTGCACGAGGAGTTACGAGAAGAGTCGGCACGAGGAGTATTAGTCGACTCGTGGACTCGAACTCGACTCGAGGAATGAACTCATCTCGAGGAGACATGTAGAGTCGTCACGAGGAGTATCAGTAGACTCGTGGACTCGGGACTCAACTCGAGGACTCATGTAGAGACTGCACGAGGAGTTACGTGAAGAGTCGGCACGAGGAGTATCAGTCGACTCGTCGACTCGAACTCGACTCGAGGAATTAACTCATCTAGAGGAGACATGTAGAGTCCTCACGAGGAGTATCAGTAGATTCGTGGACTCGGGACTCAACTCGAGGACTCATGTAGAGCCTGCACGAGGAGTTACGTGAAGAGTCGGCACGAGGAGTATCAGTCGACTCGTGGACTCGAACTCGACTCGAGGAGTTATGTGAAGAGTCGGCACGAGGAGTATCAGTCGACTCGTGGACTCGAACTCGACTCGAGGACTCATGTAGAGCCTGCACGAGGAGTTACGAGAAGAGTCGGTACGAGGAGTATCAGTCGACTCGTGGACTCGAACTCGACTCGAGGAATGAACTCATCTCGAGGAGACATGTAGAGTCGTCACGAGGAGTATCAGTAGACTCGTGGACTCGGGACTCCACTCGAGGACTCATGTAGAGACTGCACGAGGAGTTACGTGAAGAGTCGGCACGAGGAGTATCAGTCGACTCGTGGACTCGAACTCGACTCGAGGAATGAACTCATCTCGAGGAGACATGTAGAGTCGTCACGAGGAGTATCAGTAGACTCGTGGACTCGGGACTCAACTCGAGGACTCATGTAGAGCTTGCACGAGGAGTTACGTGAAGAGTCGGCACGAGTAGTATCAGTCGACTCGTGGACTCGAACTCGACTCGATGAATGAACTCATCTCGAGGAGACATGTAGAGTCGTCACGAGGAGTATCAGTCGACTCGTGGCCTCGGGACTCAACTCGAGGACTCATGCAGAGCTTGCACGAGGAGTTACGTGAAGAGTCGGCACGAGGAGTATCAGTCGACTCGTGGACTCGAACTTGACTCGAAGAATGAACTCATCTCGAGGAGACATGTAGAGTCGGCACGAGGAGTATCAGTCGACTCGTGGACTCAAACTTGACTCGAGAACTCATGTAGAGCTGCACGAGGAGTTACATGAAGAGTCGGCACGAGGAGTATCAGTCGACTCGTGGCCTCGAACTCTAATCGAGGACTCATGTAGAGCCTGCACGAGAAGTTACGTGAAGAGTCGGCAAGAGGAGTATCAGTCGACTCGTGGACTCAAACTCGACTCGAGGAATGAACTCATCTCGAGAAGACATGTAGAGTCGGCACGAGGAGTATCAGTCGACTCATGGACTCGAGACTCAACTCGAAGACTCATGTAGAGACTGCACGAGGAGTTACGTGAAGAGTCGGCACGAGGAGTATCAGTCGACTCGTTCACTCGAACTCGACTCGAGGAATGAACTCATCTCGAGGAGACATGTAGAGTCGGCACGAGGAGTATCAGTCGACTCATGGACTCGGGACTCAACTCGAGGACTCATGTAGAGCCTGCACGAGGAGTTACGTGAAGAGTCGGCACGAGGAGTATCAGTCGACACGTGGACTCGAACTCGACTCGAGGAATGAACTCATGTTGAGGAGACATGTAGAGTCGGCACGAGGAGTATCAGTCGACTCGTGGACTCGAACTCGACTCGAGGACTCATGTAGAGCCTGCACGAGGAGTTACGTGAAGAGTCGGCACGAGGAGTATCAGTCGACTCGTGGACTCGAACTCGACTCGAGGAATGAGCTCATCTCGAGGAGTTATGTGAAGAGTAGGCACAAGGAGTATTAGTCGACTCGTGGACTCGAACTCGACTCGAGGAATTAACTCATCTCGAGGAGTTATGTGAAGAGTCGGCACGAGGAGTATTAGTCGACTCGTGGACTCGAACCCGACTCGAGGAATGAACTCATCTCGAGGAGTTACGTGAAGAGTCGGCACGAGGAGTATCAGTCGAGTCGTGGACTCGAACTCGACTCGAGGAATGAACTCATCTCGAGGAGACATGTAGAGTCGTCACGAGGAGTATCAGTAGACTCGTGGACTCGGGACTCAACTCGAGGACTCATGTAGAGCTTGCACGAGGAGTTACGTGAAGAGTCGGCACGAGTAGTATCAGTCGACTCGTGGACTCGAACTCGACTCGATGAATGAACTCATCTCGAGGAGACATGTAGAGTCGTCACGAGGAGTATCAGTCGACTCGTGGACTCGGGACTCAACTCGAGGACTCATGCAGAGCTTGCACGAGGAGTTACGTGAAGAGTCGGCACGAGGAGTATCAGTCGACTCGTGGACTCGAACTTGACTCGAAGAATGAACTCATCTCGAGGAGACATGTAGAGTCGGCACGAGGAGTATCAGTCGACTCGTGGACTCAAACTCGACTCGAGGACTCATGTAGAGCTGCACGAGGAGTTACGTGAAGAGTCGGCACGAGGAGTATCAGTCGACTCGTGGCCTCGAACTCGACTCGAGGAATGAACTCATCTCGAGGAGTTATGTGAAGAGTCGGCACGAGGAGTATCAGTCGACTCGTGGACTCGAACTCGACTCGAGGACTCATGTAGAGCCTGCACGAGGAGTTACGAGAAGAGTCGGCACGAGGAGTAT
Source organism: Urtica dioica subsp. dioica (assembly GCF_054948205.1). NCBI lineage: Eukaryota > Viridiplantae > Streptophyta > Magnoliopsida > Rosales > Urticaceae > Urtica > Urtica dioica. Next base: position 21,338,886 of record NC_142760.1, on the reverse strand, counting down.
TAGTCGACTCGTGGACTCGAACTCGACTCGAGGAATGAACTCATCTCGAGGAGACATGTAGAGTCGTCACGAGGAGTATCAGTAGACTCGTGGACTCGGGACTCAACTCGAGGACTCATGTAGAGACTGCACGAGGAGTTACGTGAAGAGTCGGCACGAGGAGTATCAGTCGACTCGTCGACTCGAACTCGACTCGAGGAATTAACTCATCTAGAGGAGACATGTAGAGTCCTCACGAGGAGTATCAGTAGATTCGTGGACTCGGGACTCAACTCGAGGACTCATGTAGAGCCTGCACGAGGAGTTACGTGAAGAGTCGGCACGAGGAGTATCAGTCGACTCGTGGACTCGAACTCGACTCGAGGAGTTATGTGAAGAGTCGGCACGAGGAGTATCAGTCGACTCGTGGACTCGAACTCGACTCGAGGACTCATGTAGAGCCTGCACGAGGAGTTACGAGAAGAGTCGGTACGAGGAGTATCAGTCGACTCGTGGACTCGAACTCGACTCGAGGAATGAACTCATCTCAAGGAGACATGTAGAGTCGTCACGAGGAGTATCAGTAGACTCGTGGACTCGGGACTCGACTCGAGGACGCATGTAGAGACTGCACGAGGAGTTACGTGAAGAGTCGGCACGAGGAGTATCAGTCGACTCGTCGACTCGAACTCGACTCGAGGAATTAACTCATCTCGAGGAGACATGTAGAGTCATCACAAGGAGTATCAGTAGACTCGTGGACTCGGGACTCAACTCGAGGACTCATGTAGAGCCTGCACGAGGAGTTACGTGAAGAGTCGGCACGAGGAGTATCAGTCGACTCGTGGACTCGAACTTGACTCGAGGAATGAACTCATCTCGAGGAGACATGTAGAGTCGGCACGAGGAGTATCAGTCGACTCGTGGACTCGAACTCGACTCGAGGACTCATGTAGAGCCTGCACGAGGAGTTACGTGAAGAGTCGGCACGAGGAGTATCAGTCGACTCGTGGACTCGAACTCGACTCGAGGAATGAACTCATCTCGAGGAGACATGTAGAGTCGTCACGAGGAGTATCAGTAGACTTGTGGACTCGGGACTCAACTCGAGGACTCATGTAGAGCCTGCACGAGGAGTTACGTGAAGACTCGGCACGAGGAGTATCAGTCGACTCGTGGACTCGAGGAATGAACTCATCTCGAGGAGACATGAATAGTCGGCACGAGGAGTATCAGTCGACTCGTGGACTCGAACTCGACTGGAGGACTCATGTAGAGCGTGCACGAGGAGTTACGTGAAGAGTCGGCACAAGGAGTATTAGTCGACTCGTGGACTCGAACTCGACTCGAGTAATGAACTCATCTCGAGGAGACATGTAGAGTCGGCACGAGGAGTATCAGTCGACTCGTCGACTCGAACTCGACTCGAGGAATTAACTCATCTCGAGGAGACATGTAGAGTCGTCACGAGGAGTATCAGTAGACTCGTGGACTCGGGACTCAACTCGAGGACTCATGTAGAGCCTGCACGAGGAGTTACGTGAAGAGTCGGCACGAGGAGTATCAGTCGACTCGTGGACTCGAACTCGACTCGAGGAGTTATGTGAAGAGTCGGCACGAGGAGTATCAGTCGACTCGTGGACTCGAACTCGACTCGAGGACTCATGTAGAGACTGCACGAGGAGTTACGAGAAGAGTCGGTACGAGGAGTATCAGTCGACTCGTGGACTCGAACTCGACTCGAGGAATGAACTCATCTCGAGAAGACATGTAGAGTCGTCACGAGGAGTATCAGTAGACTCGTGGACTCGGGACTCAACTCGAGGACTCATGTAGAGACTGCACGAGGAGTTACGTGAAGAGTCGGCACGAGGAGTATCAGTCGACTCGTCGACTCGAACTCGACTCGAGGAATTAACTCATCTCGAGGAGACATGTAGAGTCGTCACAAGGAGTATCAGTAGACTCGTGGACTCGGGACTCAACTCGAGGACTCATGTAAAGCCTGCACGAGGAGTTACGTGAAGAGTCGGCACGAGGAGTATCAGTCGACTCGTGGACTCGAACTCGACTCAAGGAATGAACTCATCTCGAGGAGACATGAATAGTCGGCACGAGGAGTATCAGTCGACTCGTGGACTCGAACTCGACTGGAGGACTCATGTAGAGCGTGCACGAGGAGTTACGTGAAGAGTCGGTACAAGGAGTATTAGTCGACTCGTGGACTCGAACTCGACTCGAGGAATGAACTCATCTCGAGGAGACATGTAGAGTCGGCACGAGGAGTATCAGTCGACTCGTGGACTCGAACTCGACTCGAGGAATGAACTCATCTCGAGGAGACATGTAGAGTCGGCACGAGGAGTATCCGTCGACTCGTGGACTCGAACTCTACTCGAGGACTCATGTAGAGCCTGCACGAGAAGTTACGTGAAGAGTCGGCAAGAGGAGTATCAGTCAACTCGTGGACTCGAACTCGACTCGAGGAATGAACTCATCTCGAGGAGACATGTAGAGTCGGCACGAGGAGTATCAGTCGACTCGTGGACTCGAGACTCAACTCGAGGACTCATGTAGAGACTGCACGAGGAGTTACCTGAAGAGTCGGCACGAGGAGTATCAGTCGACTCGTGGACTCGAACTCGACTCGAGGAATGAACTCATCTCGAGGAGACATGTAGAGCCGGCACGAGGAGTATCAGTTGACTCATGGACTCGGGACTCAACTCGGGGACTCATGTAGAGCCTGCACGAGGAGTTACGTGAAGAGTCGGCACGAGGAGTATCAGTCGACTCGTGGACTCGAACTCGACTCGAGGAATGAGCTCATCTCGAGGAGTTATGTGAAGAGTAGGCACGAGGAGTATTAGTCGACTCGTGGACTCGAACCCGACTCGAGGAATGAACTCATCTCGAGGAGTTACGTGAAGAGTCGGCACGAGGAGTATCAGTCGAGTCGTGGACTCGAACTCGACTCGAGGAATGAACTCATCTCGAGGAGACATGTAGAGTCGTCACGAGGAGTATCAGTACACTCGTGGACTCGGGACTCAACTCGAGGACTCATGTAGAGCTTGCACGAGGAGTTACGTGAAGAGTCGGCACGAGTAGTATCAGTCGACTCGTGGACTCGAACTCGACTCGATGAATGAACTCATCTCGAGGAGACATGTAGAGTCATCACGAGGAGTATCAGTCGACTCGTGGACTCGGGACTCAACTCGAGGACTCATGCAGAGCTTGCACGAGGAGTTACGTGAAGAGTCGGCACGAGGAGTATCAGTCGACTCGTGGACTCGAAGTTGACTCGAAGAATGAACTCATCTCGAGGAGACATGTAGAGTCGGCACGAGAAGTATCAGTCGACTCGTGGACTCAAACTCGACTCGAGGACTCATGTAGAGCTGCACGAGGAGTTACGTGAAGAGTCGGCACGAGGAGTATCAGTCGACTCGTGGCCTCGAACTCGACTCGAGGAATGAACTCATCTCGAGGAGTTATGTGAAGAGTCGGCACGAGGAGTATCAGTCGACTCGTGGACTCGAACTCGACTCGAGGACTCATGTAGAGCCTGCACGAGGAGTTACGAGAAGAGTCGGCACGAGGAGTATCAGTCGACTCGTGGACTCGGGACTCAACTCGAGGACTCATGTAGAGCCTGCACGAGGAGTTACGAGAAGAGTCGGCACGAGGAGTATCAGTCGACTCGTGGACTCGAACACGACTCGAGGAATGAACTCATCTCGAGGAGACATGTAGAGTCGTCACGAGGAGTATCAGTAGACTCGTGGACTCGGGACTCAACTCGAGGACTCATGTAGAGACTGCACGAGGAGTTACGTGAAGAGTCGGCACGAGGAGTATCTGTCGACTCGTCGACTCGAACTCGACTCGAGGAATTAACTCATCTAGAGGAGACATGTAGAGTCGTCACGAGGAGTATCAGTAGACTCGTGGACTCAGGACTCAACTCGAGGACTCATGTAGAGCCTGCACGAGGAGTTACGTGAAGAGTCGGCACGAGGAGTATCAGTCGACTCGTGGACTCGAACTCGACTCGAGGAGTTATGTGAAGAGTCGGCACGAGGAGTATCAGTCGACTCGTGGACTCGAACTCGACTCGAGGACTCATGTAGAGCCTGCACGAGGAGTTACGAGAAGAGTCGGTACGAGGAGTATCAGTCGACTCGTGGACTCGAACTCGACTCGAGGAATGAACTCATCTCGAGGAGACATGTAGAGTCGTCACGAGGAGTATCAGTAGACTCGTGGACTCGGGACTCAACTCGAGGACTCATGTAGAGACTGCACGAGGAGTTACGTGAAGAGTCGGCACGAGGAGTATCAGTCGACTCGTCGACTCGAACTCGACTCGAGGAATGAACTCATCTCGAGGAGACATGTAGAGTCGTCACGAGGAGTATCTGTAGACTCGTGGACTCGGGACTCAACTCGAGGACTCATGTAGAGACTGCACGAGGAGTTACGTGAAGAGTCGGCACGAGGAGTATCAGTCGACTCGTGGACTCGAACTCGACTCGAGGAATGAGCTCATCTCGAGGAGTTATGTGAAGAGTAGGCACAAGGAGTATTAGTCGACTCGTGGACTCGAACTCGACTCGAGGAATGAACTCATCTCGAGGAGTTATGTGAAGAGTCGGCACGAGGAGTATTAGTCGACTCGTGGACTCGAACCCGACTCGAGGAATGAACTCATCTCGAGGAGTTACGTGAAGAGTCGGCACGAGGAGTATCAGTCGAGTCGTGGACTCGAACTCGACTCGAGGAATGAACTCATCTCGAGGAGACATGTAGAGTCGTCACGAGGAGTATCAGTACACTCGTGGACTCGGGACTCAACTCGAGGACTCATGTAGAGCTTGCACGAGGAGTTACGTGAAGAGTCGGCACGAGTAGTATCAGTCGACTCGTGGACTCGAACTCGACTCGATGAATGAACTCATCTCGAGAAGACATGTAGAGTCGTCACGAGGAGTATCAGTCGACTCGTGGACTCGGGACTCAACTCGAGGACTCATGCAGAGCTTGCACGAGGAGTTACGTGAAGAGTCGGCACGAGGAGTATCAGTCGACTCGTGGACTCGAAGTTGACTCGAAGAATGAACTCATCTCGAGGAGACATGTAGAGTCGGCACGAGGAGTATCAGTCGACTCGTGGACTCAAACTCGACTCGAGGACTCATGTAGAGCTGCACGAGGAGTTACGTGAAGAGTCGGCACGAGGAGTATCAGTCGACTCGTGGCCTCGAACTCGACTCGAGGAATGAACTCATCTCGAGGAGTTATGTGAAGAGTCGGCACGAGGAGTATCAGTCGACTCGTGGACTCGAACTCGACTCGAGGACTCATGTAGAGCCTGCACGAGGAGTTACGAGAAGAGTCGGCACGAGGAGTATCAATCGACTCGTGGACTTGGGACTCAACTCGAGGACTCATGTAGAGCCTGCACGAGGAGTTACGAGAAGAGTCGGCACGAGGAGTATTAGTCGACTCGTGGACTCGAACACGACTCGAGGAATGAACTCATCTCGAGGAGACATGTAGAGTCGTCACGAGGAGTATCAGTAGACTCGTGGACTCGGGACTCAACTCGAGGACTCATGTAGAGACTGCACGAGGAGTTACGTGAAGAGTCGGCACGAGGAGTATCTGTCGACTCGTCGACTCGAACTCGACTCGAGGAATTAACTCATCTAGAGGAGACATGTAGAGTCGTCACGAGGAGTATCAGTAGACTCGTGGACTCGGGACTCAACTCGAGGACTCATGTAGAGCCTGCACGAGGAGTTACGTGAAGAGTCGGCACGAGGAGTATCAGTCGACTCGTGGACTCGAACTCGACTCGAGGAGTTATGTGAAGAGTCGGCACGAGGAGTATCAGTCGACTCGTGGACTCGAACTCGACTCGAGGACTCATGTAGAGCCTGCACGAGGAGTTACGAGAAGAGTCGGTACGAGGAGTATCAGTCGACTCGTGGACTCAAACTCGACTCGAGGAATGAACTCATCTCGAGGAGACATGTAGAGTCGTCACGAGGAGTATCAGTAGACTCGTGGACTCGGGACTCAACTCGAGGACTCATGTAGAGACTGCACGAGGAGTTACGTGAAGAGTCGGCACGAGGAGTATCAGTCGACTCGTCGACTCGAACTCGACTCGAGGAATGAACTCATCTCGAGGAGACATGTAGAGTCGTCACGAGGAGTATCAGTAGACTCGTGGACTCGGGACTCAACTCGAGGACTCATGTAGAGACTGCACGAGGAGTTACGTGAAGAGTCGGCACGAGGAGTATCAGTCGACTCGTCGACTCGAACTCGACTCGAGGAATTAACTCATCTCGAGGAGACATGTAGAGTCGTCACGAGGAGTATCAGTAGACTCGTGGACTCGGGACTCAACTCGAGGACTCATGTAGAGACTGCACGAGGAGTTACGTGAAGAGTCGGCACGAGGAGTATCAGTCGACTCGTGGACTCGAACTCGACTCAAGGAATGAACTCATCTCGAGGAGACATGAATAGTCGGCACGAGGAGTATCAGTCGACTCGTGGACTCGAACTCGACTCGAGGACTCATGTAGAGCGTGCACGAGGAGTTACGTGAAGAGTCAGCACAAGGAGTATTAGTCGACTCGTGGACTCGAACTCGACTCGAGGAATGAACTCATCTCGAGGAGACATGTAGAGTCGGCACGAGGAGTATCAGTCGACTCGTGGACTCGAACTCGACTCGAGGAATGAACTCATCTCGAGGAGACATGTAGAGTCGGCACGAGGAGTATCAGTCGACTCGTGGACTCGAACTCTACTCGAGGACTCATGTAGAGCCTGCACGAGAAGTTACGTGAAGAGTCGGCAAGAGGAGTATCAGTCAACTCGTGGACTCGAACTCCACTCGAGGAATGAACTCATCTCGAGGAGACATGTAGAGTCATCACGAGGAGTATCAGTAGACTCGTGGACTCGGGACTCAACTCGAGGACTCATGTAGAGCTTTCACGAGGAGTTACGTGAAGAGTCGGCACGAGTAGTATCAGTCAACTCGTGGACTCGAACTCGACTCGATGAATGAACTCATCTCGAGGAGACATGTAGAGTCGTCACGAGGAGTATCAGTCGACTCGTGGACTCGGGACTCAACTCAAGGACTCATGCAGAGCTTGCACGAGGAGTTACGTGAAGAGTCGGCACGAGGAGTATCAGTCGACTCGTGGACTCGAAGTTGACTCGAAGAATGAACTCGTCTCGAGGAGACATGTAGAGTCGGCACGAGGAGTATCAGTCGACTCGTGGACTCAAACTCGACTCGAGGACTCATGTAGAGCTGCACGAGGAGTTACGTGAAGAGTCGGCACGAGGAGTATCAGTCGACTCGTGGCCTCGAACTCGACTCGAGGAATGAACTCATCTCGAGGAGTTATGTGAAGAGTCGGCACGAGGAGTATCAGTCGACTCGTGGACTCGAACTCGACTCGAGGACTCATGTAGAGCCTGCACGAGGAGTTACGAGAAGAGTCGGCACGAGGAGTATTAGTCGACTCGTGGACTCGAACTCGACTCGAGGAATGAACTCATCTCGAGGAGACATGTAGAGTCGTCACGAGGAGTATCAGTAGACTCGTGGACTCGGGACTCAACTCGAGGACTCATGTAGAGACTGCACGAGGAGTTAGGTGAAGAGTCGGCACGAGGAGTATCAGTCGACTCGTCGACTCGAACTCGACTCGAGGAATTAACTCATCTAGAGCAGACATGTAGAGTCGTCACGAGGAGTATCAGTAGACTCGTGGACTCGGGACTCAACTCGAGGACTCATGTAGAGCCTGCATGAGGAGTTACGTGAAGAGTCGGCACGAGGAGTATCAGTCGACTCGTGGACTCGAACTCGACTCGAGGAGTTATGTGAAGAGTCGGCACGAGGAGTATCAGTCGACTCGTGGACTCGAACTCGACTCGAGGAATGAACTCATCTCGAGGAGTATCAGTAGACTCGTGGACTCGGGACTCAACTCGAGGACTCCTGTAGAGACTGCACGAGGAGTTACGTGAAGAGTCGGCACGAGGAGTATCAGTCGACTCGTCGACTCGAACTCGACTCGAGGAATTAACTCATCTCAAGGAGACATGTAGAGTCGTCACGAGGAGTATCAGTAGACTCGTGGACTCGGGACTCAACTCGAGGACTCATGTAGAGCCTGCACGAGGAGTTACGTGAAGAGTCGGCACAAGGAGTATCAGTCGACTCGTGGACTCGAACTCGACTCAAGGAATGAACTCATCTCGAGGAGACATGAATAGTCGGCACGAGGAGTATCAGTCGACTCGTGGACTCGAACTCGACTGGAGGACTCATGTTGAGCGTGCACGAGGAGTTACGTGAAGAGTCGGCACAAGGAGTATTAGTCGACTCGTGGACTCGAACTCGACTCGAGGAATGAACTCATCTCGAGGAGACATGTAGAGTCGGCACGAGGAGTATCAGTCGACTCGTGGACTCGAACTCGACTCGAGGAATGAACTCATCTCGAGGAGACATGTAGAGTCGGCACGAGGAGTATCAGTCGACTCGTGGACTCGAACTCTACTCGAGGACTCATGTAGAGCCTGCACGAGAAGTTACGTGAAGAGTCGGCAAGAGGAGTATCAGTCAACTCGTGGACTCGAACTCGACTCGAGGAATGAACTCATCTCGAGGAGACATGTAGAGTCGGCACGAGGAGTATCAGTCGACTCGTGGACTCGAGACTCAACTCGAGGACTCATGTAAAGACTGCACGAGGAGTTACGTGAAGAGTCGGCACGAGGAGTATCAGTCGACTCGTGGACTCGAACTCGACTCGAGGAATGAACTCATCTCGAGGAGACATGTAGAGCCGGCACGAGGAGTATCAGTCGACTCATGGACTCGGGACTCAACTCGAGGACTCATGTAGAGCCTGCACGAGGAGTTACGTGAAGAGTCGGCACGAGGAGTATCAGTCGACTCGTGGACTCGAACTCGACTCGAGGAATGAACTCATATTGAGGAGACATGTAGAGTCGGCACGAGGAGTATCAGTCGACTCGTGGACTCGAACTCGACTCGAGGACTCATGTAGAGCCTGCACGAGGAGTTACGTGAAGAGTCGGCACGAGGAGTATCAGTCGACTCGTGGACTCGAACTCGACTCGAGGAATGAGCTCATCTCGAGGAGTTATGTGAATAGTAGGCACGAGGAGTATTAGTCGACTCGTGGACTCGAACTCGACTCGAGGAATGAACTCATCTCGAGGAGTTATGTGAAGAGTCGGCACGAGGAGTATTAGTCGACTCGTGGACTCGAACTCGACTCGAGGAATGAACTCATCTCGAGGAGTTACGTGAAGAGTCGGCACGAGGAGTATCAGTCGACTCGTGGACTCGAACTCGACTCGAGGAATGAACTCATCTCGAGGAGTATCAGTAGACTCGTGGACTCGGGACTCAACTCGAGGTCTCATGTAGAGCTTGCACGAGGAGTTACGTGAAGAGTCGGCACGAGGAGTATCAATCAACTCGTGGACTCGAACTCGATTCGATGAATGAACTCATCTCGAGGAGACATGTAGAGTCGTCACGAGGAGTATCAGTCGACTCGTGGACTCGGGACTCAACTCGAGGACTCATGCAGAGCTTGCACGAGGAGTTACGTGAAGAGTCGGCACGAGGAGTATCAGTCGACTCGTGGACTCGAACTTGACTCGAAGAATGAACTCATCTCGAGGAGACATGTAGAGTCGGCACGAGGAGTATCAGTCGACTCGTGGACTCGAACTCGACTCGAGGACTCATGTAGAGCTGCACGAGGAGTTACGTGAAGAGTCGGCACGAGGAGTATAAGTCGACTCCTGGCCTCGAACTCGACTCGGGGAATGAACTCATCTCGAGGAGTTATGTGAAGAGTCGGCACGAGGAGTATCAGTCGACTCGTGGACTCGAACTCGACTCGAGGACTCATGTAGAGCCTGCACGAGGAGTTACGAGAAGAGTCGGCACGAGGAGTATGAGTCGACTCGTGGACTCGAACTCGACTCGAGGAATGAACTCATCTCGAGCAGACATGTAGAGTCGGCACGAGGAGTATCAGTCGACTCGTGGACTCGGGACTCAACTCGAGGACTCATGTAGAGCCTGCACGAGGAGTTACGTGAAGATTCGGCACGAGGAGTATCAGTCGACTCGTGGACTCGAACTTGACTCGAGGAATGAACTCATCTCGAGGAGACATGTAGAGTTGGCACGAGGAGTATCAGTCGACTCGTGGACTCGAACTCGACTCGAGGACTCATGTAGAGCCTGCACGAGGAGTTACGTGAAGAGTCGGCACGAGGAGTATCAGTCGATTCGTGGACTCGAACTCGACTCGAGGAATGAACTCATCTCAAGCAGACATGTAGAGTCGGCACGAGGAGTATCAGTCGACTCGTGGACTCGGGACTCAACTCGAGGACTCATGTAGAGACTGCACGAGGAGTTACGTGAAGAGTCGGCACGAGGAGTATCAGTCGACTCGTGGACTCGAACTCGACTCGAGGAATGAACTCATGTTGAGGAGACATGTAGAGTCGGCACGAGGAGTATCAGTCGACTCGTGGACTCGAACTCGACTCGAGGACTCATGTAGAGCCTGCACGAGGAGTTACGTGAAGAGTCGGCACGAGGAGTATCAGTCGACTCGTGGACTCGAACTCGACTCGAGGAATGAGCTCATCTCGAGGAGTTATGTGAAGAGTAGGCACAAGCATTATTAGTCGACTCGTGGACTCGAACTCGACTCGAGGAATGAACTCATCTCGAGGAGTTATGTGAAGAGTCGGCACGAGGAGTATTAGTCGACTCGTGGACTCGAACTCGACTCGAGGAATGAACTCATCTCGAGGAGTTACGTGAAGAGTCGGCACGAGGAGTATCAGTCGACTCGTGGACTCGAACTCGACTCGAGGAATGAACTCATCTCGAGGAGACATGTAGAGTGGTCACGAGGAGTATCAGTAGACTCGTGGACTCGGGACTCAAATCGAGGACTCGTGTAGAGCTTGCACGAGGAGTTACGTGAAGAGTCGGCACGAGGAGTATCAGTCGACTCGTGTACTCGAACTCGATTCGATGAATGAACTCATCTCGAGGAGACATGTAGAGTCGTCACGAGGAGTATCATTAGACTCGTGGACTCGGGACTCAACTCGAGGACTCATGTAGAGCCTGCACGAGGAGTTACGTGAAGAGTCGGCACGAGGAGTATCAGTCGACTCGTGGACTCGAACTCGACTCAAGGAATGAACTCATCTCGAGGAGACATGTATAGTCGGCACGAGGAGTATCAGTCGACTCGTGGACTCGAACTCGACTGGAGGACTCATGTAGAGCGTGCACGAGGTGTTACGTGAAGAGTCGGCACAAGGAGTATTAGTCGACTCGTGGACTCGAACTCGACTCGAGGAATGAACTCATCTCGAGGAGACATGTAGAGTCGTCACGAGGAGTATCAGTAGACTCATGGACTCGGGACTCAACTCGAGGACTCATGTAGAGCCTGCACGAGGAGTTACGTGAAGAGTCGGCACGAGGAGTATCAGTCGACTCGTGGACTCGAACTCGACTCAAGGAATGAACTCATCTCGAGGAGACATGTAGAGTCGGCACGAGGAGTATCAGTCGACTCGTGGACTCGAACTCAACTCGAGGACTCATGTAGAGCCTGCACGAGGAGTTACGTGAAGAGTCGGCACGAGGAGTATCAGTCGACTCGTGTACTCGAACTCGATTCGATGAATGAACTCATCTCGAGGAGACATGTAGAGTCGTCACGAGGAGTATCATTAGACTCGTGGACTCGGGACTCAACTCGAGGACTCATGTAGAGCCTGCACGAGGAGTTACGTGAAGAGTCGGCACGAGGAGTATCAGTCGACTCGTGGACTCGAACTCGACTCAAGGAATGAACTCATCTCGAGGAGACATGTATAGTCGGCACGAGGAGTATCAGTCGACTCGTGGACTCGAACTCGACTGGAGGACTCATGTAGAGCGTGCACGAGGTGTTACGTGAAGAGTCGGCACAAGGAGTATTAGTCGACTCGTGGACTCGAACTCGACTCGAGGAATGAACTCATCTCGAGGAGACATGTAGAGTCGTCACGAGGAGTATCAGTAGACTCATGGACTCGGGACTCAACTCGAGGACTCATGTAGAGCCTGCACGAGGAGTTACGTGAAGAGTCGGCACGAGGAGTATCAGTCGACTCGTGGACTCGAACTCGACTCAAGGAATGAACTCATCTCGAGGAGACATATAGAGTCGGCACGAGGAGTATCAGTCGACTCGTGGACTCGAACTCAACTCGAGGACTCATGTAGAGCCTGCACGAGGAGTTACGTGAAGAGTCGGCACGAGGAGTATTAGTCGACTCGTGGATGCGAACTCGACTCGAGGAATGAACTCATCTCGAGGAGACATGTAGAGTCGTCACGAGGAGTATCAGTCGACTCGTGGACTCGGGACTCAACTCGAGGACTCATGTAGAGCCTGCACGAGGAGTTACGTGAAGAGTCGGCACGAGGAGTATCAGTCGATTCGTGGACTCGAACTCGACTCGAGGAATGAACTCATCTCGAGGAGACATGTAGAGTCGGCACGAGGAGTATCAGTCGACTCGTGGACTCGGGACTCAACTCGAGGACTCATGTAGAGACTGCACGAGGAGTTACGTGAAGAGTCGGCACGAGGAGTATCAGTCGACTCGTCGACTCGAACTCGACTCGAGGAATTAACTCATCTCGAGGAGACATGTAGAGTCGTCACGAGGAGTATCAGTAGACTCGTGGACTCGGGACTCAACTCGAGGACTCATGTAGAGCCTGCACGAGGAGTTACGTGAAGAGTCGGCACGAGCAGTATCAGTCGACTCGTGGACTCGAACTCGACTCAAGGAATGAACTCATCTCGAGGAGACATGTATAGTCGGCACGAGGAGTATCAGTCGACTCGTGGACTCGAACTCGACTGGAGGACTCATGTAGAGCGTGCACGAGCAGTTACGTGAAGAGTCGGCACAAGGAGTATTAGTCGACTCGTGGACTCGAACTCGACTCGAGGAATGAACTCATCTCGAGGAGACATGTAGAGTCGGCACGAGGAGTATCAGTCGACTCGTGGACTCGAACTCGACTCGAGGAATGAACTCATCTCGAGGAGACATGTAGAGTCCGCACGAGGAGTATCAGTCGACTCGTGGACTCGAACTCTACTCGAGGACTCATGTAGAGCCTGCACGAGAAGTTACGTGAAGAGTCGGCAAGAGGAGTATCAGTCGACTCGTGGACTCGAACTCGACTCGAGGAATGAACTCATCTCGAGGAGACATGTAGAGTCGGCACGAGGAGTATCAGTCGACTCGTGGACTCGAACTCTACTCGAGGACTCATGTAGAGCCTGCACGAGGAGTTACGTGAAGAGTCGGCACGAGGAGTATCCGTCGACTCGTGGACTCGAACTCGACTCGAGGAATGAGCTCATCTCGAGGAGTTATGTGAAGAGTAGGCACGAGCAGTATTAGTCGACTCGTGGACTCGAACTCGACTCGAGGAATGAACTCATCTCGAGGAGTTATGTGAAGAGTCGGCACGAGGAGTATTAGTCGACTCGTGGACTCGAACTCGACTCGAGGAATGAACTCATCTCGAGGAGTTACGTGAAGAGTCGGCACGAGGAGTATCAGTCGACTCGTGGACTCGAACTCGACTCGAGGAATGAACTCATCTCGAGGAGACATGTAGAGTGGTCACGAGGAGTATCAGTAGACTCGTGGACTCGGGACTCAAATCGAGGACTCATGTAGAGCTTGCACGAGGAGTTACGTGAAGAGTCGGCACGAGGAGTATCAGTCGACTCGTGGACTCGAACTCGATTCGATGAATGAACTCATCTCGAGGAGACATGTAGAGTCGTCACGAGGAGTATCATTAGACTCGTGGACTCGGGACTCAACTCGAGGACTCATGTAGAGCCTGCACGAGGAGTTACGTGAAGAGTCGGCACGAGGAGTATCAGTCGACTCGTGGACTCGAACTCGACTCAAGGAATGAACTCATCTCGAGGAGACATGTATAGTCGGCACGAGGAGTATCAGTCGACTCGTGGACTCGAACTCGACTAGAGGACTCATGTAGAGCGTGCACGAGGTGTTACGTGAAGAGTCGGCACAAGGAGTATTAGTCGACTCGTGGACTCGAACTCGACTCGAGGAATGAACTCATCTCGAGGAGACATGTAGAGTCGTCACGAGGAGTATCAGTAGACTCATGGACTCGGGACTCAACTCGAGGACTCATGTAGAGCCTGCACGAGGAGTTACGTGAAGAGTCGGCACGAGGAGTATCAGTCGACTCGTGGACTCGAACTCGACTCAAGGAATGAACTCATCTCGAGGAGACATGTAGAGTCGGCACGAGGAGTATCAGTCGACTCGTGGACTCGAACTCAACTCGAGGACTCATGTAGAGCCTGCACGAGGAGTTACGTGAAGAGTCGGCACGAGGAGTAGTAGTCGACTCGTGGATGCGAACTCGACTCGAGGAATGAACTCATCTCGAGGAGACATGTAGAGTCGTCACGAGGAGTATCAGTCGACTCGTGGACTCGGGACTCAACTCGAGGACTCATGTAGAGCCTGCACGAGGAGTTACGTGAAGAGTCGGCACGAGGAGTATCAGTCGATTCGTGGACTCGAACTCGACTCGAGGAATGAACTCATCTCGAGGAGACATGTAGAGTCGGCACGAGGAGTATCAGTCGACTCGTGGACTCGGGACTCAACTCGAGGACTCATGTAGAGACTGCACGAGGAGTTACGTGAAGAGTCGGCACGAGGAGTATCAGTCGACTCGTCGACTCGAACTCGACTCGAGGAATTAACTCATCTCGAGGAGACATGTAGAGTCGTCACGAGGAGTATCAGTAGACTCGTGGACTCGGGACTCAACTCGAGGACTCATGTAGAGCCTGCACGAGGAGTTACGTGAAGAGTCGGCACGAGCAGTATCAGTCGACTCGTGGACTCGAACTCGACTCAAGGAATGAACTCATCTCGAGGAGACATGTATAGTCGGCACGAGGAGTATCAGTCGACTCGTGGACTCGAACTCGACTGGAGGACTCATGTAGAGCGTGCACGAGCAGTTACGTGAAGAGTCGGCACAAGGAGTATTAGTCGACTCGTGGACTCGAACTCGACTCGAGGAATGAACTCATCTCGAGGAGACATGTAGAGTCGGCACGAGGAGTATCAGTCGACTCGTGGACTCGAACTCGACTCGAGGAATGAACTCATCTCGAGGAGACATGTAGAGTCCGCACGAGGAGTATCAGTCGACTCGTGGACTCGAACTCTACTCGAGGACTCATGTAGAGCCTGCACGAGAAGTTACGTGAAGAGTCGGCAAGAGGAGTATCAGTCGACTCGTGGACTCGAACTCGACTCGAGGAATGAACTCATCTCGAGGAGACATGTAGAGTCGGCACGAGGAGTATCAGTCGACTCGTGGACTCGAACTCTACTCGAGGACTCATGTAGAGCCTGCACGAGGAGTTACGTGAAGAGTCGGCACGAGGAGTATCAGTCGACTCGTGGACTCGAACTCGACTCGAGGAATGAGCTCATCTCGAGGAGTTATGTGAAGAGTAGGCACGAGCAGTATTAGTCGACTCGTGGACTCGAACTCGACTCGAGGAATGAACTCATCTCGAGGAGTTATGTGAAGAGTCGGCACGAGGAGTATTAGTCGACTCGTGGACTCGAACTCGACTCGAGGAATGAACTCATCTCGAGGAGACATGTAGAGTCGGCACGAGGAGTATTAGTCGACTCGTGGACTCGGGACTCAACTCGAGGACTCATGTAGAGCTTGCACGAGGAGTTACGTGAAGAGTCGGCACAAGGAGTATCAGTCGACTCGTGGACTCGAACTCGACTCGAGGAATGAACTCATCTCGAGGAGACATGTAGAGTCGTCACGAGGAGTATCAGTAGACTCGTGGACTCGGGACTCAACTCGAGGACTCATGTAGAGCTTGCACGAGGAGTTACGTGAAGAGTCGGCACGAGGAGTATCAGTCGACTCGTGGACTCGAACTCGATTCGATGAATGAACTCATCTCGAGGAGACATGTAGAGTCGTCACGAGGAGTAACAGTAGACTCGTGGACTCGGGACTCAACTCGAGGACTCATGTAGAGCCTGCACGAGGAGTTACGTGAAGAGTCGGCACGAGGAGTATCAGTCGACTCGTGGACTCGAACTCGACTCAAGGAATGAACTCATCTCGAGGAGACATGTATAGTCGGCACGAGGAGTATCAGTCGACTCGTGGACTCGAACTCGACTGGAGGACTCATGTAGAGCGTGCACGAGGAGTTACGTGAAGAGTCGGCACAAGGAGTATTAGTCGACTCGTGGACTCGAACTCGACTCGAGGAATGAACTCATCTCGAGGAGACATGTAGAGTCGTCACGAGGAGTATCAGTAGACTCGTGGACTCGGGACTCAACTCGAGGACTCATGTAGAGCCTGCACGAGGAGTTACGTGAAGAGTCGGCACGAGGAGTATCAGTCGACTCGTGGACTCGAACTCGACTCAAGGAATGAACTCATCTCGAGCAGACATGTAGAGTCGGCACGAGGAGTATCAGTCGACTCGTGGACTCGAACTCAACTCGAGGACTCATGTAGAGCCTGCACGAGGAGTTACGTGAAGAGTCGGCACGAGGAGTATCAGTCGACTCGTGGACGCGAACTCGACTCGAGGAATGAACTCATCTCGAGGAGACATGTAGAGTCGTCACGAGGAGTATCAGTCGACTCGTGGACTCGGGACTCAACTCGAGGACTCATGTAGAGCCTGCACGAGGAGTTATGTGAAGAGTCGGCACGAGGAGTATCAGTCGATTCGTGGACTCGAACTCGACTCGAGGAATGAACTCATCTCGAGGAGACATGTAGAGTCGGCACGAGGAGTATCAGTCGACTCGTGGACTCGGGACTCAACTCGAGGACTCATGTAGAGACTGCACGAGGAGTTACGTGAAGAGTCGGCACGAGGAGTATCAGTCGACTCGTCGACTCGAACTCGACTCGAGGAATTAACTCATCTCGAGGAGACATGTAGAGTCGTCACGAGGAGTATCAGTAGACTCGTGGACTCGGGACTCAACTCGAGGACTCATGTAGAGCCTGCACGAGGAGTTACGTGAAGAGTCGGCACGAGGAGTATCAGTCGACTCGTGGACTCGAACTCGACTCAAGGAATGAACTCATCTCGAGGAGACATGTATAGTCGGCACGAGGAGTATTAGTCGACTCGTGGACTCGAACTCGACTGGAGGACTCATGTAGAGCGTGCAAGAGGAGTTACGTGAAGAGTCGGCACAAGGAGTATTAGTCGACTCGTGGACTCGAACTCGACTCGAGGAATGAACTCATCTCGAGGAGACATGTAGAGTCGGCACGAGGAGTATCAGTCGACTCGTGGACTCGAACTCGACTCGAGGTATGAACTCATCTCGAGGAGACATGTAGAGTCCGCACGAGGAGTATCAGTCGACTCGTGGACTCGAACTCTACTCGAGGACTCATGTAGAGCCTGCACGAGAAGTTACGTGAAGAGTCGGCAAGAGGAGTATCAGTCGACTCGTGGACTCGAACTCGACTCGAGGAATGAACTCATCTCGAGGAGACATGTAGAGTCGGCACGAGGAGTATTAGTCGACTCGTGGACTCGAGACTCAACTCGAGGACTCATGTAGAGACTGCACGAGGAGTTACGTGAACAATCGGCACGAGGAGTATCAGTCGACTCGTGGATCGAACTCGACTCGAGGACTCATGTAGAGCCTGCACGAGGAGCTACGTGAAGAGTCGGCACGAGGAGTATCAGTCGACTCGTGGACTCGAACTTGACTCGAGGAATGAACTCATCTCGAGGAGACATGTAGAGTCGGCACGAGGAGTATCAGTCGACTCGTGGACTCGAACTCGACTCGAGGACTCATGTAGAGCCTGCACGAGGAGTTACGTGAAGAGTCGGCACGAGGAGTATCAGTCGACTCGTGGACTCGAACTCGACTCGAGGAATGAACTCAGCTCGAGGAGTTATGTGAAGAGTCGGCACGAGGAGTATCAGTCGACTCGTGGACTCGAACTCCACTCGAGGAATGAACTCATATTCAGGAGACATGTAGAGTCGGCACGAGGAGTATCAGTCGACTCGTGGACTCGAACTCGACTCGAGGACTCATGTAGAGCCTGCACGAGGAGTTACGTGAAGAGTCGGCACGAGGAGTATCAGTCGACTCGTGGACTCGAACTCGACTCGAGGAATGAGCTCATCTCGAGGAGTTATGTGAAGAGTAGGCACGAGGAGTATTAGTCAACTCGAGGACTCATGTAGAGACTGCACGAGGAGTTACGTGAAGAGTCGGCACGAGGAGTATCAGTCGACTCGTCGACTCGAACTCGACTCGAGGAATTAACTCATCTCGAGGAGACATGTAGAGTCGTCACGAGGAGTATCAGTAGACTCGTGGACTCGGGACTCAACTCGAGGACTCATGTAGAGCCTGCACGAGGAGTTACGTGAAGAGTCGGCACGAGCAGTATCAGTCGACTCGTGGACTCGAACTCGACTCAAGGAATGAACTCATCTCGAGGAGACATGTATAGTCGGCACGAGGAGTATCAGTCGACTCGTGGACTCGAACTCGACTGGAGGACTCATGTAGAGCGTGCACGAGCAGTTACGTGAAGAGTCGGCACAAGGAGTATTAGTCGACTCGTGGACTCGAACTCGACTCGAGGAATGAACTCATCTCGAGGAGACATGTAGAGTCGGCACGAGGAGTATCAGTCGACTCGTGGACTCGAACTCGACTCGAGGAATGAACTCATCTCGAGGAGACATGTAGAGTCCGCACGAGGAGTATCAGTCGACTCGTGGACTCGAACTCTACTCGAGGACTCATGTAGAGCCTGCACGAGAAGTTACGTGAAGAGTCGGCAAGAGGAGTATCAGTCGACTCGTGGACTCGAACTCGACTCGAGGAATGAACTCATCTCGAGGAGACATGTAGAGTCGGCACGAGGAGTATCAGTCGACTCGTGGACTCGAACTCTACTCGAGGACTCATGTAGAGCCTGCACGAGGAGTTACGTGAAGAGTCGGCACGAGGAGTATCAGTCGACTCGTGGACTCGAACTCGACTCGAGGAATGAGCTCATCTCGAGGAGTTATGTGAAGAGTAGGCACGAGCAGTATTAGTCGACTCGTGGACTCGAACTCGACTCGAGGAATGAACTCATCTCGAGGAGTTATGTGAAGAGTCGGCACGAGGAGTATTAGTCGACTCGTGGACTCGAACTCGACTCGAGGAATGAACTCATCTCGAGGAGACATGTAGAGTCGGCACGAGGAGTATTAGTCGACTCGTGGACTCGGGACTCAACTCGAGGACTCATGTAGAGCTTGCACGAGGAGTTACGTGAAGAGTCGGCACAAGGAGTATCAGTCGACTCGTGGACTCGAACTCGACTCGAGGAATGAACTCATCTCGAGGAGACATGTAGAGTCGTCACGAGGAGTATCAGTAGACTCGTGGACTCGGGACTCAACTCGAGGACTCATGTAGAGCTTGCACGAGGAGTTACGTGAAGAGTCGGCACGAGGAGTATCAGTCGACTCGTGGACTCGAACTCGATTCGATGAATGAACTCATCTCGAGGAGACATGTAGAGTCGTCACGAGGAGTAACAGTAGACTCGTGGACTCGGGACTCAACTCGAGGACTCATGTAGAGCCTGCACGAGGAGTTACGTGAAGAGTCGGCACGAGGAGTATCAGTCGACTCGTGGACTCGAACTCGACTCAAGGAATGAACTCATCTCGAGGAGACATGTATAGTCGGCACGAGGAGTATCAGTCGACTCGTGGACTCGAACTCGACTGGAGGACTCATGTAGAGCGTGCACGAGGAGTTACGTGAAGAGTCGGCACAAGGAGTATTAGTCGACTCGTGGACTCGAACTCGACTCGAGGAATGAACTCATCTCGAGGAGACATGTAGAGTCGTCACGAGGAGTATCAGTAGACTCGTGGACTCGGGACTCAACTCGAGGACTCATGTAGAGCCTGCACGAGGAGTTACGTGAAGAGTCGGCACGAGGAGTATCAGTCGACTCGTGGACTCGAACTCGACTCAAGGAATGAACTCATCTCGAGCAGACATGTAGAGTCGGCACGAGGAGTATCAGTCGACTCGTGGACTCGAACTCAACTCGAGGACTCATGTAGAGCCTGCACGAGGAGTTACGTGAAGAGTCGGCACGAGGAGTATCAGTCGACTCGTGGACGCGAACTCGACTCGAGGAATGAACTCATCTCGAGGAGACATGTAGAGTCGTCACGAGGAGTATCAGTCGACTCGTGGACTCGGGACTCAACTCGAGGACTCATGTAGAGCCTGCACGAGGAGTTATGTGAAGAGTCGGCACGAGGAGTATCAGTCGATTCGTGGACTCGAACTCGACTCGAGGAATGAACTCATCTCGAGGAGACATGTAGAGTCGGCACGAGGAGTATCAGTCGACTCGTGGACTCGGGACTCAACTCGAGGACTCATGTAGAGACTGCACGAGGAGTTACGTGAAGAGTCGGCACGAGGAGTATCAGTCGACTCGTCGACTCGAACTCGACTCGAGGAATTAACTCATCTCGAGGAGACATGTAGAGTCGTCACGAGGAGTATCAGTAGACTCGTGGACTCGGGACTCAACTCGAGGACTCATGTAGAGCCTGCACGAGGAGTTACGTGAAGAGTCGGCACGAGGAGTATCAGTCGACTCGTGGACTCGAACTCGACTCAAGGAATGAACTCATCTCGAGGAGACATGTATAGTCGGCACGAGGAGTATTAGTCGACTCGTGGACTCGAACTCGACTGGAGGACTCATGTAGAGCGTGCAAGAGGAGTTACGTGAAGAGTCGGCACAAGGAGTATTAGTCGACTCGTGGACTCGAACTCGACTCGAGGAATGAACTCATCTCGAGGAGACATGTAGAGTCGGCACGAGGAGTATCAGTCGACTCGTGGACTCGAACTCGACTCGAGGTATGAACTCATCTCGAGGAGACATGTAGAGTCCGCACGAGGAGTATCAGTCGACTCGTGGACTCGAACTCTACTCGAGGACTCATGTAGAGCCTGCACGAGAAGTTACGTGAAGAGTCGGCAAGAGGAGTATCAGTCGACTCGTGGACTCGAACTCGACTCGAGGAATGAACTCATCTCGAGGAGACATGTAGAGTCGGCACGAGGAGTATTAGTCGACTCGTGGACTCGAGACTCAACTCGAGGACTCATGTAGAGACTGCACGAGGAGTTACGTGAACAATCGGCACGAGGAGTATCAGTCGACTCGTGGATCGAACTCGACTCGAGGACTCATGTAGAGCCTGCACGAGGAGCTACGTGAAGAGTCGGCACGAGGAGTATCAGTCGACTCGTGGACTCGAACTTGACTCGAGGAATGAACTCATCTCGAGGAGACATGTAGAGTCGGCACGAGGAGTATCAGTCGACTCGTGGACTCGAACTCGACTCGAGGACTCATGTAGAGCCTGCACGAGGAGTTACGTGAAGAGTCGGCACGAGGAGTATCAGTCGACTCGTGGACTCGAACTCGACTCGAGGAATGAACTCAGCTCGAGGAGTTATGTGAAGAGTCGGCACGAGGAGTATCAGTCGACTCGTGGACTCGAACTCCACTCGAGGAATGAACTCATATTCAGGAGACATGTAGAGTCGGCACGAGGAGTATCAGTCGACTCGTGGACTCGAACTCGACTCGAGGACTCATGTAGAGCCTGCACGAGGAGTTACGTGAAGAGTCGGCACGAGGAGTATCAGTCGACTCGTGGACTCGAACTCGACTCGAGGAATGAGCTCATCTCGAGGAGTTATGTGAAGAGTAGGCACGAGGAGTATTAGTCGACTCGTGGACTCGAACTCGACTCGAGGAATGAACTCATCTCGAGGAGTTACGTGAAGAGTCAGCACGAGGAGTATCAGTCGACTCGTGGACTCGAACTCGACTCGAGGAATGAACTCATCTCGAGGAGACATGTAGATTCGTCACGAGGAGTATCAGTAGACTCGTGGACTCGGGACTCAACTCGAGGACTCATGTAGAGCCTGCACGAGGAGTTACGTGAAGAGTCGGCACGAGGAGTATCAGTCGACTCGTGGACGAGAACTCGACTCAAGGAATGAACTCATCTCGAGCAGACATGTAGAGTCGGCAGGAGGAGTATCAGTCGACTCGTGGACTCGAACTCAACTCGAGGACTGATGTAGAGCCTGCACGAGGAGTTACGTGAAGAGTCGGCACGAGGAGTATCAGTCGACTCGTGGACGCGAACTCGACTCGACGAATGAACTCATCTCGAGGAGACATGTAGAGTCGTCACGAGGAGTATCAGTCGACTCGTGGACTCGGGACTCAACTCGAGGACTCATGTAGAGCCTGCACGAGGAGTTACGTGAAGAGTCGGCACGAGGAGTATCAGTCGATTCGTGGACTCGAACTCTACTCGAGGAATGAACTCATCTCGAGGAGACATGTAGAGTCGGCACGAGGAGTATCAGTCGACTCGTGGACTCGGGACTCAACTCGAGGACTCATGTAGAGACTGCACGAGGAGTTACGTGAAGAGTCGGCACGAGGAGTATCAGTCGACTCGTTGACTCGAACTCGACTCGAGGAATTAACTCATCTCGAGGAGACATGTAGAGTCGTCACGAGGAGTATCAGTAGACTCGTGGACTCGGGTATCAACTCGAAGACTCATGTAGAGCCTGCACGAGGAGTTACGTGAAGAGTCGGCACGAGGAGTATCAGTCGACTCGTGGACTTGAACTCGACTCAAGGAATGAACTCATCTCGAGGAGACATGTATAGTCGGCACGAGGAGTATCAGTCGACTCGTGGACTCGAACTCGACTGGAGGACTCATGTAGAGCGTGCAGGAGGAGTTACGTGAAGAGTCGGCACAAGGAGTATTAGTCGACTCGTGGACTCGAACTCGACTCGAGGAATGAACTCATCTCGAGGAGACATGTAGAGTCGGCACGAGGAGTATCAGTCGACTCGTGGACTCGAACTCGACTCGAGGAATGAACTCATCTCGAGGAGACATGTAGAGTCCGCACGAGGAGTATCAGTCGACTCGTGGACTCGAACTCTACTCGAGGACTCATGTAGAGCCTGCACGAGAAGTTACGTGAAGAGTCGGCAAGAGGAGTATCAGTCGACTCGTGGACTCGAACTCGACTCGAGGAATGAACTCATCTCGAGGCGACATGTAGAGTCGGCACGAGGAGTATCAGTCGACTCGTGGACTCGAGACTCAACTCGAGGACTCATGTAGAGACTGCACGAGGAGTTACGTGAACAGTCGGCACGAGGAGTATCAGTCGACTCGTGGACTCGAACTCGACTCGAGGACTCATGTAGAACCTGCACGAGGAGTTACGTGAAGAGTCGGCACGAGGAGTATCAGTCGACTCGTGGACTCGAACTTGACTCGAGGAATGAACTCATCTCGAGGAGACATGTAGAGTCGGCACGAGGAGTATCAGTCGACTGGTGGACTCGAACTCGACTCGAGGACTCATGTAGAGCCTGCACGAGGAGTTACGTGAAGAGTCGGCACGAGGAGTATCAGTCGACTCGTGGACTCGAACTCGACTCGAGGAATGAACTCATCTCGAGGAGTTATGTGAAGAGTCGGCACGAGGAGTATCAGTCGACTCGTGGACTCGAACTCGACTCGAGGAATGAACTCATCTTCAGGAGACATGTAGAGTCGACACGAGGAGTATCAGTCGACTCGTGGACTCGAACTCGACTCGAGGACTCATGTAGAGCCTGCACGAGGAGTTACGTGAAGAGTCGGCACGAGGAGTATCAGTCGACTCGTGGACTCGAACTCGACTCGAGGAATGAGCTCATCTCGAGGAGTTATGTGAAGAGTAGGCACGAGGAGTATTAGTCGACTCGTGGACTCGAACTCGACTCGAGGAATGAACTCATCTCGAGGAGTTACGTGAAGAGTCAGCACGAGGAGTATCAGTCGACTCGTGGACTCGAACTCGACTCGAGGAATGAACTCATCTCGAGGAGACATGTAGATTCGTCACGAGGAGTATCAGTAGACTCGTGGACTCGGGACTCAACTCGAGGACTCATGTAGAGCCTGCACGAGGAGTTACGTGAAGAGTCGGCACGAGGAGTATCAGTCGACTCGTGGACGAGAACTCGACTCAAGGAATGAACTCATCTCGAGCAGACATGTAGAGTCGGCACGAGGAGTATCAGTCGACTCGTGGACTCGAACTCAACTCGAGGACTCATGTAGAGCCTGCACGAGGAGTTACGTGAAGAGTCGGCACGAGGAGTATCAGTCGACTCGTGGACGCGAACTCGACTCGACGAATGAACTCATCTCGAGGAGACATGTAGAGTCGTCACGAGGAGTATCAGTCGACTCGTGGACTCGGGACTCAACTCGAGGACTCATGTAGAGCCTGCACGAGGAG
The DNA here is from genome assembly GCF_054948205.1 of Urtica dioica subsp. dioica. Lineage (NCBI taxonomy): Eukaryota > Viridiplantae > Streptophyta > Magnoliopsida > Rosales > Urticaceae > Urtica > Urtica dioica. The sequence goes on along the minus strand of NC_142760.1, from coordinate 21,314,217 downwards.
TTACGTGAAGAGTCGGCACGAGGAGTATCAGTCGATTCGTGGACTCGAACTCGACTCGAGGAATGAACTCATCTCGAGGAGACATGTAGAGTCGGCACGAGGAGTATCAGTCGACTCGTGGACTCGGGACTCAACTCGAGGACTCATGTAGAGACTGCACGAGGAGTTACGTGAAGAGTCGGCACGAGGAGTATCAGTCGACTCGTTGACTCGAACTCGACTCGAAGAATTAACTCATCTCGAGGAGACATGTAGAGTCGTCACGAGGAGTATCAGTAGACTCGTGGACTCGGGACTCAACTCGAAGACTCATGTAGAGCCTGCACGAGGAGTTACGTGAAGAGTCGGCACGAGGAGTATCAGTCGACTCGTGGACTTGAACTCGACTCAAGGAATGAACTCATCTCGAGGAGACATGTATAGTCGGCACGAGGAGTATCAGTCGACTCGTGGACTCGAACTCGACTGGAGGACTCATGTAGAGCGTGCAGGAGGAGTTACGTGAAGAGTCGGCACAAGGAGTATTAGTCGACTCGTGGACTCGAACTCGACTCGAGGAATGAACTCATCTCGAGGAGACATGTAGAGTCGGCACGAGGAGTATCAGTCGACTCGTGGACTCGAACTCGACTCGAGGAATGAACTCATCTCGAGGAGACATGTAGAGTCCGCACGAGGAGTATCAGTCGACTCGTGGACTCGAACTCTACTCGAGGACTCATGTAGAGCCTGCACGAGAAGTTACGTGAAGAGTCGGCAAGAGGAGTATCAGTCGACTCGTGGACTCGAACTCGACTCGAGGAATGAACTCATCTCGAGGAGACATGTAGAGTCGGCACGAGGAGTATCAGTCGACTCGTGGACTCGAGACTCAACTCGAGGACTCATGTAGAGCGTGCAGGAGGAGTTACGTGAAGAGTCGGCACAAGGAGTATTAGTCGACTCGTGGACTCGAACTCGACTCGAGGAATGAACTCATCTCGAGGAGACATGTAGAGTCGGCACGAGGAGTATCAGTTGACTCGTGGACTCGAACTCGACTCGAGGAATGAACTCATCTCGAGGAGACATGTAGAGTCCGCACGAGGAGTATCAGTCGACTCGTGGACTCGAACTCTACTCGAGGACACATGTAGAGCCTGCACGAGAAGTTACGTGAAGAGTCGGCAAGAGGAGTATCAGTCGACTCGTGGACTCGAACTCGACTCGAGGAATGAACTCATCTCGAGGAGACATGTAGAGTCGGCACGAGGAGTATCAGTCGACTCGTGGACTCGAGACTCAACTCGAGGACTCATGTAGAGACTGCACGAGGAGTTACGTGAACAGTCGGCACGAGGAGTATCAGTCGACTCGTGGACTCGAACTCGACTCGAGGACTCATGTAGAACCTGCACGAGGAGTTACGTGAAGAGTCGGCACGAGGCGTATCCGTCGACTCGTGGACTCGAACTTGACTCGAGGAATGAACTCATCTCGAGGAGACATGTAGAGTCGGCACGAGGAGTATCAGTCGACTGGTGGACTCGAACTCGACTCGAGGACTCATGTAGAGCCTTCACGAGGAGTTACGTGAAGAGTCGGCACGAGGAGTATCAGTCGACTCGTGGACTCGAACTCGACTCGAGGAATGAACTCATCTCGAGGAGTTATGTGAAGAGTCGGCACGAGGAGTATCAGTCGACTCGTGGACTCGAACTCGACTCGAGGAATGAACTCATCTTCAGGAGACATGTAGAGTCGACACGAGGAGTATCAGTCGACTCGTGGACTCGAACTCGACTCGAGGACTCATGTAGAGCCTGCACGAGGAGTTACGTGAAGAGTCGGCACGAGGAGTATCAGTCGACTCGTGGACGAGAACTCGACTCGAGGAATGAACTCATCTCGAGGAGACATGTAGAGTCGTCACGAGGAGTATCAGTCGACTCGTGGACTCGGGACTCAACTCGAGGACTCATGTAGAGCCTGCACGAGGAGTTACGTGAAGAGTCGGCACGAGGAGTATCAGTCGACTCGTGGACTCGAACTTGACTCGAGGAATGAACTCATCTCGAGGAGACATGTAGAGTCGGCACGAGGAGTATCATTCGACTCGTGGACTCGAACTCGACTCGAGGACTCATGTAGAGCCTGCACGAGGAGTTACGTGAAGAGTCGGCACGAGGAGTATCAGTCGACTCGTGGACTCGAACTCGACTCGAGGAATGAACTCATCTCGAGGAGTTATGTGAAGAGTCGGCACGAGGAGTATCAGTCGACTCGTGGACTCGAACTCGACTCGAGGACTCATGTAGAGCCTGCACGAGGAGTTACGAGAAGAGTCGGCACGAGGAGTATTAGTCGACTCGTGGACTCGAACTCGACTCGAAAAATGAACTCATCTCGAGCAGACATGTAGAGTCGGCACGAGGAGTATCAGTCGACTCGTGGACTCGGGACTCAACTCGAGGACTCATGTAGAGCCTGCACGAGGAGTTACGTGAAGAGTCGGCACGAGGAGTATCAGTCGACTCGTGGACTCGAACTTGACTCGAGGAATGAACTCATCTTGAGGCGACATGTAGAGTCGGCACGAGGAGTATCAGTCGACTCGTGGACTCGAACTCGACTCGAGGACTCATGTAGAGCCTGCACGAGGAGTTACGTGAAGAGTCGGCACGAGGAGTATCAGTCGATTCGTGGACTCGAACTCGACTCGAGGAATGAACTCATCTCGAGGAGACATGTAGAGTCGGCACGAGGAGTATCAGTTGACTCGTGGACTCGAACTTGACTCGAGGAATGAACTCATCTTGAGGAGACATGTAGAGTCGGCACGAGGAGTATCAGTCGACTCGTGGACTCGAACTCGACTCAAGGACTCATGTAGAGCCTGCACGAGGAGTTACGTGAAGAGTCGGCACGAGGAGTATCAGTCGATTCGTGGACTCGAACTCGACTCGAGGAATGAACTCATCTCGAGGAGACATGTAGAGTCGGCACGAGGAGTATCAGTCAACTCGTGGACTCGGGACTTAACTCGAGGACTCATGTAGAGACTTCACGAGGAGTTACGTGAAGAGTCGGCACGAGGAGTATCAGTCGACTCGTCGACTTGAACTCGACTCGAGGAATTAACTCATCTCGAGGAGACATGTAGAGTCGTCACGAGGAGTATCAGTAGACTCGTGAACTCGGGACTCAACTCGAGGACTCATGTAGAGCCTGCACGAGGAGTTACGTGAAGAGTCGGCACGAGGAGTATCAGTCGACTCGTGGACTCGAACTCGACTCAAGGAATGAACTCATCTCAAGGAGACATGTATAGTCGGCACGAGGAGTATCAGTCGACTCGTGGACTCGAACTCGACTTGAGGACTCATGTAGAGCGTGCACAAGGAGTTACGTGAAGAGTCGGCACAAGGAGTATTAGTCGACTCTTGGACTCGAACTCGACTCGAGGAATGAACTCATCTTAAGGAGACATGTAGAGTCGGCACGAGGAGTATCGGTCGACTCGTGGACTCGAACTCGACTCGAGGACTCATGTAGAGCCTACACGAGGAGTGACGTGAAGAGTCGGCACGAGGAGTATCAGTCGACTCGTGGACTCGAACTCGACTCGAGGAATAAACTCATCTCGAGGAGACATGTATAGTCGGCACGAGGAGTATCAGTCGACTCGTGGACTCGAACTCGACTTGAGGACTCATGTAGAGCGTGCACAAGGAGTTACGTGAAGAGTCGGCACAAGGAGTATTAGTCGACTCTTGGACTCGAACTCGACTCGAGGAATGAACTCATCTTAAGGAGACATTTAGAGTCGGCACGAGGAGTATCGGTCGACTCGTGGACTCGAACTCGACTCGAGGACTCATGTAGAGCCTGCACGAGGAGTGACGTGAAGAGTCGGCACGAGGAGTATCAGTCGACTCGTGGACTCGAACTCGACTCGAGGAATGAGCTCATCTCGAGGAGTTATGTGAAGAGTAGGCACGACGAGTATTAGTCGACTCGTGGACTCGAACTCGACTCGAGGAATGAACTCATCTCGAGGAGACATGTAGAGTCGGCACGAGGAGTATCAGTCGACTCGTGGACTCGAACTCGACTCGAGGAATGAACTCATCTCGAGGAGACATGTAGAGTCCGCACGAGGAGTATCAGTCGACTCGTGGACTCGAACTCTACTCGAGGACTCATGTAGAGCCTGCACGAGAAGTTACGTGAAGAGTCGGCAAGAGGAGTATCAGTCGACTCGTGGACTCGAACTCGACTCGAGGAATGAACTCATCTCGAGGAGACATGTAGAGTCGGCACGAGGAGTATCAGACGACTCGTGGACTCGAGACTCAACTCGAGGACTCATGTAGAGACTGCACGAGGAGTTACGTGAAGAGTCGGCACGAGGAGTATCAGTCGACTCGTGGACTCGAACTCGACTCGAGGAATGAACTCATCTTGAGGAGACATGTAGAGTCGGCACGAGGAGTATCATTCGACTCGTGGTCTCGAACTCGACTCGAGGACTCATGTAGAGCCTGCACGAGGAGTTACGTGAAGAGTCGGTACGAGGAGTATCAGTCGACTCGTGGACTCGAACTCGACTCGAGGAATGAACTCATCTCGAGGAGACATGTAGAGTCGGCACGAGGAGTATCAGTCGACTCGTGGACTCGAACTCGACTCGAGGAATGAACTCGTCTCGAGGAGTTAGGTGAAGATTCGGCACGAGGAGTATCAGTCGACTCGTGGACTCGAACTCGACTCGAGGAATGAACTCATCTTGAGGAGACATGTAGATTCGTCACGAGGAGTATCGGTAGACTCGTGGACTCGGGACTCAACTCGAGGACTCATGTAGAGCCTGCACGAGGAGTTACGTGAAGAGTCGGCACGAGGAGTATCAGTCGACTCGTGGACGCGAACTCGACTCGAGGAATGAACTCATCTCGAGGAGACATGTAGAGTCGTCACGAGGAGTATCAGTCGACTCGTGGACTCGGGACTCAACTCGAGGACTCATGTAGAGCCTGCCTGCACGAGGAGTTACGTGAAGAGTCGGCACGAGGAGTATCAGTCGACTCGTGGACTCGAACTTGACTCGAGGAATGAACTCATCTCGAGGAGACATGTAGAGTCGGCACTAGGAGTATCAGTCGACTCGTGGACTCGAACTCGACTCGAGGACTCATGTAGAGCCTGCACAAGGAGTTACGTGAAGAGTCGGCACGAGGAGTATCAATCGACTCGTGGACTCGAACTCGACTCGAGGAATGAACTCATCTCGAGGAGTTATGTGAAGAGTCGGCACGAGGAGTATCAGTCGACTCGTGGACTCGAACTCGACTCGAGGAATGAACTCATCTTCAGGAGACATGTAGAGTCGGCACGAGGAGTATCAGTCGACTCGTGGACTCGAACTCGACTCGAGGACTCATGTAGAGCCTGCACGAGGAGTTACGTGAAGAGTCGGCACGAGGAGTATCAGTCGACTCGTGGACTCGAACTCGACTCGGGGAATGAGCTCATCTCGAGGAGTTATGTGAAGAGTAGGCACGAGGAGTATTAGTCGACTCGTGGACTCGAACGCGACTCGAGGAATGAACTCATCTCGAGGAGTTATGTGAAGAGTCGGCACGAGGAGTATTAGTCGACTCGTGGACTCGAACTCGACTCGAGGAATGAACTCATCTCGAGGAGACATGTAGAGTCCGCACGAGGAGTATCAGTCGACTCGTGGACTCGAACTCTACTCGAGGACTCATGTAGAGCCTGCACGAGAAGTTACGTGAAGAGTCGGCAAGAGGAGTATCAGTCGACTCGTGGACTCGAACTCGACTCGAGGAATGAACTCATCTCGAGGAGACATGTAGAGTCGGCACGAGGAGTATCAGACGACTCGTGGACTCGAGACTCAACTCGAGGACTCATGTAGAGACAGCACGAGGAGTTACGTGAAGAGTCGGCACGAGGAGTATCAGTCGACTCGTGGACTCGAACTCGACTCGAGGAATAAACTCATCTCGAGGAGACATGTAGAGTCGGCACGAGGAGTATCAGTCGACTCATGGACTCGGGACTCAACTCGATGACTCATGTAGAGCCTGCACGAGGAGTTACGTGAAGAGTCGGCACGAGGAGTATCAGTCGACTCGTGGACTCGAACTCGACTCGAGGAATGAACTCATCTTGAGGAGACATGTAGAGTCGGCACGAGGAGTATCATTCGACTCGTGGACTCGAACTCGACTCGAGGACTCATGTAGAGCCTGCACGAGGAGTTACGTGAAGAGTCGGTACGAGGAGTATCAGTCGACTCGTGGACTCGAACTCGACTCGAGGAATGAGCTTATCTCGAGGAGTTATGTGAAGAGTAGGCACGATGAGTATTAGTCGACTCGTGGACTCGAACTCGACTCGAGGAATGAACTCATCTCGAGGAGTTATGTGAAGAGTCGGCACGAAGAGTATTAGTTGACTCGTGGACTCGAACTCGACTCGAGGAATGAACTCATCTCGAGGAGTTAGGTGAAGATTCGGCACGAGGAGTATCAGTCGACTCGTGGACTCAAACTCGACTCGAGGAATGAACTCATCTTGAGGAGACATGTAGATTCGTCACGAGGAGTATCAGTAGACTCGTGGACTCGGGACTCAACTCGAGGACTCATGTAGAGCCTGCACGAGGAGTTACGTGAAGAGTCGGCACGAGGAGTATCAGTCGACTCGTGGACGCGAACTCGACTCGAGGAATGAACTCATCTCGAGGAGACATGTAGAGTCGTCACGAGGAGTATCAGTCGACTCGTGGACTCGGGACTCAACTCGAGGACTCATGTAGAGCCTGCACGAGGAGTTACGTGAAGAGTCGGCACGAGGAGTATCAGTCGACTCGTGGACTCGAACTTGACTCGAGGAATGAACTCATCTCGAGGAGACATGTAGAGTCGGCACGAGGAGTATCATTCGACTCGTGGACTCGAACTCGACTCGAGGACTCATGTAGAGCCTGCACGAGGAGTTACGTGAAGAGTCGGCACGAGGAGTATCAGTCGACTCGTGGACTCGAACTCGACTCGGGGAATGAGCTCATCTCGAGGAGTTATGTGAAGAGTAGGCACGAGGAGTATTAGTCGACTCGTGGACTCGAACGCGACTCGAGGAATGAACTCATCTCGAGGAGTTATGTGAAGAGTCGGCACGAGGAGTATTAGTCGACTCGTGGACTCGAACTCGACTCGAGGAATGAACTCATCTCGAGGAGACATGTAGAGTCCGCACGAGGAGTATCAGTCGACTCGTGGACTCGAACTCTACTCGAGGACTCATGTAGAGCCTGCACGAGAAGTTACGTGAAGAGTCGGCAAGAGGAGTATCAGTCGACTCGTGGACTCGAACTCGACTCGAGGAATGAACTCATCTCGAGGAGACATGTAGAGTCGGCACGAGGAGTATCAGACGACTCGTGGACTCGAGACTCAACTCGAGGACTCATGTAGAGACAGCACGAGGAGTTACGTGAAGAGTCGGCACGAGGAGTATCAGTCGACTCGTGGACTCGAACTCGACTCGAGGAATAAACTCATCTCGAGGAGACATGTAGAGTCGGCACGAGGAGTATCAGTCGACTCATGGACTCGGGACTCAACTCGATGACTCATGTAGAGCCTGCACGAGGAGTTACGTGAAGAGTCGGCACGAGGAGTATCAGTCGACTCGTGGACTCGAACTCGACTCGAGGAATGAACTCATCTTGAGGAGACATGTAGAGTCGGCACGAGGAGTATCATTCGACTCGTGGACTCGAACTCGACTCGAGGACTCATGTAGAGCCTGCACGAGGAGTTACGTGAAGAGTCGGTACGAGGAGTATCAGTCGACTCGTGGACTCGAACTCGACTCGAGGAATGAGCTTATCTCGAGGAGTTATGTGAAGAGTAGGCACGATGAGTATTAGTCGACTCGTGGACTCGAACTCGACTCGAGGAATGAACTCATCTCGAGGAGTTATGTGAAGAGTCGGCACGAAGAGTATTAGTTGACTCGTGGACTCGAACTCGACTCGAGGAATGAACTCATCTCGAGGAGTTAGGTGAAGATTCGGCACGAGGAGTATCAGTCGACTCGTGGACTCAAACTCGACTCGAGGAATGAACTCATCTTGAGGAGACATGTAGATTCGTCACGAGGAGTATCAGTAGACTCGTGGACTCGGGACTCAACTCGAGGACTCATGTAGAGCCTGCACGAGGAGTTACGTGAAGAGTCGGCACGAGGAGTATCAGTCGACTCGTGGACGCGAACTCGACTCGAGGAATGAACTCATCTCGAGGAGACATGTAGAGTCGTCACGAGGAGTATCAGTCGACTCGTGGACTCGGGACTCAACTCGAGGACTCATGTAGAGCCTGCACGAGGAGTTACGTGAAGAGTCGGCACGAGGAGTATCAGTCGACTCGTGGACTCGAACTTGACTCGAGGAATGAACTCATCTCGAGGAGACATGTAGAGTCGGCACGAGGAGTATCAGTCGACTCGTGGACTCGAACTCGACTCGAGGACTCATGTAGAGCCTGCACGAGGAGTTACGTGAAGAGTCGGCACGAGGAGTATCAATCGACTCGTGGACTCGAACTCGACTCGAGGAATGAACTCATCTCGAGGAGTTATGTGAAGAGTCGGCACGAGGAGTATCAGTCGACTCGTGGACTCGAACTCGACTCGAGGAATGAACTCATCTTCAGGAGACATGTAGAGTCGGCACGAGGAGTATCAGTCGACTCGTGGACTCGAACTCGACTCGAGGACTCATGTAGAGCCTGCACGAGGAGTTACGTGAAGAGTCGGCACGAGGAGTATCAGTCGACTCGTGGACTCGAACTCGACTCGGGGAATGAGCTCATCTCGAGGAGTTATGTGAAGAGTAGGCACGAGGAGTATTAGTCGACTCGTGGACTCGAACGCGACTCGAGGAATGAACTCATCTCGAGGAGTTATGTGAAGAGTCGGCACGAGGAGTATTAGTCGACTCGTGGACTCGAACTCGACTCGAGGAATGAACTCATCTCGAGGAGACATGTAGAGTCCGCACGAGGAGTATCAGTCGACTCGTGGACTCGAACTCTACTCGAGGACTCATGTAGAGCCTGCACGAGAAGTTACGTGAAGAGTCGGCAAGAGGAGTATCAGTCGACTCGTGGACTCGAACTCGACTCGAGGAATGAACTCATCTCGAGGAGACATGTAGAGTCGGCACGAGGAGTATCAGACGACTCGTGGACTCGAGACTCAACTCGAGGACTCATGTAGAGACAGCACGAGGAGTTACGTGAAGAGTCGGCACGAGGAGTATCAGTCGACTCGTGGACTCGAACTCGACTCGAGGAATAAACTCATCTCGAGGAGACATGTAGAGTCGGCACGAGGAGTATCAGTCGACTCATGGACTCGGGACTCAACTCGATGACTCATGTAGAGCCTGCACGAGGAGTTACGTGAAGAGTCGGCACGAGGAGTATCAGTCGACTCGTGGACTCGAACTCGACTCGAGGAATGAACTCATCTTGAGGAGACATGTAGAGTCGCCACGAGGAGTATCATTCGACTCGTGGACTCGAACTCGACTCGAGGACTCATGTAGAGCCTGCACGAGGAGTTACGTGAAGAGTCGGTACGAGGAGTATCAGTCGACTCGTGGACTCGAACTCGACTCGAGGAATGAGCTTATCTCGAGGAGTTATGTGAAGAGTAGGCACGATGAGTATTAGTCGACTCGTGGACTCGAACTCGACTCGAGGAATGAACTCATCTCGAGGAGTTATGTGAAGAGTCGGCACGAAGAGTATTAGTTGACTCGTGGACTCGAACTCGACTCGAGGAATGAACTCATCTCGAGGAGTTAGGTGAAGATTCGGCACGAGGAGTATCAGTCGACTCGTGGACTCGAACTCGACTCGAGGAATGAACTCATCTTGACGAGACATGTAGATTCGTCACGAGGAGTATCAGTAGACTCGTGGACTCGGGACTCAACTCGAGGACTCATGTACAGCCTGCACGAGGAGTTACGTGAAGAGTCGGCACGAGGAGTATCAGTCGACTCGTGGACGCGAACTCGACTCGAGGAATGAACTCATCTCGAGGAGACATGTAGAGTCGTCACGAGGAGTATCAGTCGACTCGTGGACTCGGGACTCAACTCGAGGACTCATGTAGAGCCTGCACGAGGAGTTACGTGAAGATTCGGCACGAGGAGTATCAGTCGACTCGTGGACTCGAACTTGACTCGAGGAATGAACTCATCTCGAGGAGACATGTAGAGTCGGCACGAGGAGTATCAGTCGACTCGTGGACTCGAACTCGACTCGAGGACTCATGTAGAGCCTGCACGAGGAGTTACGTGAAGAGTCGGCACGAGGAGTATCAATCGACTCGTGGACTCGAACTCGACTCGAGGAATGAACTCATCTCGAGGAGTTATGTGAAGAGTCGGCACGAGGAGTATCAGTCGACTCGTGGACTCGAACTCGACTCGAGGAATGAACTCATCTTCAGGAGACATGTAGAGTCGGCACGAGGAGTATCAGTCGACTCGTGGGCTCGAACTCGACTCGAGGACTCATGTAGAGCCTGCACGAGGAGTTACGTGAAGAGTCGGTACGAGGAGTATCAGTCGACTCGTGGACTCGAACTCGACTCGGGGAATGAGCTCATCTCGAGGAGTTATGTGAAGAGTAGGCACGAGGAGTATTAGTCGACTCGTGGACTCGAACGCGACTCGAGGAATGAACTCATCTCGAGGAGTTATGTGAAGAGTCGGCACGAGGAGTATTAGTCGACTCGTGGACTCGAACTCGACTCGAGGAATGAACTCATCTCGAGGAGTTACGTGAAGAGTCAGCACGAGGAGTATCAGTCGACTCGTGGACTCGAACTCGACTCGAGGAATGAACTCATCTCGAGGAGACATGTAGATTCGTCACGAGGAGTATCAGTCGACTCGTGGACTCGGGACTCAACTCGAGGACTCATGTAGAGCCTGCACGAGGAGTTACGTGAAGAGTCGGCACGAGGAGTATCAGTCGACTCGTGGACGAGAACTCGACTCGAGGAATGAACTCATCTCGAGGAGACATGTAGAGTCGTCACGAGGAGTATCAGTAGACTCGTGAACTCGGGACTCAACTCGAGGACTCATGTAGAGCCTGCACGAGGAGTTACGTGAAGAGTCGGCACGAGGAGTATCAGTCGACTCGTGGACTCGAACTCGACTCAAGGAATGAACTCATCTCGAGGAGACATGTATAGTCGGCACGAGGAGTATCAGTCGACTCGTGGACTCGAACTCGACTTGAGGACTCGTGTAGAGCGTGCACAAGGAGTTACGTGAAGAGTCGGCACAAGGAGTATTAGTCGACTCGTGGACTCGAACTCGACTCGAGGAATGAACTCATCTTGAGGAGACATGTAGAGTCGGCACGAGGAGTATCGGTCGACTCGTGGACTCGAACTCGACTCGAGGACTCATGTAGAGCCTGCACGAGGAGTGACGTGAAGAGTCGGCACGAGGAGTATCAGTCGACTCGTGGACTCGAACTCGACTCGAGGAATGAGCTCATCTCGAGGAGTTATGTGAAGAGTAGGCACGAGGAGTATTAGTCGACTCGTGGACTCGAACTCGACTCAAGGAATGAACTCATCTCGAGGAGACATGTAGAGTCGGCACGAGGAGTATCAGTCGACTCGTGGACTCGAACTCGACTCGAGGAATGAACTCATCTCGAGGAGACATGTAGAGTCCGCACGAGGAGTATCAGTCGACTCGTGGACTCGAACTCTACTCGAGGACTCATGTAGAGCCTGCACGAGAAGTTACGTGAAGAGTCGGCAAGAGGAGTATCAGTCGACTCGTGGACTCGAACTCGACTCGAGGAATGAACTCATCTCGAGGAGACATGTAGAGTCGGCACGAGGAGTATCAGTCGACTCGTGGACTCGAGACTCAACTCGAGGACTCATGTAGAGACTGCACGAGGAGTTACGTGAAGAGTCGGCACGAGGAGTATCAGTCGACTCGTGGACTCGAACTCGACTCGAGGAATAAACTCATCTCGAGGAGACATGTAGAGTCGGCACGAGGAGTATCAGTCGACTCATGGACTCGGGACTCAACTCGATGACTCATGTAGAGCCTGCACGAGGAGTTACGTGAAGAGTCGGCACGAGGAGTATCAGTCGACTCGTGGACTCGAACTCGACTCGAGGAATGAACTCATCTTGAGGAGACATGTAGAGTCGGCACGAGGAGTATCATTCGACTCGTGGACTCGAACTCGACTCGAGGACTCATGTAGAGCCTGCACGAGGAGTTACGTGAAGAGTCGGTACGAGGAGTATCAGTCGACTCGTGGACTCAAACTCGACTCGAGGAATGAGCTCATCTCGAGGAGTTATGTGAAGAGTAGGCACGATGAGTATTAGTCGACTCGTGGACTCGAACTCGACTCGAGGAATGAACTCATCTCGAGGAGTTATGTGAAGAGTCGGCACGAGGAGTATTAGTCGACTCGTGGACTCGAACTCGACTCGAGGAATGAACTCATCTCGAGGAGTTACGTGAAGAGTCAGCACGAGGAGTATCAGTCGACTCGTGGACTCGAACTCGACTCGAGGAATGAACTCATCTCGAGGAGACATGTAGATTCGTCACGAGGAGTATCAGTAGACTCGTGGACTCGGGACTCAACTCGAGGACTCATGTAGAGCCTGCACGAGGAGTTACGTGAAGAGTCGGCACGAGGAGTATCAGTCGACTCGTGGACGAGAACTCGACTCGAGGAATGAACTCATCTCGAGGAGACATGTAGAGTCGTCACGAGGAGTATCAGTCGACTCGTGGACTCGGGACTCAACTCGAGGACTCATGTAGAGCCTGCACGAGGAGTTACGTGAAGAGTCGGCACGAGGAGTATCAGTCGACTCGTGGACTCGAACTTGACTCGAGGAATGAACTCATCTCGAGCAGACATGTAGAGTCGGCACGAGGAGTATCAGTCGACTCGTGGACTCGAACTCGACTCGAGGACTCATGTAGAGCCTGCACGAGGAGTTACGTGAAGAGTCGGCACGAGGAGTATCAGTCGACTCGTGGACTCGAACTCGACTCGAGGAATGAACTCATCTCGAGGAGTTATGTGAAGAGTCGGCACGAGGAGTATCAGTCGACTCGTGGACTCGAACTCGACTCGAGGACTCATGTAGAGCTTGCACGAGGAGTTACGAGAAGAGTCGGCACGAGGAGTATTAGTCGACTCGTGGACTCGAACTCGACTCGAAGAATGAACTCATCTCGAGCAGACATGTAGAGTCGGCACGAGGAGTATCAGTCGACTCGTGGACTCGGGACTCAACTCGAGGACTCATGTAGAGCCTGCACGAGGAGTTACGTGAAGAGTCGGCACGAGGAGTATCAGTCGACTCGTGGACTCGAAATTGACTCGAGGAATGAACTCATCTTGAGGAGACATGTAGAGTCGGCACGAGGAGTATCATTCGACTCGTGGACTCGAACTCGACTCGAGGACTCATGTAGAGCCTGCACGAGGAGTTACGTGAAGAGTCGGCAAGAGGAGTATCAGTCGATTCGTGGACTCGAACTCGACTCGAGGAATGAACTCATCTCGAGGAGACATGTAGAGTCGGCACGAGGAGTATCAGTCGACTCGTGGACTCGAACTTGACTCGAGGAATGAACTCATCTTGAGGAGACATGTAGAGTCGGCACGAGGAGTATCAGTCGACTCGTGGACTCGAACTCGACTCGAGGACTCATGTAGAGCCTGCACGAGGAGTTACGTGAAGAGTCGGCACGAGGAGTATCAGTCGATTCGTGGACTCGAACTCGACTCGAGGAATGAACTCATCTCGAGGAGACATGTAGAGTCGGCACGAGGAGTATCAGTCGACTCGTGGACTCGGGACTCAACTCGAGGACTCATGTAGAGACTGCACGAGGAGTTACGTGAAGAGTCGGCACGAGGAGTATCAGTCGACTCGTCGACTCGAACTCGACTCGAGGAATAAACTCATCTCGAGGAGACATGTAGAGTCGTCACGAGGAGTATCAGTAGACTCGTGAACTCGGGACTCAACTCGAGGACTCATGTAGAGCCTGCACGAGGAGTTACGTGAAGAGTCGGCACGAGGAGTATCAGTCGACTCGTGGACTCGAACTCGACTCAAGGAATGAACTCATCTCGAGGAGACATGTATAGTCGGCACGAGGAGTATCAGTCGACTCGTGGACTCGAACTCGACTTGAGGACTCATGTAGAGCGTGCACAAGGAGTTACTTGAAGAGTCGACACAAGGAGTATTAGTCGACTCGTGGACTCGAACTCGACTCGAGGAATGAACTCATCTTGAGGAGACATGTAGAGTCGGCACGAGGAGTATCGGTCGACTCGTGGACTCGAACTCGACTCGAGGACTCATGTAGAGCCTGCACGAGGAGTGACGTGAAGAGTCGGCACGAGGAGTATCAGTAGACTCGTGGACTCGAACTCGACTCGAGGAATGAGCTCATCTCGAGGAGTTATGTGAAGAGTAGGCACGAGGAGTATTAGTCGACTCGTGGACTCGAACTCGACTCGAGGAATGAACTCATCTCGAGGAGTTATGTGAAGAGTCGGCACGAGGAGTATCAGTCGACTCGTGGACTCGAACTCGACTCGAGGACTCATGTAGAGCCTGCACGAGGAGTTACGAGAAGAGTCGGCACGAGGAGTATTAGTGGACTCGTGGACTCGAACTCGACTCGAAGAATGAACTCATCTCGAGCAGACATGTAGAGTCGGCACGAGGAGTATCAGTCGACTCGTGGACTCGGGACTCAACTCGAGGACTCATGTAGAGCCTGCACGAGGAGTTACGTGAAGAGTCGGCACGAGGAGTATCAGTCGACTCGTGGACTCGAACTTGACTCGAGGAATGAACTCATCTTGAGGAGACATGTAGAGTCGGCACGAGGAGTATCAGTCGACTCGTGGACTCGAACTCGACTCGAGGACTCATGTAGAGCCTGCACGAGGAGTTACGTGAAGAGTCAGCACGAGGAGTATCAGTCGATTCGTGGACTCGAACTCGACTCGAGGAATGAACTCATCTCGAGGAGACATGTAGAGTCGGCACGAGGAGTATCAGTCGACTCGTTAACTCGAACTTGACTCGAGGAATGAACTCATCTTGAGGAGACGTGTAGAGTCGGCACGAGGAGTATCAGTCGACTCGTGGACTCGAATTCGACTCGAGGACTCATGTAGAGCCTGCACGAGGAGTTACGTGAAGAGTCGGCACGAGGAGTATCAGTCGATTCGTGGACTCGAACTCGACTCGAGGAATGAACTCATCTCGAGGAGACAGGTAGAGTCGGCACGAGGAGTATCAGTCGACTCGTGGACTCGAGACTCAACTCGAGGACTCATGTAGAGACTGCACGAGGAGTTACGTGAAGAGTCGGCACGAGGAGTATCAGTCGACTCGTCGACTCGAACTCGACTCGAGGAATTAACTCATCTCGAGGAGACATGTAGAGTCATCACGAGGAGTATCAGTAGACTCGTGAACTCGGGACTCAACTCGAGGACTCATGTAGAGCCTGCACGAGGAGTTACGTGAAGAGTCGGCACGAGGAGTATCAGTCGACTCGTGGACGCGAACTCGACTCGAGGAATGAACTCATCTCGAGGAGACATGTAGAGTCGTCACGAGGAGTATCAGTCGACTCGTGGACTCGGGACTCAACTCGAGGACTCATGTAGAGCCTGCACGAGGAGTTACGTGAAGAGTCGGCACGAGGAGTATCAGTCGACTCGTGGACTCGAACTTGACTCGAGGAATGAACTCATCTTGAGGAGACATGTAGAGTCGCCACGAGGAGTATCAGTCGACTCGTGGACTCGAATTCGACTCGAGGACTCATGTAGAGCCTGCACGAGGAGTGACGTGAAGAGTCGGCACGAGGAGTATCAGTCGACTCGTGGACTCGAACTCGACTCGAGGAATGAGCTCATCTCGAGGAGTTATGTGAAGAGTAGGCACGAGGAGTATTAGTCGACTCGTGGACTCGAACTCGACTCGAGGAATGAACTCATCTCGAGGAGTTATGTGAAGAGTCGGCACGAGGAGTATTAGTCGACTCGTGGACTCGAACTCGACTCGAGGAATGAACTCATCTCGAGGAGTTACGTGAAGAGTCGGCACGAGGAGTATCAGTCGACTCGTGGACTCGAACTCGACTCGAGGAATGAACTCATCTCGAGGAGACATGTAGATTCGTCACGAGGAGTATCAGTAGACTCGTGGACTCGGGACTCAACTCGAGGACTCATGTAGAGCCTGCACGAGGAGTTACGTGAAGAGTCGGCACGAGGAGTATCAGTCGACTCGTGGACGCGAACTCGACTCGAGGAATGAACTCATCTCGAGGAGACATGTAGAGTCGTCACGAGGAGTATCAGTCGACTCGTGGACTCGGGACTCAACTCGAGGACTCATGTAGAGCCTGCACGAGGAGTTACGTGAAGAGTCGGCACGAGGAGTATCAGTCGACTCGTGTACTCGAACTTGACTCGAGGAATGAACTCATCTCGAGGGGACATGTAGAGTCGGCATGAGGAGTATCAGTCGACTCGTGGACTCGAACTCGACTCGAGGACTCATGTAGAGCCTGCACGAGGAGTTACGTGAAGAGTCGGCACGAGGAGTATCAGTCGACTCGTGGACTCGAACTCGACTCGAGGAATGAACTCATCTCGAGGAGTTATGTGAAAAGTCGGCACGAGGAGTATCAGTCGACTCGTGGACTCGAACTCGACTCGAGGACTCATGTAGAGCCTGCACGAGGAGTTACGAGAAGAGTCGGCACGAGGAGTATTAGTCGACTTGTGGACTCGAACTCGACTCGAAGAATGAACTCATCTCGAGCAGACATGTAGAGTCGGCACGAGGAGTATCAGTCGACTCGTGGACTCGGGACTCAACTCGAGGACTCATGTAGAGCCTGCACGAGGAGTTACGTGAAGAGTCGGCACGAGGAGTATCAGTCGACTCGTGGACTCGAACTTGACTCGAGGAATGAACTCATCTTGAGGAGACATGTGGAGTCGGCACGAGGAGTATCAGTCGACTCGTGCACTCGAACTCGACTCGAGGACTCATGTAGAGCCTGCACGAGGAGTTACGTGAAGAGTCGGCACGAGGAGTATCAGTCGATTCGTGGACTCGAACTCGACTCAAGGAATGAACTCATCTCGAGGAGACATGTAGAGTCGGCACGAGGAGTATCAGTCGACTCGTGGACTCGGGACTCAACTCGAGGACTCATGTAGAGACTGCACGAGGAGTTACGTGAAGAGTCGGCACGAGGAGTATCAGTCGACTCGTCGACTCGAACTCGACTCGAGGAATTAACTCATCTCGAGGAGACATGTAGAGTCGTCACGAGGAGTATCAGTAGACTCGTGAACTCGGGACTCAACTCGAGGACTCATGTAGAGCCTGCACGAGGAGTTACGTGAAGAGTCGGCACGAGGAGTATCAGTCGACTCGTGGACTCGAACTCGACTCAAGGAATGAACTCATCTCGAGGAGACATGCATAGTCGGCACGAGGAGTATCAGTCGACTCGTGGACTCGAACTCGACTTGAGGACTCATGTAGAGCGTGCACAAGGAGTTACGTGAAGAGTCGGCACAAGGAGTATTAGTCGACTCGTGGACTCGAACTCGACTCGAGGAATGAACTCATCTCGAGGAGTTATGTGAAGAGGCGGCACGAGGAGTGTTGTCGCAGTTTTTCGGACAACGATTTAGGAGTCGTAGACGGTTAGACCCAAGGCCGGACCAAGTGGTCTCGTCTCGACTCGAGCGTGTCGGGCTTGGTATTCCAAGCCGTCCCTTAGCCGTAGGTGGTCTCTGTTTCGTCCAAGCACCTGAAAAGTAAGCAAAGAAGGTGTGAACTACAAAGGGGAAACAGAGGGGTTGCCTCTGTTTACCTCTCCGACGCTCAACATTAGTGGGATTGAGGTGGTTTGTAGAGGGTTTAGTGTTTAGAGGTCGAGACTTGAGAGAAACGAGCGAGGTACGAGTTCGACAGCGTTTCAGCACTCAAATTCGGATTACCTGGACCAAGGGAGGTACCTTGGTATTTATAGGCGACCAAGGAGCTGTTGTCAATGGTGCCCACAAGAAGAGTTGTAGTCTTTATTTTGAACATTTGATGTAATAAAGTCTCATGAAGACTCTTGCTTGTAATTGCCTATTCATTCATTAATAAAGTTGAAACGTTCATTCAATCTTCCTTGTCTGAAGCTTTATGATAAAACCATAGTCTTATAGTCCATAAACAAACTTAACAACTTACGAAGAGACAAATGTAGATTTGCATGAACAAACTCTTCGTAGTTTGCTTAAAACGATATATTCGCAATCTTAGGGTCAAAGGACTATTGACCTCAGTATGATTGTTAGAAGAATCTATGATGTCTGGTTATGAGGCATTGAGAGTTGGGGACTCTATAGTTCTTCTAGGTATCTTCCGAAGGTACTGAATTGACCAGTGCACTTCTAGAGACAATATAAGAACAAACCATTTAACCTCTTATGTCTCGAAGTCACTATGTATGAATTGCATCATGCTTACCTTAATCCTGAAATGAGACATGCCATTTCACACCTTAGTATTCTCATTTGAGAAAGTCAGAGTTCGGACTCACTATGTCATTCCGAACAGGGCCTATTGGTGAAATACTAAGTTGTGAGTATGTCATGAGTAACTTTGTGAAGTTCTCATAGATATGGAATTCATGTACAAGATTGCTGAAATGCAATGTATGTCACCTCATGCTTTGTTCCTTGGAGTGTGAATAAATGAACTGGCCAGTGTCCAAATTGAGTCCTGACTCTTTTGGATGAAACAATGTGACTTGTTAGCTCCTCGTCAATACATTGTTTCTAACTTATTCACAAGCGACAAAGGAGTTGAGGAAATAACAGCTAGAAGGGTAAAATGGTAATTTAGTAAATCCCGACTAGCTGATGACATTCATGAAGGGTAGCATAGATAATATTCAGTGGATCCGCTCATTATAATTAGGTCGAATTCTTGAGTAGAAAACAAATTCATTTGAACCGAGAGATTTTCAGTGTCAGCTCTTTAGTGGAGTCAGCTGGCATTAAGCTAAACTTGGAAAAGGTTTGTGAACTTTTGAGTCCAAGTGTTTAGCTAAAGCTTTGTTCATTTGGGTCCATGAGGTCACTGTCACGAATCACATCGATAGGAATAGTTAAACTGGAAGCTAAGTCAAAACAAGAACGAAAATAGTCAAAAGGGTATTTTTGTCTTTTGAGACAAAGGATGAAATGAATGTCAATAAATTTTGACAAGTTCATTTGATGACTTAATGTCACTCGGCCATAATATGATTAATTGGGCCTTGTGAATTAATTTCATTTCATAAGAATTTTATTGAAAATTCTTAATGGGCCTTTTTCATGTTGTCATGAACAAAATGGAAAAGCTTCTAGAAGCCCTTTCTAGATGGTGTAGGCGCCCATATTACCCAAGAGGAAAGAGAGTTTATTTTGTGCATAAATGTATTAAGATACTTGCCAAAAGAAAAAGAGGAAACAAATTTCCCCTAAGGGGAAAGCATGGTAGGCGCCCAAAAGGATCAAGAGAGAAGCAAATAAAAGAGGAAACAAATCCAAGGACTTACTTGCTTAGTCTTGGCCGTGTGACTCTTTGAAGGAAAAGGGAAATTGGCTCATGAATATGTGATATTCTATAGAAGAGGAAACTACCTTATTGAAGGTGATACCTCTCCTATAAATAGGAGCCTCATTCCTCACTTTTCATTCATGCAAAGTTTTAGAGATTGAGAGCTTCTCTCTCTAGACTTGGCCGCCCCATCCTCTCTCTCTCTCTCTCTAGTTTATTTTCGATTATTTCTTGTCTTGGCACCTAGGTCCTCACTCGACCTAGTGTTTAGCTCTGCGACTTCGAGACTCGTTCTTAAGTCGTAGTGTTTAAAAGTGCCCACTCACTGATTCCTTCTTTTCGAGTGATTTAGTGATAGAAACTTTCGTGGTTGCTCGAGGTGCCGAGGAAAGAAAGAGAGACGTGCTGCGAGGGGAGACGAGCGTTGCAACTTTCCAAAAGCTTCTACAAGGTTCAAGCTTCAAGAAAGGTTAGTAACTTTAATAGCTCATATTAGTTTTTATTTACATGTACATGCTCTTGTCTAGGTTAGTAAAAACTAGTTTTACTTAAAAAGAAAATTTTTAAAATTCCGCCGCTTAACGAAGCGTTAAACTTTTTCTTAAACCCTAGATCGATTCCAACAAATGGTATCAGAGCTATGGTCAAAGGAATGCATGTGCATGTTTTTAAATTATGAGCTTGAAAATCGTTTTCGAAAGTTTACTAATTTTGTGACAAGTTAGAATTGTAATCTTAGATTTTTTTTAATTTATTGCTCATGCCTTTAAATTAAAAACCATGTTGTTTTTCTATGAGTTTGGGATGATGTTAAAACACATTAGAATCAGTTCTAAAAGTTTTTAATTTTTTATATTGAAAAACGTGTTTTAAAGGTTTGAGAATTAACGAGTAAATTTTGTGACTAGTTTTGTTTTCTTGCTAGTTTCGTTTATTTACTTGAATCGTTTTATGCATGTTGTTATTTCTTTTATTTTTTTTATGTTATTACCCTGCTAATAAAACACAAATAAAAGCTTTAAACAACTTCATAAAACGTTCCGTTACACTCGATTCTTTTTCGCATCTAAAAGGACAAAGCTTTAATTTATTTCTTTTTCTTCGAGCTGGAATGTAAACCCGCATTAAAAGCGGCATAACTCTCTGCTCAGAAATCGAAATTTAATGATTCTTGAATCAAATTAAAGCTCTGTCTGTCCTCTGTCCAATGCCACCGGTTTCGGCTCAAAAGGACATCGGAGCCGCCAGTTATGGCGATTTTACTCCGAGGTGCGCGGCTGTCTGAAACTCCAGTTTTTAGAAATCCGGATTTTCAAACCCCACTACCATGAGTTATAGAACTCTAATGAGAAAACTTTCTTGAGCAAAAATGTTTTTCATATGATTATAAACATGATGTGTAAAGATTAAAAGTTTTGTTTTTTGAAAGATTAATTGAAATTGAATTTTTTCAAAACTAGTTTGAATTTTGAAAAACCGTTTTCACTTTCAAACTTGAAAATATTTTGTCATCCAAATCAAATAAATTTTCAAAATGTTTTCAAAACTATATCTATATCACATATGTTCAAAATCTATATGCTCTTGAAATTTTGAGTGGGAGGTCTCTTTGTAGACAAAACCGAAAAATAAAAAGATGTGTAATCTCAAACTTTCAAGTGTTCGAGTGAGTTGAAGTTCACACTTCCCTCACGCACTTTCCCGAAATAGAAAATAGGAAAAGATCGAGTATGTCCCTTGTGCCTTTATGCACTAATACTGCTCTGAACATGTCGATCTAGGATTCTCTTCTAGTTGTCCGCTCTGTCGCTCTCTAACTAGGAAATCTGTTTCCGAACTTATAAGAGTCGATGAACCAACTCCAAAAACTAAGTGGGAGGGTTATATTCGTTGTTTGTAACCCGCGATCCCCAACACTAGTGAAAGATGCAATAACGTGGGACTAAGAGCCGCTCTTGCGACCCTCACTTAAATGTGAGTACTCCAAGGCGTTATTGCTTCGATCATTGCTCAATGAGCTACGTCCGAAAGTGATGCAATGATGGCAAGGCCTCCCCTTGGGGGATTGTTTTTCAAAGCTGATCTTTTGGACTAAGTGGTTGGTTGCACACTTAGGCTCAATCCCTAGTATCCTTCCTTAAGGCTCTGCGAAAGGATATGAGTGATCAAACCAATTTACAAGGTGGCTAGTCAAAATAGATGTATTGACATCTTGGCTTAGCATTAATGATGTGTCATTTACTTATAAAAGGAGATTTTTTGCGGCCTTCTCTTGAGGGAGTAAATTATCGTTTGGTTTATAACACCTTTGGATTTTATAAAAGTCTTAATAAAACTTAAATCCTAAACCAAAGACTAATCATAAACTTGTTTCAACTTACATAGGCAATATGTCTCTCAACCATCTCTCAATCTTTCTTTCCTCGATCAAACTCGAAAACGAAAACTACGTAGATTCGAAACGTAACCTCGACATAATACCTACCGTTAACAAGCACAAATGGGTACTCACCACCCCGTGTCCTCCTCTGTCGAATGATGATTCAACTCAAGAGGACAATGACGCCTTAGCGGCCTGGCTTCGATCCGATGAGATTGTGAGGTGCTGTATCTTGGCATCTATGAACAATATGCTGAAAGAGCAACATCCTGACATCGAGACTGCTGCCGAAATGCTCTACAATCTCCTTGAGATATTTAGAGGGCAAAGGCGTCAAGCAAGGCAACAAGCAGTCCGACAGTTTATGAACTGTCATATGAAGGCAAGGACTCCTGTTAGAGACTTTATGATACTGATCATTAGTTTTCTAAATAAAATGGAAATCCTAGGATCTGAGAATGATGGGAAGAATGTCATAGATATGATCTTAGAAACTCTCCCCGCATCTCTTGATACCTCCAAGATGAACTACTCAATAAACAAGCTAGAGTACACTGTTACCAAGCTTATGGAGGAACTTCACACTGCTGTAGGTCTCACTAAGAGAAAGAGGAATCAAGGAGAGGCACATGCTACTGAGCAAAAAGCCTCCGCCTCTGGAACTGTGAAGAGACCTTACGAGGCCGATAAAAAGAACTGTCCCGCCTATCTCAAAGCAAAGGAACATAGTATTGTACTAGTTACCGAAGCATGCTTAGTAGCTGATAATGTATCATCGTGGATTCTTGACTCCGCTGCTACTAACCATATTTGCTGTTCCTTGAATGGTTTCAAGAAAACCAAAAGCTTAGAGGAAGGCGAGTTCTGTTTCAAATGGGGTGATGGGAGCCTGGTGTCTGCGAAGGCTGTGGGATCCGTGACGCTGTCTTTTGAAGACCGCACTATAAACTTGAATAATGTATATTTTGTTCCTACCTTTGGGAAGAACTTAATATCCGTTGCTCGTCTTATTGAGCAAGATTATTGTTTAAAGTTCATTAAGAATGGAATTCGTATTTCGTTTCCTGATAATTCTTTTGTCACTGATGCATGTATGAAGAATGCTCTTTTCTACATCTATCCCACTCAACCTTCTCTTTTAGACACCGAAATAGATAACGATCTAATTAGGGAGCCAAAGAGGATCAAACTTTCCGAATCCTCCGATCTAACAAAATCAACATACCTCTGGCACTTAAGACTTGGTCATATCAGTCTAGATAGGATTAAGAGACTTGTGAGGGATGGTCCACTCCAAGCCTCTGCAATAGGTTCACTACCTACTTGTGAATCCTGCATAGAAGGAAAAATGACTAAGCGACCTTTCTCCGATAAGGGTCGAAGAGCCACTGAGTTGCTGGAACTAATACATTCTGATGTATGTGGTCCGCTCAACCAACAGGCACGTGGAGGATACGAATACTTCGTTACCTTCACTGATGATTACTCAAGATATGGGTTTGTCTATTTGCTTAAACACAAATCCGAGACCTTTAACGTATTTAAGGTCTTTAGGGCTTTAGTGGAAAAGCAAACTGGCAAAGTGATCAAAACCCTTCGATCTGATCGAGGTGGTGAGTATATGTCTGGAGAGTTCGATGACTTTCTTCAAGAAGAAGGTATCGCTTCTCAGCTTACCGCGCCTGGCACACCTCAACAAAACGGAGTGTCAGAGAGAAGAAACCGAACTCTTATGGAGATGGTTAGATCAATGATGAGTTACTCATCACTCCCGCTTTCCTTTTGGGGATATGCCCTCGAAACAGCCGCTTATATTCTGAACCAAGTTCCGTCCAAAACGGTTCCTGGTACTCCTTATGAACGATGGACTGGCCGTAAAGTGAATCTTGGCCGCATCCGAATTTGGGGTTGCCCTGCACACGTGCTAAGGCAAAAGACTAGCAAGTTGGCTAGTAGGTCAGAATTGTGCCTGTTTGTAGGATATCCGAAGGAAACCAAAGGTTTTACTTTCTATAGTCCCGAGGACGATAAGACTTTCGTTAGCACGAATGCTCGTTTCCTCGAGGAGGACTTTATGAAGGATGCGAAACCTAGAAGCAAAATTGTGCTTGAAGAAAAGTTGGGTGAGGAAGCTTCTACCTCATCTGTAAGAACTGTTCTTACCCCAACTGAAACACAACCTAACTCGTCAGAATCTCGTCAAGTAGTACTTAGACGTAGTGGGAGGGCTACTCAAAAGCCTGACAGGTACATGTCTTATGGAGACTCTCTTGTAGCCGTCTCCGACATGGATGATCCTGTTTCCTATAGCCAAGCAATGGCTTGTTCTGAATCAAACCTTTGGCTTGACGCCATGAAAGTTGAGATGCACTCGATGTATGTCAACAAAGTCTGGAAACTTGTAGACCTTCCTGAAGGGATTAAACCCGTAGGGTGTAAGTGGATATACAAGAAGAAAAGGGGTCCTGATGGGAACGTCGAGACGTTCAAAGCACGACTTGTGGCGAAGGGTTATACCCAACAAGAAGGGATTGACTATGAAGAAACCTTCTCGCCAGTCGCGATGCTTAAATCCATCCGCATACTCCTATCCATAGCTGCAGCTCTCGACTATGAGATCTGGCAAATGGATGTCAAGACAGCCTTTCTGAATGGCAATCTTGACGAGCGCATTTACATGGCTCAACCAGACGGTTTCGTGGATAAAGGTCAAGAGACCAAGGTTTGTGAGTTGCTTAAATCCATTTATGGACTAAAGCAAGCATCTAGGTCATGGAATATTAGATTCGATGAAACTGTAAAGAGCTTCGGCTTTGAACAGTCAATAGATGAGCCTTGTGTTTACAAGTTAATACACGAAGGCAAAGTTGTGTTTCTGGTACTATATGTCGATGATATACTACTCATTGGTAATGACGTGGGTAAATTATCTGAGGTTAAGGTCTGGCTAGCAAAGCAATTCGATATGAAGGATCTAGGAGAAGCCGCGTACATTCTGGGAATCCAAATCTTTCGAGATAGGAAAAACCGGACCCTGTCGCTCTCTCAAGCATCTTATATTGATAAGGTGATGGATCGCTTCTCGATGCAAGACTGCAAGAGGGGTCAAACACCCTTTAGGCATGGAGTTTCACTCTCTAAGGACCAGTCTCCCAAGACTGCACAAGAGATTGAAGACATGAGGAAAATTCCTTGCGCCTCTGCCGTAGGAAGCCTCATGTATGCTATGCTCTGCACCCGACCTGATATATGTTTCGCCGTTGGCGTAGTTAGTCGTTTCCAATCCAACCCTGGACCCGAGCACTGGATTGCTGTTAAGCATGTTCTTAAGTATCTTCGAAGAACTAGGAACTTGATGCTTACATACTCAGGTACTGACCTGACTATGACGGGATATACCGACTCCGATTTTCAAGCGGATAAGGATTCCAGGAAACCCACTTCGGGATCTGTGTTCATCCTTAATGGTGGAGCTGTTGTGTGGAGAAGTATTAAGCAATCTTGCATTGCTGACTCCACAATGGAAGCAGAATATGTGGCTGCTTGTGAAGCATCCAAAGAGGCTGTATGGCTTAGAAAGTTCCTTAAGTATTTGGAAGTTGTTCCAAACGTCGACGAGCCCATGACCCTTTATTGTGATAATAGTGGGGCTGTCGCTAACTCAAAGGAACCTAGAAGCCATAAGCGCTCTAAGCATATTGAGAGGAAATACCATTTGATTCGAGAGATCGTGCAGCGCGGAGACGTGGAAGTGAAGAAGATCTCAACGGTGGACAACCTCGCAGATCCATTCACCAAGGCCCTAGCGAACAAGGTCTTCGACCAACATCGTGAGGGATTAGGCATGAAGGACTACACTCACCTTCTTTGAGTCAAGTGGGAGTTTGTTGTCAATGGTGCCCACAAGAAGAGTTGTAGTCTTTATTTTGAACATTTGATGTAATAAAGTCTCATGAAGACTCTTGCTTGTAATTGCCTATTCATTCATTAATAAAGTTGAAACGTTCATTCAATCTTCCTTGTCTGAAGCTTTATGATAAAACCATAGTCTTATAGTCCATAAACAAACTTAACAACTTACGAAGAGACAAATGTAGATTTGCATGAACAAACTCTTCGTAGTTTGCTTAAAACGATATATTCGCAATCTTAGGGTCAAAGGACTATTGACCTCAGTATGATTGTTAGAAGAATCTATGATGTCTGGTTATGAGGCATTGAGAGTTGGGGACTCTATAGTTCTTCTAGGTATCTTCCGAAGGTACTGAATTGACCAGTGCACTTCTAGAGACAATATAAGAACAAACCATTTAACCTCTTATGTCTCGAAGTCACTATGTATGAATTGCATCATGCTTACCTTAATCCTGAAATGAGACATGCCATTTCACACCTTAGTATTCTCATTTGAGAAAGTCAGAGTTCGGACTCACTATGTCATTCCGAACAGGGCCTATTGGTGAAATACTAAGTTGTGAGTATGTCATGAGTAACTTTGTGAAGTTCTCATAGATATGGAATTCATGTACAAGATTGCTGAAATGCAATGTATGTCACCTCATGCTTTGTTCCTTGGAGTGTGAATAAATGAACTGGCCAGTGTCCAAATTGAGTCCTGACTCTTTTGGATGAAACAATGTGACTTGTTAGCTCCTCGTCAATACATTGTTTCTAACTTATTCACAAGCGACAAAGGAGTTGAGGAAATAACAGCTAGAAGGGTAAAATGGTAATTTAGTAAATCCCGACTAGCTGATGACATTCATGAAGGGTAGCATAGATAATATTCAGTGGATCCGCTCATTATAATTAGGTCGAATTCTTGAGTAGAAAACAAATTCATTTGAACCGAGAGATTTTCAGTGTCAGCTCTTTAGTGGAGTCAGCTGGCATTAAGCTAAACTTGGAAAAGGTTTGTGAACTTTTGAGTCCAAGTGTTTAGCTAAAGCTTTGTTCATTTGGGTCCATGAGGTCACTGTCACGAATCACATCGATAGGAATAGTTAAACTGGAAGCTAAGTCAAAACAAGAACGAAAATAGTCAAAAGGGTATTTTTGTCTTTTGAGACAAAGGATGAAATGAATGTCAATAAATTTTGACAAGTTCATTTGATGACTTAATGTCACTCGGCCATAATATGATTAATTGGGCCTTGTGAATTAATTTCATTTCATAAGAATTTTATTGAAAATTCTTAATGGGCCTTTTTCATGTTGTCATGAACAAAATGGAAAAGCTTCTAGAAGCCCTTTCTAGATGGTGTAGGCGCCCATATTACCCAAGAGGAAAGAGAGTTTATTTTGTGCATAAATGTATTAAGATACTTGCCAAAAGAAAAAGAGGAAACAAATTTCCCCTAAGGGGAAAGCATGGTAGGCGCCCAAAAGGATCAAGAGAGAAGCAAATAAAAGAGGAAACAAATCCAAGGACTTACTTGCTTAGTCTTGGCCGTGTGACTCTTTGAAGGAAAAGGGAAATTGGCTCATGAATATGTGATATTCTATAGAAGAGGAAACTACCTTATTGAAGGTGAGACCTCTCCTATAAATAGGAGCCTCATTCCTCACTTTTCATTCATGCAAAGTTTTAGAGATTGAGAGCTTCTCTCTCTAGACTTGGCCGCCCCATCCTCTCTCTCTCTCTAGTTTATTTTCGATTATTTCTTGTCTTGGCACCTAGGTCCTCACTCGACCTAGTGTTTAGCTCTACGACTTCGAGACTCGTTCTTAAGTCGTAGTGTTTAAAAGTGCCCACTCACTGATTCCTTCTTTTCGAGTGATTTAGTGATAGAAACTTTCGTGGTTGCTCGAGGTGCCGAGGAAAGAAAGAGAGACGTGCTGCGAGGGGAGACGAGCGTTGCAACTTTCCAAAAGCTTCTACAAGGTTCAAGCTTCAAGAAAGGTTAGTAACTTTAATAGCTCATATTAGTTTTTATTTACATGTACATGCTCTTGTCTAGGTTAGTAAAAACTAGTTTTACTTAAAAAGAAAATTTTTAAAATTCCGCCGCTTAACGAAGCGTTAAACTTTTTCTTAAACCCTAGATCGATTCCAACAGGAGCGTCGTGGACAGCCCCTTGGCCGAGAGACGCCTCTGACCCGGCCATGGACGGCTCTGACCCGGCCATGGCCGGCTCTGACTCGGCCGTGGAGGCCATGGCCGGCTCTGACCCGGCCATGGCCGGCTCTGACTCGGCCGTGGAGGCCATGGCCGGCTCTGACCCGGCCATGGCCGGCTCTGACTCGGCCGTGGAGGCCATGGCCGGCTCTGACTCGGCCATGGCCGGCCTTGAGGTGGCCGTGCGCCGGGAAAGGCTCGGGGAAGCCGCCATATGATGTCGTTGCCGTACCGGGCCGGGACGGACCGGTAACATTAGCCCCCCGAGTTTATTATCGAGTGCAACTCGTGTGATAAACTCGAAGCCTCCGTCGTCATTGGCCCACCGGAATAGCCCATCACCAAGAGGTACGTCCCGGCGCCCTTTAATATTATTATTTTATTTTTTGTCGGTCATTCTCGTCTCGTTATTCGCGCCCATGGACCCCATCGACCGCCTATCGGGGTGTGGGACCATTGAAGACGATTTGTTTCATTTGTTCGGGGATCAACACGTGGACTTGGAAACTTTTTGGACTCAATTTTCATCTCTCCCGACCGTTGCTAACGCGCCTCACTCATCGAGCACGAGCAGCGTCGTCACGATGGCCGGGGAAGACCTTGCCTTGGTCGAAGCATGGTTGACCGGTGATGGAGGGGGCGCTCGGGCCGGAGACGGCCAGCGCCGGCAGGTGGACGCCGGAGACGATGCGTGCGCCGGAGGAGGCGGCCGGGCTCAAGGCGGCACCGGCGGTCCAGGAGACGTCGTGGAAGACCCGCTCGGGTCGAGGGACAGCGCCTTGGCGCTCACTGGTGGTCTGGGTGGCGCGCGCGCGCCGGAGGCAGCCGCGCCTGGAGCGGCCGACGCTGGAAAGGGCGCGCCGGAGGAGGTCGGCCGCGGGAATGGCGCCTCGGCCACGGGAGGCACGGCCTGGGTCGACCCCGACCTCGAGGGAGCCCTCACCCGGCCGGGCGAGGCCGTCGGGACGCCCGCCTGTCGCGTTGGCGGGGAGAGCCGCTCGGGCGCAGCGACCGGCCCCGGGGGAGCCGCGCACGGCGAAACCAGCACCGGGGGGGGCGCGTCGGCCGGCGTCGGCGCCTTCTGTGCCGGTCCAGACGTGGGGGAGGTCACCGGGTGCCCTGGAGACCGCGCCCAGGAGGAGAGCCCCTCGAGCCCAACTGCGCCGGCGAGGACGGGAGCTGCCGGGGAATCGCCAGCGCCGGGGGACGCCGCCCGTGGAGGCGTCAGCGCTGGGCAGGAGGCGGCCCGGCCTGGCAACGCCGGGAAGGAGGTGGCGGCTCGCCTGGCCCCTGGGGAAACCCTAGGCCCGAATGGGCCGGGCTTGTGTGGTGAAGACCCAACCGGCTGGGAATTGGGCCGGGCCGGCAGGTCAGGCGCGCGGGAAGAGGACCCGGCCGGGCAGGGGCCGGACTGGGCCGGTAGGCCACGCGCGCGCGAGGGAAGCCCGACCAGCCGGGGCCTGGGCCGGTCTGCTGGGCCGGGTGCACACGGGGCGAGCGCTGGGGCGCCCGGGCAGAGCCCACGGGCCGAAGGCTTGGCCAGCCGGGAATCGGGCCGGGCCGACGGGCCAGACGCACGCGTCGGGAGCGCCGGGCCGCTCGTGCCGGGCCCGCGCATGGAGGAGCCACCCAGCCAAGAGACGGGCTGGGTCCTTGGGCTGCACGCGTACGCCGGAGGGAGCACGGTCGGCCGGGAGCCGAGCCGGTCCGTCGACGGTGGACCGACCGAGCGGCGATCGGGCGCGCCCTCGAGCGACCACGCCGGGGCCGATGGGAGCCAGCCGGCTTGTGAGGGCGGCCATGATGAGGCCCCGCCTTGTCCAAGCGCGGGTCACGACGCCGATCGTTCGAGTGATTCGCCCAACCACCGCGATGCACCTGCCGCGTCGCTTTCCTCAACCGTGCGGTAAAAACGTGAGCCTCGGCCTTCCCGGTCGGAGAGTCAGCGATACGGGGCGAGCTCGATTGCTCGGGCATCGACCTCCCGAGTTCGCTCTCGATCATCAACTTCACGAGTCTAAGAAGGCGTTACAGTATCCCAGAGTGCGTGTCGATCCTGAGGCCATTACCTGACGATCTTCCTACTCGCCCGCGCAAGGGGTACGCAGCGGTCCATGAGGCGAGTCTCCGCGGAGGACTAAGACTTCCCTTTCAGCCGGTCATCCAAGAATTGTTGGTTCGCTTAAGGGTGCACGCCTCGCAGATGTCCCCGTCCTTCTATCGGGTGGTTGCGGCGTGCCACATGATGTTTTTTCGGGCGAAGAAGAGGGCCATCACTGCCGACGATATTCAGAACCTCATGATGGTGCGAGGGGTGCCTGGGAAGCCTGGCTTCTACCTGGCGTCGCACCGCAAGCGCCTCGCCATCCTCACCAAGGTGAACTCGAAGCACAGATACCCCTGGGTATGGGTGTCCGAATCGTCTTTCGGGGTCGCGCCCCTCGCCTTTGGTCCTGTGGCCGACTTTCCACCCATGGGTGACATCGAAGGATCCGAGCTCGACGCGGTGATCAGAGCGGTTCCAGAATCGAGGCGGCAAGGAACGCTCTTCGAGTCCCCAGACCTAATGGCGAGGACAGGGTGGTTCGTGCCTAGTGACGATGTTCCTTTGTGCCTCGACCTCGACGCGGAGGTCCCGGAGGATCCCGAGTCCGAGGCGGGGGGGTCGTCAGCTCCCTCCCCCGACGCGGGGGGTACTGGCCACGCACATACTTTCGTGTTATCGTGTTATCGTTGTTTGTCGTCATGTTTTAACTGACAAACGCTCTTCTCTCCTCTGCAGGTACCATGGCTCGACGTCATCGACCGCGCGCGCAAATGCCGAGAGCGATGCCCGGTGACGACGCTACGATTGCGGCTCGCCCCCCAGCCGAGGCCCGTCGCGGGGGGTCACCATCGCGAGCGAGGAACGAGGCGATCTCTTCCAACAAGCGACCATCATCGTCGGCTTC
The DNA here is from genome assembly GCF_054948205.1 of Urtica dioica subsp. dioica. Classification (NCBI taxonomy): domain Eukaryota; kingdom Viridiplantae; phylum Streptophyta; class Magnoliopsida; order Rosales; family Urticaceae; genus Urtica; species Urtica dioica. The sequence goes on along the minus strand of NC_142760.1, from coordinate 21,283,006 downwards.
TCTCGGGTCACCGTCCGGTCACAAACGCGCTCACACGTCGACGGTGTCAGACAGTTTGGACTCCATGCTCTTAGCGGAGGCGGCAGAGTTGAGGGACCAGTGCTCCCGGGGGATCCTTGAGACCTCCTTGCGGGATTTCAAGGGCCTTCTGACAACGAGCGATCTTGAGCACTTCCAGAACGGGATCGGCGACGCCCGAAAGGTATGACCCGTCTTCATGTGTTATGTATCGTTGTCATGCTTATTGTAATTATACGCGTTTCCTTCGTTTCCACAGATGCTCGCACGCCAAGAGCGGAGCGATCGCATTCTCCGAGACATGCTACGACGCATGCAGATCATGGAAAAGGAGAAGGCGATCATGACGGCCGCGCATGCCGCCGCCCTAGCGGAGGTTCGCACCGCCCAAGAGTTTGCGACGCTAGAGAAGGAGCTGGAGCGAGCTCGCGGAGAATCGGCCGCCGAGAAAGTGCTTCGTGAGAAGGCGGAGCAAGCAGCTGACACCTTTCTGGGGGAAACGAAGAAACTCCAGGCGGCACTCTCGAGCCAGGATGCGGAGCTGAGCATCGTCCATGCTCGGCTATCGGCGAGCGAGATTGCTCGAGTCAAGGTGGAGAGGGAGAGGGACACCTTGCGGGCGGAGATGCAAACGCTCGTCGAGGAGAAGGAAGATGTCGTGCGATCCAAGACGGACTTGGAGGACGATTGGGACTTGACGTTGGAGGCGGCCCGATACGAAGCGGCGAGGCGAGTCCGAGACGCGACCGCGAAGGAGAATGCGTCCCGCGGGACTACATTTTCCTTCTTTAACGCCATGTTCCCTCCTTATGATGACGAGCCACCGGAGGATGACTTGCATCCACAGATCCCCGCCGAGGCTGCTCAGTCGACGACCCACCAGCCTGACGGAGAAGCCGTTGGCGGGTTTGGCGCCCCTGACCCCGAAGGAGATGAAGAGCAAGTCGACTTTGGCTCGGACTAGTTGAGTTTTCCTTGGTTTTTCGCGCACTTGTTTAGCGCTCGCTTTATGCTTTCTTTCGGATTATTGTTATGTTTGCGTCGTACTTTCGTACTTTTCTTATTGGGTTGTTTACGCAACATCGTTTTGCTTTGATTGAAGCTTTCTTTTCATCGTGCGTCTTATTTTCTCGACTTGCTACGCTTAGTGTAATCGATTTGCGCAATTTGAATAGTGCGTGTCTTACGAGCCCGGCTTATTATGCTTAGTGTAACCGGTTGGCACGGCTTACTGCCGCATTTGGCGGCGAAGTTCCCCGCGGACGCTGGCTAGACCAGTTTCATCCGGCGGGTGCGATTTCCGGCCATCCATTTGTGACTCGCTGCCTATCGGCGTGCACGAGCTGGGTGGCCGTCGCGCTCATCCTCCGGCGAGTACGCTACCTATCGGCGTGCGTATCGGGACGGGTTTGCGGCTCCCAGTGAGCGTGGTACTCGTTGGTACGCGTGTCACGTTTTGGGTTTTGACTGCCGAGATCGACAATCCGGTGCGCGTACGTGATTCATCGATGCCTTGCCGCCTATCGGTGCGCAAGGTGCATCGGTGCACGAGAGGGTCGCAGCAAAAGACGTGCGAGGCCGGAGGTCCGGTGCGCGGATCCAACTCATCGACGTTTCGCTATCTCTCGGCATACGGCCTCGACCCGTGCGAGAGCGTCGCACGAGGAGGGTACGAAGCCGGAGGTCCGGTGCGCGGATCCGATTTATGGGTGTTTTGTTACCGCTTGGCGCGTGGAAAGTGGAGTAAGCGAGCTCGTTACTCTCGCCCTATCCCCCTTAGCCCCCCGAGTTTCTTGGGTGCTCGTAGAGGAGGCTAGAAACTAAGATACAATGTTTTGAAGTGAAATGTAATTTATTAAATTATCGAAATGGTTCAAAAATTACATCCCAGGCCTTTGGCCAAACTTGAAATTTAAAATTGACTTTGCTAGAATCGAAAGCTACATGAGAACAACAAAGCGTAAAAATGGACGAATGAACATCTATTGATAATATTGCCGAAGGTGCTCCGCATTCCACGGGTGTGTGAACACGAGTCCCTCCATGTTCTCGAGCTCGTATGTGCCATTGTGGATGGCTTGGCGCACACGGTACGGGCCTTCCCAGGTGGGGCCTAGAACTCCCGCACCTTGCACTTTGGTGTTTTGGAACACCCTTCGAAGAACGAGGCTCCCGTCGGCGAACTTCCGCAGCTTGATCTTTGAGTTGTAGTACTTCTCGACCTTCCTCTTTTGCGCAGCAAGCCGGGTGAGTGCGTCCGCCCTCCTTTCGTCTATGAGGTCTAGCTCGAGCCTGATCGCGTCGTCGTTGGCGGCTTCGTCGTACTCCTCGATGCGCAAGGTTGGCAGCTTGGTCTCGACGGGTACCACAGCCTCGACGCCGAACGCGAGAGCGAAAGGGGTTTCGCCGGTCGCGTTTCGAGCGGTGGTGCGATATGCCCATAAGACCATGGGGAGCTCGTCGGCCCAAGCCCCTTTTCTTGCCTCCAATTTCTTCTTCAGGTTCTCCTTGATCGTCTTGTTCACCGCCTCGACCTGACCGTTGGCTTGAGGATGGCGAGGAGAGGAGAAAGTCTTGCTAATGCCAAGCTGTTCGCACATTTCTCGAAGGCGCGCATTGTCGAATTGTTTTCCGTTGTTGGTTACAATTGACGCAGGGATCCCGAAGCGGCAGATGATGCTTTTCCAAATGAAGCTTGTCGTGTTCGCCTCGGTGATCTTTGCCAGCGACTCAGCCTCTACCCACTTCGTGAAGTAATCGATAGCCACGATCGCGTGCTTGTATTGTCTCGGGGCCGTAGGTAGCTCGCCGATGAGGTCGATTCCCCACTTCGCGAAAGGTCGCGGCACGATAATCGGACACAAAGGGGCCGGTGCTTGGCGCGGAATGTGGGCGAACCTTTGGCACATGTCACACTTCTTGGCCCACTCGTGGGAGTCCTTTTTCAAGGTCGGCCAGAAATATCCAAGTCTCAGCAGCTTCAACGCCAAAGATTACCCGGCGGCGTGGTTACCGCACACCCCCTCGTGCACTTCGTGGAGTACTTTCCTCGCCTCCACCTCGGTCAGGCAACGAAGAAGGGGCATGGAGTAGCCTCTCTTGAACAAGCTATCCTCCCTCATTGTGTACTTCGGCGCCAAGCTTCTCAGCTTTCTGGCCTCTTCTCTGTCTTCGGGAACGACTCCTCGCTTAAGAAATTCCACGAGCGGAGTCATCCACGAGGGAGGCGGAGTCTCGTCAACGACCCCCACGTCGCCTCTCGAGACGTAGGGTCGGGTCAGCACTTCGATTGGGACGCTACCCTCGCCCTCCTCGTCTATCCCAGACGCGAGGCGAGCCAGGGCGTCAGCGTCAATGTTCGCCTCTCGTGGAACTTGGACGATCTCGAACCATGACAGGGCCTCCAGGTTCTTTTGGGCCTTGGACAAGTACGCGATCATGTGTGGCTCTTTTTCGGCGTAGTCGCCCTTAACCTGGTTCACGATCAATTGCGAGTCGCAATGGATGCGCAGGTTTTGGGCGCCCAACTTGTTCGCTAGTTCCAAGCCAACGATCAGAGCCTCGTACTCTGCTTCGTTGTTGGAAGCCTTGAACTCGAACCGCATGGCGTATCTCAGCTTTTCCCTATCGGGATTTGTGAGCACAACGCCGGCGCCAGCCCCCCGGGCGTTTGACGTGCCATCCACGTGCAAGTCCCAGACCGGCCCTATCGGGTCGTTGGTTCTCTTCTTCGACGATTCGACGCGGTCGTCCTTCTTCTCTTCCGTGGTCTTACTTCTTTCGTCGCCCTCGTTGGTTGGGGGCGCGCTTGTGAACTCGGCGATGAAGTCGGCGAGGGCCTGACCCTTAATGGCGGTTCTTGGTTGGAACTCGACCCCGTATTCGCCCAGCTCTTGGGACCATATCGCCATTCGAGAGGAGGTCCCTTTTTGAAGGGCCTTCTCGATGGGATGCCCCGAGCGGACCACGATGGGGTGCGCCTGGAAGTAGGGCCGGAGCTTTCTCGCGCTCATGACGAGGGCGAGGGACAGTCTCTCGATCTCGGGGTATAGGGTTTCGGCGTCGAGGAGCGCCTTGCTAACGTAGTAGACCGGCCATTGTACTTTGTCCTCTTCGCGTATGAGGACCGCGCTCACGGCCCTATCGGAAACCGCGAGGTAGAGGTATAGGGTTTCGCCATTCTTTGGCTTCGCGAGGAACGGGGGGGAGGTGAAATAGGCTTTCATATCTCGGAATGCTTCCTCGCACTCCTCCGTCCATACGAACCCGTCGGTCTTTTTCAGTGCCTTGAAGAACAGTTGGCACCTATCAGTGGCTTTGGAAACGAATCGCGTCAGGGCGGCGATCCTTCCCGTCAAGCTTTGAACTTCTTTGACCTTTTGTGGCGACCTCATCCCTAAGATCGCCTTAATCTTCTCAGGATTGGCCTCGATCCCGCGGCGACTCACCATGTAGCCCAGAAACTTTCCAGACTCGACCCCGAAAGCGCACTTGTTGGGGTTAAGCTTCATCTTGTAGCGCCGCAGAATCGTGAACATTTCCCTAAGGTCTCGAACGTGGTCGCGGGGTTTGAGGCTTTTGACAAGCATGTCATCCACGTAGACCTCCATAGTCTTTCCAATTTGATTGGCGAACATGCGGTTCACCAACCTTTGATACGTTGCTCCCGCGTTTTTGAGGCCAAAGGGCATGACCTTGTAACAGTAGAGTCCGCGGTTCGTAACAAAGGTGGTCTTGATCTGATCCGGCTCGTGCATGCGGATCTGGTTGTAGCCTGAATAGGCGTCCATGAAGCTCAGCAACTCGTGGCCCGCCGTGGCGTCCACGAGCTGCTCGATCCTCGGGAGAGGGAAGCTGTCTTTCGGGCAGGCTTTGTTGAGATCTTTGTAATCGATACAGATCCGCCACTTCCCGTTTGGCTTCTTGACCATCACCACGTTGGACACCCACTTGGGGTGCTCCGCCTCCCTGATGAAGTCGGCGGCGAGAAGTTTGTCAACTTCTTCACCAATGGCTTGGTACCTCTCCCCACTGAACGCCCGTCGCGATTGAACGCGCTCGGCCACCCTCTTGTCGTCGTTGAGACGATGAACCATGATCTCGGGGTCGATCCCCGGCATGTCGGCGTGTGTCCACGCAAAGACATCTTTGTGCTCTCGGAGGAAAGCGGTGAGCTCGATTCGGGTCTCAGACGGGAGTTGGGCGCCTACCTTGACTACTTGGTCAGGTTTGGCGTCGTCCAACACGACGGGAACGAGGTCGTCCGGTGTCTCCACCTTTCGACGCTCGACTCCGTCCCTTTGGTCTAGCTCTCCGAAGGTGCCTCCTTCCTCTAACTTGCACGGGAATTTGTCTCCGAGTTGGAAGACGGTGCTCACCACCTTCCCTTTCCCTTTTCCGTCCACGCCCTGGATGTAGCACATCCTCGCCATGGATTGGTCTCCCAACATCACGGCGATCCCTTTCTCGGTCGGGAACTTCATCATCAGGTGGTACGTGGACGTTATGGCCTTCAACCGATTGAGAGTCGGGCGGCCGACGATGATGTTGTAAGCCGAGGGCTGATCCACCACTAGGAACGACACGATGTGGGTAACCTCGAGCTCCCCCGGCGTACCGAAGGTAACCGGGAGGTCGATAGTTCCCTCCGTCATGACCCTCTCCCCAGAGAAGCCGAAGAGCGGGGTTGAGATCGGGGTCGGTCTTACCCCGGATAGCTTCATCCTGTCCAACGCCGATTTGAAGATTATGTCGGCGGAGCTCCCATTGTCGATCAGGATTCTCCGGACGAGGTTGTTGGCGACCGGGGCAGAGACGACTATCGCGTCGTTGTGTGGATGGAGAACTCGCGTTGCTTCTTGTCCGGTGAAGAACATGGACTCGAAGGGGGCCGGAGGAGGGACCTCGTACGTATGGTTGATGTAGTGCGCTATTTTCCCTTGGGAAACTTCGCGCACGTACTTCTTCCTTTGCGTAGCCGAGTCTCCGAACTCCGGGCCACCCAAGATTGCACCCACGACGTGAAGTTGCGAGCTCTCCGGCTCTTCGTTTGTCGCGCGGTCCGTGACAGTCACCGTCGCCGGACCTTTCTTCCCTTGCCGCGGGCGACCTCCGTGCGCCGCGGCCGTCCCGATAGTTCTCAGGACGTACTCTTTTAGCTTCCCATCTTGAATCAGGGTCTCAATCTGACGCTTTAGTTGATAGCATTCGGATGTCAGGTGCCCGTGATCTTGATGGTAGTCACAGTACTTGCTTTGATCCCTCTTGGCGGGATCCTTCGTGAGCGGGGTTGGGCTCCCCAACTTGTCACGGTGCAGAGCCAGGATTTGCTCCGGCGGAGTGTTCAGAGGAGTGAATGGCGAGAACTTTCGGAAGCTGTCGACATGTGACGGCCTCGGCCCGGGGAGGGAACGGCCGTTGGGGGCCTGGCTTCCCTTATTCCTCCTCTTTCGGGGGTCGGGACGATCTTCATCTCGATCGTCGCGGCGGCGACTCCCCTGTCCTCCTGACTTTCGACCATCTCGGCCATCGAGATAGTCCTCGACTCCCATGTATGTGCGGGCTCTTGTCATCAGCTCCGCCATGTCACGCGGAACTTGGCCAACAATAGACTTGAGGAAGTCGCTCGTGCGCACTCCCTCGGTGATCGCCGTGATGGCGTCCCTGTCGTCGAACCCTTCGACCTTGTGAGACTCCTCGGTGAAGCGAGCGAGGTATTGTCTCAACGTCTCGTCTCTTCCTTGTCGGATAGAGAGGAGGTGGGTCTTCGGCTTCTTTTGCGCCATGAGGGTGACGAATCGGGCGAGGAAAGCCTCTCGTAAGGCCCGGAAAGACGGGATGCTTCCCGGCCTCAAGCTTCGGAACCATTCAAACCCCGAGCCTGTGAGGGTCAGGCTGAAGGCTTGGCAGAGGGTGGCGTCCGCCTGCCCCTGCATAGTCATCCACGTCTCATAGTGTTGGACGTGGAAGTGGGGGTCCGTACGTCCATCGTAGGGGGGAATGGACGGTAACTTGAAGTTCCCCACGCATGGCTGCGCGAGGATTTGCGCGGCGAAGGGAGAGTATGATTCCTCGATCCCTCCGTACGGCCTTTGCCTCCCCGACTCCCTCATTTCGATGATTTGATTCTGGAGGCTTTGAATCATCGTGACCATGTCGAGCCCGTTAGCGGGGCCGACCGTCGGGGCCACGGGAGTCACCGGTTGGCGTTCGTTGGACGCTTGGTCCACGACATTGGCCTGCGGCCGGCCGAGAGTTGCGGCGGGGAGCGCGTCCCTTCGAGAGTTTAGCCTTTGGCGGAGATCCTCCCCTCGGGAGTTTCTCTGCGCCGTCAAGCGCTCTCTAAGGTCCACACTCGGTGCGGGGCGAGGTGAGGTCGCCCTTGGTCGGACCGTCCGGCGGGCGCTTCGGCTGTCGGCCCCATCATCTACCAGAGTCGCTCTCTCCTCGGCGAGGGGCCGTGTCCGGCCGCCTCTTGAAACCGAGGGGGCGAGTCCCCGGGAATGTGACTGTGCCTGCTGCCGCGCTAGGTGCGACGGCCCGGCCAAAGCGTCGTTGGGCCTCTCGGGCCGCGAAGGGGCGAGGCTAGGCGTTGCCTCGTTGGTCCTCGACTCCCCCACATATTCGGAGTCGGAGTAGTCTTTGGCGGACCTATCTTCGACGTCATAGCCGAGGAGGTCGGCTATGAGCGTACCGTCGACGCCGGGGCGGTCAAGGAGCTCCGCAAGCCGCCGGGCCGTGTCCTCTCGGAGCACGGCCTCGGGGTCAATCATCGGGTCTTGGGGCTGGCTCTCGCTATCGCGAGGTTGCCCTTCAAGACGATGTGCGAGGTGTCGAAGACCGTACCTCGAGCTCGTCGCTCGGGTACCCGCGGAGGTGGTGGGAATGTGACTCATCTCTCGAGAGTCGTGAGAACAAAGGGAGAAAACTGGTAGAGGGAATGCGTCGTCAAGGTCGAGAGATCCCCTCCTTCTAGCGCCAACATGTTGTCGCAGTTTTTCGGACAACGATTTAGGAGTCGTAGACGGTTAGACCCAAGGCCGGACCAAGTGGTCTCGTCTCGACTCGAGCGTGTCGGGCTTGGTATTCCAAGCCGTCCCTTAGCCGTAGGTGGTCTCTGTTTCGTCCAAGCACCTGAAAAGTAAGCAAAGAAGGTGTGAACTACAAAGGGGAAACAGAGGGGTTGCCTCTGTTTACCTCTCCGACGCTCAACATTAGTGGGATTGAGGTGGTTTGTAGAGGGTTTAGTGTTTAGAGGTCGAGACTTGAGAGAAACGAGCGAGGTACGAGTTCGACAGCGTTTCAGCACTCAAATTCGGATTACCTGGACCAAGGGAGGTACCTTGATATTTATAGGCGACCAAGGAGCGTCGTGGACAGCCCCTTGGCCGAGAGACGGCTCTGACCCGGCCATGGACGGCTCTGACCCGGCCATGGCCGGCTCTGACTCGGCCGTGGAGGCCATGGCCGGCTCTGACCCGGCCATGGCCGGCTCTGACTCGGCCGTGGAGGCCATGGCCGGCTCTGACTCGGCCATGGCCGGCCTTGAGGTGGCCGTGCGCCGGGAAAGGCTCGGGGAAGCCGCCATATGATGTCGTTGCCGTACCGGGCCGGGACGGACCGGTAACAAGGAGTATTAGTCGACTCGTGGACTCGAACTCGACTCGAGGAATTAACTCATCTCGAGGAGTTATGTGAAGAGTCAGCACTAGGAGTATTAGTCCACTCGTGAACTCGAACTCGACTCGAGGAATGATCGCATCTCGAGGAGTTACGTGAAGAGTTGGCACGAGGAGTATCAGTCGACTCGTGGACTCGAACTCGACTCGAGGAATGCACTCATCTCGAGGAGACATGTAGAGTCGTCACGAGGAGTATCAGTCGACTCGTGGACTCGGGACTCAACTCGAGGACTCATGTAGAGCCTGCACGAGGAGTTACATGAAGAGTCGGCACGAGGAGTATCAGTCGAGTCGTGGACTCGAACTCTACTCGAGGAATGAACTCATCTCGAGGAGTTATGTGAAGAGTCGGTACGAGGAGTATCAGTCGACTCGTGGACTCGAACTCGACTCGAGGACTCATGTAGAGCCTGCACGAGGAGTTACGTGAAGAGTCGGCACGAGGAGTATTAGTCGACTCGTGGACTCGAACTCGACTCGAGGAATGAACTCATCTCGAGGAGACATATAGAGTCGGCACGAGGAGTATCAGTTGACTCGTGGACTCGGGACTCAACTCGAGGACTCATGTAGAGCCTGCATGAGGAGTTACGTGAAGAGTCGGCACGAGGAGTATCAGTCGACTCGTGGACTCGAACTCGACTCGAGGAATGAACTCATCTCGATGAGACATGTAGAGTCGGCACGAGGAGTATCAGTCGACTCGTGGACTCGAACTCTACTCGAGGACTCATGTAGAGCCTGCACGAGGAGTTACGTGAAGAGTCGGCAAGAGGAGTATCAGTCGACTCATGGACTCGAACTCGACTCGAGGAATGAACTCATCTCGAGGAGACATGTAGAGTCGGCACGAGGAGTATCAGTCGACTCGTGGACTCGAGACTCAACTCGAGGACTCATGTATAGACTGCACGAGGAGTTACGTGAAGAGTCGGCACGAGGAGTATCAGTCGACTCGTGGACTCGAACTCGACTCGAGGAATGAACTCATCTCGAGGAGACATGTAGAGTCGGCACGAGCAGTATCAGTCGACTCATGGACTCGGGACTCAACTCGAGGACTCATGTAGAGCCTGCACGACGAGTTACGTGAAGAGTCGGCACGAGCAGTATCAGTCGACTCGTGGACTCGAACTCGATTCGAGGAATGAACTCACTCGAGGAGACATGAAGAGTCGGCACGAGGAGTATCAGTCAACTCGTGGACTCGAACTCGACTCGAGGACTCATGTAGAGCCTGCACGAGGAGTTACGTGAAGAGTCGGCACGAGGAGTATCAGTCGACTCGTGGACTTGAACTCGACTCGAGGAATGAACTTATCTCGAGGAGTTATGTGAAGAGTAGGCACAAGGAGTATTAGTCGACTCGTGGACTCGAACTCGACTCGAGGAATGAACTCATCTCGAGGAGTTATGTGAAGAGTCGGCACGAGGAGTATTAGTCGACTCGTGGACTCGAACTCGACTCGAGGAATGAACTCATCTCGAGGAGTTACGTGAAGAGTCGGCACGAGGAGTATCAGTCGACTCGTGGACTCGAACTCGACTCGAGGAATGAACTCATCTCGAGGAGACATGTAGAGTCGTCACGACGAGTATCAGTAGACTCGTGGACTCGGGACTCAACTCGAGGACTCATGTAGAGCCTGCACGAGGAGTTACGTGAAGAGTCGGCACGAGGAGTATCAGTCGACTCGTGGACTCGAACTCGACTCGAGGAATGAACTCATCTCGAGGAGACATGTAGAGTCGTCACGAGGAGTATCAGTCGACTCGTGGACTCGGGACTCAACTCGAGGACTCATGCAGAGCCTGCACGAGGAGTTACATGAAGAGTCGGCACGAGGAGTATCAATCGACTCGTGGACTCGAACTTGACTCGAGGAATGAAGTCATCTCGAGGAGACATGTAGAGTCGGCACGAGGAGTATCAGTCGACTCGTGGACTCGAACTCGACTCGAGGACTCATGTAGAGCTGCACGAGGAGTTACGTGAAGAGTCGGCACGAGGAGTATTAGTCGACTCGTGGACTCGAACTCGACTCGAGGAATGAACTCATCTCGAGGAGTTATGTGAAGAGTCGGCACGAGGAGTATCAGTCGACTCGTGGACTCGAACTCGACTCGAGGACTCATGTAGAGCCTGCACGAGGAGTTACGAGAAGAGTCGGCACGAGGAGTATTAGTCGACTCGTGGACTCGAACTCGACTCGAGGAATGAACTCATCTCGAGCAGACATGTAGAGTCGGCACGAGGAGTATCAGTCGACTCGTGGACTCGGGACTCAACTCGAGGACTCATGTAGAGCCTGCACGAGGAGTTACGTGAAGAGTCGGCACGAGGAGTATCAGTCGACTGGTGGACTCGAACTTGACTCGAGTAATGAACTCATCTCGAGGAGACATGTAGAGTCGGCACGAGGAGTATCAGTCGACTTGTGGACTCGAACTCGACTCGAGGACTCATGTAGAGCCTGCACGAGGAGTTACGTGAAGAGTCGGCACGAGGAGTATCAGTCGATTCGTGGACTCGAACTCGACTCGAGGAATGAACTCATCTCGAGGAGACATGTAGAGTTGGCACGAGGAGTATCAGTCGACTCGTGGACTCGGGACTCAACTCGAGGTCTCATGTAGAGACTGCACGAGGAGTTACGTGAAGAGTCGGCACGAGGAGTATCAGTCGACTCGTCGACTCGAACTCGACTCGAGGAATTAACTCATTTCGAGGAGACATGTAGAGTCGTCACGAGGAGTATCAGTAGACTCGTGGACTCGGGACTCAACTCGAGGACTCATGTAGAGCCTGCACGAGGAGTTACGTGAAGAGTCGGCACGAGGAGTATCAGTCGACTCGTGGACTCGAACTCGACTCAAGGAATGAACTCATCTCGATGAGACATGTATAGTCGGCACGAGGAGTATCAGTCGACTCGTGGACTCGAACTCGACTCGAGGACTCATGTAGAGCGTGCACGAGGAGTTACGTGAAGAGTCGGCACAATGAGTATTAGTCGACTCGTGGACTCGAACTCGACTCGAGGAATTAACTCATCTCGAGGAGTTATGTGAAGAGGCGGCACGAGGAGTATTAGTCGACTCGTGGACTCGAACTCGACTCGAGGAATTAACTCATCTCGAGGAGTTATGTGAAGATTGTCTCTCTCTGGGACCTCCAGCCTGACCATCGGCCCCTTGGGACTTCTTTTTTTTTATATTTTTATTATTATTTTTTTAGTTGTTTTTTATTGAGCATTGATCCCCATTAGGCCCCCGAGTTTCTTGCGTTTGTGAGACGAAGGCCAAGAAACTCTCGTGTTGGAGGTATACAACAGTGTGTGTAGAATAATTCTTTATTGCAATAAAGGGGGTCGTTACAGGTAGTCATGGCACTTGGTCTTTTTTGAAAAAAGAAAATTATATTTTTGAAATAAAAGCGATCATGAAGTCGATCGAGCTCGGGCGTGAGTTTGAGGGTGGAAGCTGTGATAATCATGGCTTGCTAGCAGATGCGACGAATTCCTTGAAGTCCCCACTTCGAACTAGGGAATCAATTCGTTTCCTAAGCTGGTAGCATTCTGTTGTCGCGTGCCCGTGATCATGGTGATATTCGCACTGTTTGCTGTTGTCTCGCGTTGCGGGGTCCTTCTTCATCGGGGCCGGGGATCCCAGCTTTTCTCTGTGTAAGCTCAGGATCCTATCGGGTGTCGTGTTGAGTGGGACGAAGGATTGCTTCGGGGCCGGAGAAGGATGGTCATTAGGGACTTGACCGTTTCTACGCCTCTTCCTTCGCGAGCCGAGACCGGTGGCCGGTGCGATGAGTGTGACGGCGCGCTTCTTGTTGGGTGCACGGTCAGCAACATCGGGTGGTTGATGTCCCAAGATGACTTCTCTCTCGATCCCTCGTTGGGCGTTGAGTTTTCCTCTCAGGTCGCTCCCGTGAGATTCCCTTCGGGAATTGAGGCGATCTCTCAAGTCTCCATTGGTCGTCCCTATCACTTTGGGCGAGGATACGCCGTTCGAGTGACGTCCTCGACAAACGTCGCGGCCATTGACGTCGTCATCTCCTCGGGGGTTTTGGACACGGATGGTGAGCTTGGAGCGTCCCCTTTGGGACCTAGAGGTCGAGCGTCCCTGAGTATTACTCGACACTTGATGCCTTGACGTGGTCGCCCGAGGGTGTCCCCTCGAGTGCGCATGCGCGTGTTCGTTAGAAAGTTGACGTCTCAGCGCGGTCGCCCGAGGGTGTCCCCTTGGAAGCGTGCGTGTGCGTCCCCTTTCGTGAACATCGTGGTGGAGATTGGTCTTGTTGGTTCTCGACTTCGCCACGTAACCGGGGTCTCTCTCGTCGTGGTTGACGTCGTCGACGTCGTAGGAGTCGAGGAGGTCGGCGATGAGTGCGCCGGTGACGCCGGGGCGGTCTAGGAGCTCGGCGAGCCTTCGAGCCGCGTCTTCTCGGACTGCGGCCTCGGGGTCATTCGCCGGGTCTCGGGGCTGGCTCTCATTATCATGAGGTTGCCCTTCGAGACGGCGCGCAAAGCTTTGGAGGTTGTGCCTCGAGCTAGTCACTCGGGCGCCCACGGAGGTGACGGGCATTTGACTCATCTCTCGAGAGTTTTGCCGTTGAAGGATGAAAAAGAGTGGTAGAGGGAATGCGTCGCCAAGGTCGAGAGATCCCCTCCTTCTAGCGCCAAAATGTTGTCGCTGTTTTTCGGACAACGATTTAGGAGTCAAAGGCGATTAGACCCAAGGCCGGACCAAGTGGTCTCGTCTTGACTCGAGCGTGTCAGACTTGGTATCCCAAGTCGTCCCTTAGCTGTTGGTGGTGTCAATCTCGTCCAAGCACCTGAAAAAGTAAGAAAAGAGGTGTGAACTACAAAGGGGAAACAGAGGGGGTGCCTCTGTTTACCTCTCTGACGCTCAACATTAGTAGGATTGAGGTGGATATAGAGGTTTTAGAGGTGGTGAGAGGCCAAAGATGAGCGAAACGAGTGAAGTACGAGTTCGACAGCGTTTCGGGACCCAAAATTGGATTACCTGGGTCAAGGGAGGGACCCTTGTATTTATAGGCGGCCAAGGGGTGGTTTGAAGACCCCTTGGCCGAGTGAGCAAGCTTGAGTCGGCCATTGACCCATTGAATGGTTGGGTCGGCCAATGGCCGAGTGAACATGGTGGTGAGGTTCACTCGGCCATTGGCCGAGTGAAAAGCTTGGGGCCGGCTGGGGTTTACTCGGCCATTGGCCGAGTGAACTGCTGGAAGGTTCACTCGGCCAATGGCCGAGTGAACTGCATGGCCGGCTGAAAGGTTCACTCGGCCATTGGCCGAGTGAACTGCTGGAAGGTTCACTCGGCCATTGGCCGACTGAACTACTGGAGGGTTCACTCGGCCATTGGCCGAGTGAACAGCCTGGCCGGCTGAGGATTTCTCTCGGCCATTAGCCGAGTGAACAGCCTGGCCGGCTGAGAGTTTCTCTCGGCCATGTTGGAATCGATCTAGGGTTTGAGAAAATAATTAACGCTTCGTTAAGCGGCGGAATTTTAAAAATTTTCTTTTACAAGTAAAACAGTTTTTACTAACCTAGACAAGAGCAAGTACATGTAATTAAAAACCAATATGAGTTATGAAGTTCACTAACCTTTCTTGAAGCTTGAACCTTGTAGAAGCTTTTGGAAAGTTGCAACGCTCGTCTCCCCTCGCAGCACGTCTCTCTTTCTTTCCTCGGCACCTCGAGCAACCACGAAAGTTTCTATCACTAAATCACTCGAAAAGAAGGAATCAGTGAGTGGGCACTTTTAAACACTACGACTTAAGAACGAGTCTCGAAGTCGCAGAACTAAACACTAGGTCGAGTGAGGACCTAGGTGCCAAGACAAGAAATAATCGAAAATGTAAACTAGAGAGAGAGAGAGGAAGGGGCGGCCAAGTCTAGAGAGAGAACCTCTCAATCTCTAAAACTTTGGATGAGTGAAATGTGAGGAATGAGGCTCCTATTTATAGGAGGAGGATTACATTCAAATGGTAGTTTCCTCTTTTCCTATTGCCTTGCACGTCCAACATGCCTCGTGAAGGCTTAGGATTTGTTTCCTCATTTGATTTCCTCTTAGTTGGCCGAAAATGCACTTTCCTTCTTAAGGAAATTTGTTTCCCCTTTTTCTTTTGGCAAGTATCTTCATACATCAATGCACAAAATAAACTCTCTTTCCCACTATGGCATGAACGAAATTCAGCCTTATTTTCCTTGGGTTGGACGAAATTTGAGCTTCTAGAAGGAGTTTCTAGATGTTTCTTCATTTGTTCATGACAACATAAGAAAAGCCCATTAAGAATTTTCAAGTAAAATTCTATGAAATGAAATTAATCCTCAAGGCCCAATTACACTAATATGGCTGAGTAATATTTATTTCATTTGTCATCATATGACAATGTCAAAAAAAAATTTATTGACATTCTTTTCGTCCTATGTCCAAAAAGACAAAAACACCCTTTTGACAATTTTCGTAAAACTGTCTCGTTCTTGTTTTGACTCAGCTTCCAGTTTAACTATTCCTATCGATGTGATTCGTGACAGTGACCTCATGGACCCAAATGAACAAAGCTTGAGCTAAACACTTGGACTCAAAAGTTCACAAACCTTTTCCAAGTTTAGCTTAATGCCAACTGACTCCACTAAAGAGCTGACACTGAAAATCTCTCGGTTCAAATGAATTTGTTTTCTACTCAAGAATTCGACCTAATTATGATGAGCGGATCCACTGAATATTATCTATGTTTACCCTTCATGAATGTCATCAGCTAGTCGGGATTTACTAAATTACCATTTTACCCTTCTAGCTGTTATTTCCTCAACTCCTTTGTCGCTTGTGAATAAGTTAGAAACAATGTATTGACGAGGAGCTAACAATCACATTGTTTCATCCAAAAGAGTTAGGACTCAATTTGGACACTGGCCAGTTCATTTATTCACACTCCAAGGAACAAAGCATGAGGTGACATACATTGCATTTCAGCAATCTTGTACATGAATTCCATATCTATGAGAACTTCACAAAGTTACTCATGACAGACTCACAACTTAGTACTTCACCAATAGGCCTTGTTCGGAATCACATAGTGAGTCCGAACTTTGACTTTCTCAAATGAGAATACTAAGGTGTGAAATGGCATGTCTCATTTCAGGATTAAGGTAAGCATGATGCAATTCATACATAGTGACTTCGAGACATAAGAGGTTAAATGGTTTGTTCTTATATTGTCTCTAGAAGTGCATTGGTCAATTCAGTACCTTCGGAAGATACCTAGAAGAACTATAGAGTCCCCAACTCTCAATGCCTCATAACCAGACATCATAGATTCTTCTAACAATCATACTGAGGTCAATAGTCCTTTGACCCTAAGATTGCGAATATATCGTTTTAAGCAAACTACGAAGAGTTTGTTCATGCAAATCTACATTTGTCTCTTCGTAAGTTGTTCAGTTTGTTTACGGACTAAAAGACTAAGGTTTTATCATAAAGCTTCAAATAAAGAAAGAATGAATGAACGTTTCAACTTTATTAATGAATAGATAGGCAATTACAAGCAAGAGTCTTCATGAGACTTTATTACATCAAATGTACAAAATAAAGACTACAACTCTTCTTGTGGGCACCATTGACAACAAACTCCCACTTGACTCAAAGAAGGTGTGTGTAGTCCTTCATGCCTAATCCGTCAC
The DNA here is from genome assembly GCF_054948205.1 of Urtica dioica subsp. dioica. Taxonomy (NCBI): domain Eukaryota; kingdom Viridiplantae; phylum Streptophyta; class Magnoliopsida; order Rosales; family Urticaceae; genus Urtica; species Urtica dioica. The sequence goes on along the minus strand of NC_142760.1, from coordinate 21,266,592 downwards.
GATGTTGGTCGAAGACCTTGTTCGCTAGGGCCTTGGTGAATGGATCTGCGAGGTTGTCCACCGTTGAGATCTTCTTCACTTCCACGTCTCCGCGCTGCACGATCTCTCGAATCAAATGGTATTTCCTCTCAATATGCTTAGAGCGCTTATGGCTTCTAGGTTCCTTTGAGTTAGCGACAGCCCCACTATTATCACAATAAAGGGTCATGGGCTCGTCGACGTTTGGAACAACTTCCAAATACTTAAGGAACTTTTTAAGCCATACAGCCTCTTTGGATGCTTCACAAGCAGCCACATATTCTGCTTCCATTGTGGAGTCAGCAATGCAAGATTGCTTAATACTTCTCCACACAACAGCTCCACCATTAAGGATGAACACAGATCCCAAAGTCGATTTCCTGGAATCCTTATCCGCTTGAAAATCGGAGTCGGTATATCCCGTCATAGTCAGGTCAATACCTGAGTATGTAAGCATCAAGTTCCTAGTTCTTCGAAGATACTTAAGAACATGTTTAACAGCAATCCAGTGCTTGGGTCCAGGGTTGGATTGGAAACGGCTAACTACGCCAACGGCGAAACATATATCAGGTTTAGTGCAAAGCATAGCATACATGAGGCTTCCTACGGCAGAGGCGTAAGGAATCTTCCTCATGTCTTCAATCTCTTGTGCAGTCTTGGGAGACTGGTCCTTAGAGAGTGAAACTCCATGCCTAAAGGGTGTTTGACCCCTCTTGCAGTCTTGCATCGAGAAGCGATCCATCACCTTATCAATATAAGATGCTTGAGAGAGCGACAGGGTCCGATTTTTCCTATCTCGAAAGATTTGGATTCCCAGAATGTATGCGGCTTCTCCTAGATCCTTCATATCGAATTGCTTTGCCAGCCAGACCTTAACCTCAGATAACTTACCCACGTCATTACGAATGAGTAGTATATCATCGACATATAGTACCAGAAACACAACTTTGCCTTCGTGTATTAACTTGTAAACACAAGGCTCATCTATTGACTGTTCAAAGCCGAAGCTCTTTACAGTTTCATCGAATCTAATATTCCATGACCTAGATGCTTGCTTTAGTCCATAAATGGATTTAAGCAACTCACAAACCTTGGTCTCTTGACCTTTATCCACGAAACCGTCTGGTTGAGCCATGTAAATGCGCTCGTCAAGATTTCCATTCAGAAAGGCTGTCTTGACATCCATTTGCCAGATCTCATAGTCGAGAGCTGCAGCTATGGATAGGAGTATGCGGATGGATTTAAGCATCGCGACTGGCGAGAAGGTTTCTTCATAGTCAATCCCTTCTTCATCGTGCTTTGAACGTCTCGACGTTCCCATCAGGACCCCTTTTCTTCTTGTATATCCACTTACACCCTACGGGTTTAATCCCTTCAGGAAGGTCTACAAGTTTCCAGACTTTGATGACATACATCGAGTGCATTTCAACTTTCATGGCGTCAAGCCAAAGGTTTGATTCAGAACAAGCCATCGCTTGGCTATAGGAAACAGGGTCATCCATGTCGGAGACGGCTACAAGAGAGTCTCCATAAGACATGTACCTGTCAGGCTTTTGAGTAGCCCTCCCACTACGTCGAAGTACTACTTGACGAGATTCTAATGAGTTAGGTTGTGTTTCAGTTGGGGTAAGAACAGTTCTTACAGATGAGGTAGAAGCTTCCTCACCCAACTTTTCTTCAAGCACAATTTTGCTTCTAGGTTTCGCATCCTTCATGAAGTCCTCCTCAAGGAAACGAGCATTCGTGCTAACGAAAGTCTTATCGTCCTCGGGACTATAGAAAATGAAACCTTTGGTTTCCTTTGGATATCCCACAAACAGGCACAATTCTGACCTACTAGCCAACTTGCTAGTCTTTTGCCTTAGCACATGTGCAGGGCAACCCCAAATTCGGATGTGGCCCAAACTTACTTTACGGCCAGTCCATCTTTCATAAGGAGTACCAGGAACCGTTTTAGACGGAACTTGGTTCAGAATGTAAGCGGCTGTTTCGAGGGCATATCCCCAAAAGGAAAGCGGGAGTGATGAGTAACTCATCATCGATCTAACCATCTCCATAAGAGTTCGGTTTCTTCTCTCTGACACTCCGTTTTGTTGAGGTGTGCCAGGTGCGGTAAGCTGAGAAGCGATACCTTCTTCTTTAAGAAAGTCATCGAACTCTCCAGACATATACTCACCACCTCGATCAGATCGAAGGGTTTTGATCACTTTGCCAGTTTGCTTTTCCACTAAAGCCCTAAAGACCTTAAATACGTTAAAGGTCTCGGATTTGTGTTTGAGCAAATAGAGAAACCCATATCGTGGGTAATCATCAGTGAAGGTAACGAAGTATTCGTATCCTCCACGTGCCTGTTGGATGAGCGGACCACATACATCAGAATGTATTAGTTCCAGCAACTCAGTGGCTCTTCGACCTTTATCAGAGAAAGGTCATTTAGTCATTTTTCCTTCTATGCAGGATTCACAAGTAGGTAGTGAACCTATTGCAGAGGCTTGGAGTGGACCATCCCTCACAAGTCTCTTAATCCTTTCTAGACTGATATGACCAAGTCTTAAGTGCCATAGGTGTGTTGATTTTGTTAGATCGGAGGATTCAGAAAGTTTGATCCTCTTTGGCTCCCTAATTAGATCATTATCTATTTCGGTGTCTAAAAGAGAAGGTTGGGTGGGATAGATGTAGAAAAGAGCATTCTTCATACATGTATCAGTGACAAAAGAATTATCAGGAAACGAAATACGAATTCCATTCTTAATGAACTTTAAACAATAATCTTGCTCACGAAGACGAGCAACGGATATTAAGTTCTTCCCAAAGGTAGGAACAAAATATACATTATTCAAGTTTAAAGTGCGGTCTTCAAAAGACAGCGTCACGGATCCCACAGCCATTGCAGACACCAGGCTCCCATCACCCCATTTGAAACAGAACTCGCCTTCCTCTAAGCTTTTGGTTTTCTTGAAACCATTCAAGGAACAACAAATATGGTTAGTAGCAGCGGAGTCAAGAATCCACGTTGATACATTTTCAGCTACTAAGCATGCTTCGGTAACTAGTACAATAGTATGTTCCTTTGCTTTGAGATTGGCAGGACAGTTCTTTTTATCGGCCTTGTGAGGTCTCTTCTTAGTTCCAGAGGCGGAGGCTCTTTGCTCAGTAGCATGTGCCTCTCCTTGATTCCTCTTTCTCCTAGTGAGACCTTCAGCAGTGTGAAACTCCTTCATAAGCTTGGTAACAGTGTACTCTAGCTTGGTTATGGAGTAGTTCATCTTGGCGGTATCAAGAGATGCGGGGAGAGTTTCTAAGATCATATCTATGATATTCTTCCCATCAATCTCAGATCCTAGGATTTCCATTTTATTCAGAAAACTAATGATCAGTATCATGAAGTCTCCAACAGGAGTCCTAGCCTGCATATGACAGTTCATAAACTATCGGACTGCTTGTAGCCTTGTTTGACGCCTTTGCCCTCCAAACATCTCAAGGAGATTGTAGAGCATGTCAGCGGCAGTCTCGAAGTCACGATGTTGCTCTTTCAGCATATTGTTCATAGATGCCAAGATATAGCACCTCACAATCTCATCGGATCGAAGCCAGGCCGCTAAGGCGTCATTGTCCTCTTGAGTTGAATCATCATTCGTCAGAGGAGGACACGGGGTGGTGAGTACCCATTTGTGCTTGTTAACGGTAGGTATTATGTCGAGGTTACGTTTCGAGTCTATGTAGTTTTCGTTTTCGAGTTTGTTCGAGGAAAGAATGAAAGAGAGAGAGTTGGGAGACATATTGCCTATAAAAGTTGAAACAAGTTTATGATTAGTCTTTGGTTTAGGATTTAAGTTTGTTTAAGACTTTATAAAATCCAAAGGTGTTATGAACGAAATGACACTTTACTCCTTCGAGGGAAGGCCGCAACGAGTCTCCTTTCATAAGTAAATGACTCATCATTAATGCATAGCCAAGATGTCAATACATCAATTTTGACTAGCCACCTTGTAAATTGGTTTGATCACTCACATCCTTTCGCAGGGCCTCGAGGGAGGATTACTAGGGATTGAGTCTAAGTGTGTAACCAACCACTTAGTCCAAAAGATTGACTTTGAAAAACAATCCGCCGAGGGGAGGTCTTGTCATCATCGTCTCACTCTCGGACGTAGCTCATTGAGCAATGATCAGAGCAAAGCGCCCTTGAGTACTCTCATTTAAGAGAGGGCCACGAGGGTGACTCTTAGTCCGGCGACACTTGCACTTTTCATTAGTGTTGGGGATCGTGGGTTACAAACAACAAGTATAACCCTCTCACTTAGTTTTTGGAGTTGGTTCATCGACTCTTTTAACTTCGGAAACAAATTTCCTAGTTAGAGAGCGACAGAGCGGACAACTAGAAGAGAATCCTAGATCGACATGTTCAGAGCAGTATTAGTGCATAAAGGCACAAGGTACATACTCGATCTTTTCCTATTTTCTATTTCGGGAAAGTGCGTGAGGGAAGTGTGAACTTCAACTCACTCGAACACTTGAAAGTTTGAGATTACACATCTTTTTATTTTTCGGCTTGTCTACAAGGAGACCTCCCACTCAAATTTTCAAGAGCATATAGATTTTGAACATATGTGATATAGATATAGTTTTGAAAACATTTTGAAAACTTATTTGATATGGGTGACAAAATATTTTTCAAGTTTGAAAGTGAAAACGGTTTTTCAAAATTCAAACTAGTTTTGTAAAAACTCAATTTCAATTAATCTTTCAAAAATCAAAACTTTTAATCTTTACACATCATGTTTATAATCATATGAAAAACATTTTTTCTCAAGAAAATTTTCTCATTAGAGTTCTATAACTCATGGTAGTGGGGTTTGAAAATCCGGATTTCTAAAAAACTGGAGTTTCAGACAGCCGCGCACCTCGGAGTAAAATTGCCATATCTGGCGGCTCCGATGTCCTTTTGAGCCTAAACCGGTGGCATTGGACAGAGGACAGACAGAGCTTTAATTTGATACAAGAATAATTAAATTTCGATTTCTGAGCAGAGAGTTATGCCACTTTTAATGCGGGTTTACTCCAGCTCGAAGAAAAAGAATCGAGTGTAACGGAACGTTTTATGAAGGTTGTTAAAGCTTTTATTTGTGTTTTATTAGCAAGGTAATAACAAGGCATAAAAGAAATAACAACAAGCATAAAACGATTCAAGTAAAAATAAGAAACTAGCAAGATAACAAAACTAGTCACAAAATTTTACTCGAAATTTCTCAAACCTTTAAAACACGTTTTTCAATATAAAAAAATAAAAACTTTTAGAACTGATTCTAATGTGTTTTAAAAACATCCCAAAATCTTAGAAAAACAACATGGTTTTTAATTTAAAGGCATGAGCAATAAATTAAAAAAAATCTAAGATTACAATTCTAACTTGTCACAAAATTAGTAAACTTTCGAAAACGATTTTCAAGCTCATAATTTTAAAAACATGTACATGCATCTCTTTGACCATAGCTCTGATACCATTTATTGGAATCGATCTAGGGTTTGAGAAAATAATTAACGCTTCGTTAAGCGGCGGAATTTTAAAAATTTTCTTTTACAAGTAAAATAGTTTTTACTAACCTAGACAAGAGCAAGTACATGTAATTAAAAACCAATATGAGTTATGAAGTTCACTAACCTTTCTTGAAGCTTGAACCTTGTAGAAGCTTTTGGAAAGTTGCAACGCTCGTCTCCCCTCGTAGCACGTCTCTCTTTCTTTCCTCGGCACCTCGAGCAACCACGAAAGTTTCTATCACTAAATCACTCGAAAAGAAGGAATCAGTGAGTGGGCACTTTTAAACACTACGACTTAAGAACGAGTCTCGAAGTCGCAGAGCTAAACACTAGGTCGAGTGAGGACCTAGGTGCCAAGACAAGAAATAATCGAAAATGTAAACTAGAGAGAGAGAGAGGAAGGGGCGGCCAAGTCTAGAGAGAGAAGCTCTCAATCTCTAAAACTTTGGATGAGTGAAATGTGAGGAATGAGGCTCCTATTTATAGGAGGAGGATTACATTCAAAAGGTAGTTTCCTCTTTTCCTATTTCCTTGCACGTCCAACATAAGAAAAGGTTGGACGAAATTTGAGCTTCTAGAAGGAGTTTCTAGATGTTTCTTCATTTGTTCATGACAACATAAGAAAAGCCCATTAAGAATTTTCAAGTAAAATTCTATGAAATGAAATTAATCCTCAAGACCCAATTACACTAATATGGCTGAGTAATATTTATTTCATTTGTCATCATATGACAATGTCAAAAAAAAATTATTGACATTCTTTTCGTCCTATGTCCAAAAAGACAAAAATACCCTTTTGACAATTTTCGTAAAACTGTCTCGTTCTTGTTTTGACTCAGCTTCCAGTTTAACTATTCCTATCGATGTGATTCGTGACAGTGACCTCATGGACCCAAATGAACAAAGCTTGAGCTAAACACTTGGACTCAAAAGTTCACAAACCTTTTCCAAGTTTAGCTTAATGCCAACTGACTCCACTAAAGAGCTGACACTGAAAATCTCTCGGTTCAAATGAATTTGTTTTCTACTCAAGAATTCGACCTAATTATGATGAGCGGATCCACTGAATATTATCTATGTTTACCCTTCATGAATGTCATCAGCTAGTCGGGATTTACTAAATTACCATTTTACCCTTCTAGCTGTTATTTCCTCAACTCCTTTGTCGCTTGTGAATAAGTTAGAAACAATGTATTGACGAGGAGCTAACAAGTCACATTGTTTCATCCAAAAGAGTTAGGACTCAATTTGGACACTGGCCAGTTCATTTATTCACACTCCAAGGAACAAAGCATGAGGTGACATACATTGCATTTCAGCAATCTTGTACATGAATTCCATATCTATGAGAACTTCACAAAGTTACTCATGACAGACTCACAACTTAGTACTTCACCAATAGGCCTTGTTCGGAATCACATAGTGAGTCCGAACTTTGACTTTCTCAAATGAGAATACTAAGGTGTGAAATGGCATGTCTCATTTCAGGATTAAGGTAAGCATGATGCAATTCATACATAGTGACTTCGAGACATAAGAGGTTAAATGGTTTGTTCTTATATTGTCTCTAGAAGTGCACTGGTCAATTCAGTACCTTCGGAAGATACCTAGAAGAACTATAGAGTCCCCAACTCGCAATGCCTCATAACCAGATATCGTAGATTCTTCTAAAAATCATACTGAGGTCAATAGTCCTTTGACCCTAAGATTGCGAATATATCGTTTTAAGCAAACTACGAAGAGTTTGTTCATGCAAATCTACATTTGTCTCTCCGTAAGTTGTTAAGTTTGTTTATGGACTAAAAGACTAAGGTTTTATCATAAAGCTTCAAACAAAGAAAGAATGAATGAACGTTTCAACTTTATTAATGAATAGATAGGCAATTACAAGCAAGAGTCTTCATGAGACTTTATTACATCAAATGTACAAAATAAAGACTACAACTCTTCTTGTGGGCACCATTGACAACAGGCCATTGGCCGAGTGAACAGCCTGGCCGGCTGAGAGTTTCTCTCGGCCATTGGCCGAGTGAACAGCCTGGCCGACTGAGAGTTTCTCTCAGCCATTGGCCGAGTGAACAGCCTGGCCGGCTGAGAGTTTCACTCGGCCATTGGCCGAGTGAACAGCCTGGCTGGCTGAAAGTTTCACTCAGCCATTGGCCGAGTGAACAGCCTGGCCGGCTGAAAGTTTCACTCGGCCATTGGCCGAGTGAAGGTTTTGGACCTTCGGCCGGCCATTGGCCGGCTGACCCTTGGGTCGGCCATGGGTGGCTGAACCTGACCCTTGGGCCGGCCATTGGCCGGCTGAGCCTTGGGCCGGCCATGGGTTAGCTGGGTCTCGGGCCGGCCATAACCGGCTGAGCCTTGGGCCGGCCATGGGTTGGTTAGGCCGGCCAGTGGCCGAGGCAAGGTTTCGCCGTCCGAGGCCTCGCGCCGGTCGCGCGGGTCGAAGTGACACCTTTGTCGTCGTCGGTCCGAGACGGGCCGATAACACAGATCCCGAAGTGGATTTCCTGGAATCCTTATCCGCTTGAAAATCGGAGTCTGTATATCCAATCATAGTCAGGTCAGTACCTGAATATGTTAGCATTAAGTTCCTAGTTCTACGAAGATACTTAAGAACATGCTTAACAGTAATCCAGTGCTCGGGTCCAGGGTTGGATTGAAAATGGCTAACTACGCCAACTGCGAAGCAGATATCTTTCCTAGTACAAAGCATAGCATACATGAGACTTCCTACGGCTGAGGCATAAGAAATTTTTCTCATGTATTTAATCTCTTGTGCAGTCTTGGGAGACTGGTCCTTAGAGAGTGAGACTCCATGCCTAAATGGTATTTGGCCTTTCTTAGAGTCTTGCATCGAGAAGCGATCCATCACCTTATCAATATAAGATGCTTGAGAGACCGACAGAGTCCGGTTCTTCCAATCTCGAAAGATTTGGATCCCCAGAATGTATGCAGCTTCTCCTAGATACTTCATATTGAATTGATTTGCTAGCCAAACCTCAGATAACTTACCCACATCATTACCTACGAGTAATATATCATCGACATATAGTACTTGAAACACAACCTTGCCTTCGTGTATTAACTTATAAACACACGGCTCATCTGTTGACTGCTCAAAATCGAAGCTCTTCACATTTTCATCGAATCTAATATTCCATGACCTAGATACTTTAATCCATAAATGGACTTAAGCAACTCACAAACCTTGGTCTCTTGACCTTCTTCTACGAAACTATCTGGTTGAGCCATATAAATGCGCTCATCAATATTACCTTTCAGGAAGGCAGTCTTGACAACCATTTGCCAGATCTCATAATCGAGAGCTGCGGATGGATTTAAGCATCGCGACTTGCAAGAAGGTTTCTTGTCAATCCCTTCTTTTTTGGTATAACCCTTAACTACTAGTCGTGCTTTGGGAAGGTCTACAAGTTTTCAGACATTGTTGACATACATCGAGTGCATTTCAACTTTCATGGCATCAAGCCAAAGGTTTGATTCAGAACAAGCCATCGCTTGGCTATAGGAAACAGGATCATCCATGTTAGAGACGGCTACGAGAGTGTCTCCATATGACATGTACCTGTCAGGCTTTTATGAAGCCCTCCCACTACGTCGAAGTACTACTTGATGAAGTTCTGGTGAGTTAGGTTTTGTTTCAGTTGGGGTAAGAACAGTTCTTACAGATGAGGTAGAAGTTTCCTCACCCAACTTTTCTTCAAGCACAATTTTTCTTCTAGGTTTTACATCTTTCATAAATTCCTCCTCAAGGAAATGAGCAATCGTGCTAACAAAAGTGTTGTCGTCCTCAGGACTATAGAATGTGAAATCTTTGGTTTCCTTTGGATATCCAACGAACAGACACAATTCTGAACTACCAGCCAACTTGCTAGTCTTTTGCCTCAGCACGTGTGCAGGGCAACCCCAAATTTTGATGCAGCCTAGGTTTACTTTACGGCCAATGCATCGTTCATAAGTAAAATCAGTCAAGGAGCATCAAATATGGTTAGTAGCAGCGGAGTCAATAATCCACGATGATACATTATCAGCTACTAAGTAAACTTCGGTAACAAGTACAATACCTTTTTCCATAGTTTTGAGGTAGGCAGGACAGTTCCTACGCCAGTGACTAGGCTCATTACAGTGGTGGCACTTGTCGTTAGACTTGTCAACCTTAGGAGCCTTTGACATCTTCTTCTTCTTTTGAACTTTAGGTTGGTTCTTCTTCTCGGCCTTGCGACGTCTCTTCTTAGATTCAGAGATGGAGGCAGTAACATGTACCTCGACTTGAGTCTTATTTTTCTTAGTGAGTGCCTCAGCGGTGTGAAGCTCGTTCATAAGCTCGGTAACAGTGTACTCTAGTTTGTTCATGGTGTAGTTCAACATGAATGTATCAAAAGACTCGGGGAGAGTTTCTAAGATCATGTCTATTTTAGTCTCCCCATCAATCTCAGATCCAAAGATCTCCATTTCGTTTAGATAGCTAATGATCAGCATCATATGATCTCTAACGGGAGTTCCAGCCTTCATGCGACAATTCATAAACCGTCGGACCGCTTGTTGCCTTGCTTGATGTCCTTGCCCTCCAAACATCTCATGAACATTGTAGAGCATGTCGGCGACAATCTCGATGTCACGATGTTGTTATTGTAACATATTGTTCATTGATGCCAAGATATAGCACCTCGCAATCTCATCGGATCGGAGCCAGACCGCCAGGGCATCTTTTTCCTCTCGTGTCGAATCTTCATTCGTTTGAGGAGGATAGGGGTGGTGAGTACCATTTGTGCTTGTCCACGATAAGGACGATGTCGAGATTACGTTTCCAGTCGATGTAATTTTCCCCTTCGAGTTTCTTTGACGAAAGGATGGTTGAGAGAGGGTTGAGAGACATTTTGCCGATAAGAGTTGAAACAAGTTTATGATTAGTCTTTGGTTTACGATTTAAGTTTTTAATATTTGATAAAATCCAAAGGTGTTATAAACGAAATGACAATCTACTCCCTCAAGAGAAGACCGCAAAAAATCTCCTTTTATAAATAAATGACACATCATTAATGCTTAGCCAAGATGTCAATACACCAATTTTGACTAGCCACCTTTTAAATTGGTTTGAACACTCACATCCTTTCGCAGAGCCTCAAGAGAGGATTACCAGGAATTGAGTCTAAGTGTGCAACTAATCCTTAGTCCAAAAGGTCAACGTTGGAAAAACAATCCCCCAAGAGGAGGCCTTGTCTTCATCGTCTCACTCTCGGACGTAGCTCATTGAGCAATGATCGAAGCAAAAACGCCATAGAGTACTCCTATTAAAGAGAGGGCCACAAGAGTGACTCTTAGTCTCACGTTAATTGACTCTTTCATTAGTGTTGGGGATCAAAGGTTACAAACAACAAGTATAACCCTCCCACTTAGTTTTTGGAGTTGGTACATCGACTCTTATAAGTCCGGAAACAGATTTCCTAGTTATAGAGCAATAGAGCGGACAACTAGAAAAGAATCCTAAAGTTTCATGTTCAGAGTAGTGTTAGTGCATCAAGGCACAAGGTACATACTCGGATCTTTTCCTATTTTCTATTCGGTGAAAGTGCATGAGGGATGTGTGAACTTCAACTCACTCGAACACTTGAAAGTTTGAGATTACACGTCTTTTTATTTTTCGGCTCGTCTACGAAGAGACCTCCCACTCAAATTTTCAAGAGCATATAGATTTTGAACATATGTGATATAGATATAGTTTTTAAAACATTTTGAAAACTTATTTGATTTGGATGACAAAATATTTTCATGTTTGAAAGCGAAAACGGTTTTTCAAAATTCAAACTAGTTTTGTAAAAAAACTTAATTTCAATTAAATTTTCAAAAATCAAAACATTTTAAACTTTCCCATTATGTTTATTATCTTTAAAAAAAATTTCTCAAGAAAATTTTCTTATTAGAGTTCTATAACTCATGGAGTGGGGTCCGAAATCCGTAAATCAAAAATTCTAAAAAAACTGGACTTTCGGAACAGCCGCACACCTCAGAGTAAAATCGCCATAACTGGCGGTTCTGACGTCTTTTTGACCTAAACAATTGCATTGGATAGAGGATAAATAAACCTTTAATTTGATTCAAGAATCATTAAATTTCGAATTCTGAGCAGAGAGTTATGCCACTTTTACTGGGGGTTTTTCTCGAGCTCGAAGAAAACTGGAAATAATTAAAGTTCGGACTTGAGTGCAAAAGAATCGAGTGTAATGAAAGAAAATAACAACAAACGTAAAACGAATCAAGTAAATAAACGAAACTAGCAAGACAATATAACTAGTCACAAAATTACCAGAAATTTCTCAAACTTTAAAAAAACCTTTTTCATTATAAAAAATTAAAAACTTTTAGAACTGATTCTAATGTGTTTTAATAACATCCAAAATTCATAGAAAATCAACATGATTTTTAATTTAAACGCACGAGCAATAAATTTAAAAAAATCTAGGTAACAATCGTAACTTGTCAAAAAACGAGTTATCTTTCGAAAACGATTTTCATGCTCATAGTTTTAATCACATGTACATGCATATCTTTGACCATAGCTCTGATACCATTTGTTGGAATTTATCTAGGGTTAAGAAAATAGTTAACGCTTCGAGTAAGCGGCGGAAAATAAAAAAAATTTTTAAACATGTAAAACGATTTTAGTAACCTAGACAAAGAGCAAGCACATGTTTTTATTAAAACTATCTAAAAGCTATTACACATTCACTAACCTTTATAAAGGTTGATCGTTGAGAAGCTTGTGGAGGTTGAGTCGCTCGTCTCCCCACGCAGCTCGTCTTTCTTCGTTTTTCGGGAATTCGAGTAACCACGAAAGTTTTTATCACATAAATCACTCGAGATAAGAAGGAATTAGTTAGTGGGCACTTTTAAACACGACGACTCAAGAACAAGTTTAAGAGTCGAAGAGCTAAAATACTAGGTCAAATGTGGACCTAGGTGCCAAAAAAAAACGAAAAGAACTAGAGAGAGCGAGAGGGAGAGGGGCCGGCCAGGTCTAGAGAGAGAAGCTCTCAATCTCTAAAACTTTTGGGATGGGAAAACAATGAGGATGATGGCCCTATTTATAGGAGATGAATTACCTTCATGACAACATAAGAAAGGCCCATTAAGAATGTTCAAGTAAAATTCCATGAAATGAAATTAATCCTCAAGGCCCAAAAATCTTATAATGGTCGAGTGGAATTTGTTATCATATGACAATGTCAAAAAATTTATTGACATTCATTTCGTCCTACGTCCAAAAGACAATTTTCGTAAAACATGTCTCATTCTTGTTTGGACTTACCTTCTAGTTTCACTAATCCTACTCGATATGACTTGTGACAGTGAACTTTTGGATCCAAATGAACAAAGCTTGGACTCAAAAGTTCACAAACATTTTCCAAGTTTAGCTTAATGTCAACTGACTCCACTAAAGAGTTGGCACTGAGAATCTCTCGATTGAAATGAATTTATTTTCTACTCAAGAATTCAACTTAATTCTGATGAGTGGATCCACTAAATATTATCTATCCCTTCATAAATATCATCAGCTAGTCGCGATTTACAAAATTACCATTTTACCCTTCTAGCTCTTATTTTCTCAACTCCTTTGTCGCTTGTGAATAAGTTAGAAACAATGTATTGACGAGGAGCCAACAAGTCACATTGATTCATCAAAAAGAGTCATGACTCAGTTTGGACACTGGCCAGTTCATTTATTCACATTCCATGGAACAAAGCATGAGGTGATATACATTGCATTTCAGGAATCTTGTACATGAATAGTTACTCATGATATCTTCATAAATTAGTACTTCACCAATAGGTCATGTTCAAAATCACACAGTGAATCCGAACTCTAACTTTTTCAAATGAGAATACGTAAGCTATGAAATGTAATGTCTCATTTCAGGATTGAGGTAAGCATTATGCAATTCATATGTAGTGACTTCGAGACATAAGAGGTTAAATGGTTTGTTCTTATTCTGTCTCTAGAAGTGCACTGGTCAATTCAGTACCTTCAGAAGATAATTAGAAGAACTATAGAGTCTCCAACTCTTAAGGTCCTATACCCAGACATCATAGATTCTCCTAACTATCGTACTGGGATCAATAGTCCTTTGATCCTTAGATTGTGAATATGGAGTTTTAAGCAAACCATGAAGAGTTTGATCATGCAATCTACATTTTTCTCGTCATATGTTGTTAGATTTGTTTAAGGACTAAAGACTATAGTTTATCATAAAGCTTCAAACAGAAAAGGAAGAATGAATGAACGTTTTGACTTTTATTAATAAATCGTGCATTAACTTGTAAACACAAGGCTCATCTATCGACTGCTCAAAACCAAAGCTCAAAACCAAAGCTCTTTATTAATACTGACTTTTAATATTCCATGATCTAGATGCTTGCTTTAATCCATAAATGGACTTACGCAACTCACAAACCTTTGTCTCTTGACCTTCTTCCACGAAACCGGCTGGTTGAGCCATATAAATGCGCTCGTCAAGATTGCCATCCAGAAAGGCAGTCTTAACATCCATTTTCCAGATCTTATAGTCGAGATCAGCAGCAATGGATAGAAGTATGCGGATGGATTTAAGCATCGCGACTGGCGACAAGGTATCCTCATAGTCAATACATTCCTTTATGAATAACCCTTGGCCACAAGTCGTGCATTGAATATCTCAATGTTCCCATCCGCACACCTTTTCTTCTTGTATATCCACTTACACCCTACAGGTTTAATCCCTTCAGGAAGGTCTACAAGTTTCCAGACTTTTTTGAGTGTTGGCATTGGTGCCCACAAGAAGAGTACTAGTTATAACTTATATACATTTGATGTAATAAAGTCTCACGAAGAATTTTGCTTGTAACTACTAAATAATTAATAAAGAGTTGAAAATTTCATTCATTCTTCCTTGTTTGTTTGAAGCTTTATGATAAACCTTAGTCTTTAGTCTTTAAGAAAACCTAACAAGAAATGAAGAGTCAAATATATATTTACATGAACAAACTCTTCATGGTTTGCTTAAAACAACATATTCACAATCTAAGGATCAAAGGGCTATTGATCTCAGTATGATTGTTAGAAGCACCTATGATGTCTGATTATGAGACATAGAGAGTTGGAGACTCTATAGTTCTTCCTAGGTATCTTCTGAAGATACTAAATTGACCGGTGCACTTCTAGAGACAGTATAAGAACAAACTATTTAACCTCTTCTGTCTCAAAGTCATTATGTATGAATTTCATCATGGTTACCTCAATCCTGAAATGAGACATGTCATTTCATAGCTTACATACTCTCATTTGAGAAAGTAAGAGTTCTAGATTCACTATGTGAAATAGACAAGACCTATTGATGAATTACTAAGTTATGAAGATGTCATGAACAACTTTGTGAAGATCTCATAGATATGGAATACAAGATTGCTGAAATGCAATGTATATCATCTCATTCTTTGTTTCTTGGAATGTGAATAAATGAACTGGCCAGTTTCCAAATTGAGTCATGACTCTTTTGGATGAATCAATGTGACTTGTTAGCTCTTAGTCAATACATTGTTTCTAACTTATTCACAAGTGACAAAGGAGTTGATGAAATAACAACTAGAGGAGTAAAATGGGAATTTTATAAATCCCATCTAGTTGATGATATTCATGAAGGGTAAGCATAGATAATATTCAATGGATCCACTCATCACAATTAAGTAGAATCTTTTAGTAGAAAATATATTCATTTGAACCGAGAGTTTTACAGTGTCAACTCTTTAGTGGAGTCAATGGACATTAAGCTAGAACTTGGAAAAGTTTTGTGAACTTTTATGTCCAAGCATGCTAGCTCAAGCTTTGTTCATTTGGATCCATGAGGTCACTACCATAAGTCATTAGAGTATGATTATTTAAAACTAGTAGCTAAGTCAAAACAAGTTCAAGTGTTGAACTAGACGAATTTCACGAAAATTGTCTAAAGGGTAATTTTGTCCATAAGGACAATAAGATGGTATAAATTCAAAAATAAGATTTTGGACATTGTCATATGATGACAATGTAAATTGATCCACCGACCATAAATGAGAATTGGGCCTTGAGGATTGAATTTCATTTTATGGAATTTTATGTGAAAATTCTACACGGGCTTTTCTTATATTGTCATGAACAAATAAAGAAACATCTAGAAGCTTGTTCTAGACGCTCAATTTTGTGGCCCTCCATATAGAGAAAGAGAGAATTTATTTTGTGCATTGATGTATGAACATACTTGCGAAAATGGAAAGAGGAAACAAATCAATAGCATAAGGCTATATACTGGACGGCCAAGCAAGTAGAAAAGGGAAACTAATTTCCAACCTTGATATTTTGATAGGAATGGGAAATGAAGATTGTACTCATGAATATGTGATATTCAATAGAAAAGAGGAAACTACCTCTTCAAGGCAATCCATCCCCTATAAATACCACACCTCATTCACAATGTTGAAGACACAAGTTGTTGAGATTGAGAGCTTCTCCCTCTAGAACTTGCCACCCACCCTCTCCATCTCTCTCTCTCTCTCTCTCTCTCTCTCTCTCTCTCTCTCTCTCTCTCTCTCTCTCTCTCTCTTCTTGCTCTTTTGTTTTGGGACCTAGGTCCTCATTAGACCTAGCTTTTGTATTAGCTCTTTGGCTCGAAGACTAGTTCTTGAGTCATCATGTTTAATAGTGCTCACACACCAAATCGTTTCTAAACTCGAAGACTCTAGTGGTAGAAACTATCGTGGTTACTCGGATTCAAGAAGAAACTAGGAGACAAGCTAAGTGGGGAGACGAGCGATTCAACCTTTACAAATGCTTCTCAACGCTCATGCTTCAAGCGAGGTTGGTACCAAGTGAAAACTCTTTATAGTTATTAATTTTAAATTATATGTTCATGCACTTTGTCTAGGTAGTAAAATCGTTTTACGTGTTTTAAAGAATTTTTTATATTCCGCCGCTTGCTAGAAGCGATAAATTATTCTTAATCCTAGATCTATTCCAACAAATGGTATCAGAGCTATCGTCAAAGCTTAAGCATGTGCATGTAATTTAAACAATGAGTTTGAAAATTGTTTTCATAATTTTACTCGAGTAATGAATTTGCTAGAATTGTTTTTTTAGATTTTTTTAATTTATTGCTCGGGCCTTTAAATTAAAATAATGTTAATTTATTGCTCGGGCCTTTAAATTTATTGCTCGTCACATGACAGGTGTCAAGGCTTTCTTATTTAACATACAACCTTACTCTAACTGCCATGTCACTTTTGGTGATGGAGTCAAGGCCAAGATTATCGGTAAAGGTCAGCTTAATTATCCTGGTTTATATTGTTTAACTGAAGCGTTGTTGGTTGAAGGTCTCAATGCTAATCTTATGAGTGTTAGCCAACTCTGTGACTTAAACTTACGCGTTAACTTTACTCGTGATGAGTGTGTTGTGATAAACAAGGAACATGATGAGCTTATGAAAGGAACCAGATCCCAGAACAACTGCTACATGTGCTCTCCTATCAAAGATTCCCAACTCGCGAAATGTTTCATCTCTAAAGCTGATGAAACAAAGCTATGGCACCAAAAACTCGGTCATCTAAACCTCAGAAGCATGCACAAGATTGTCTCTAAAAAGGCTATTGTCGGGCTCCCTAATCTTAAGATTGTTGAAGGGAAAATCTGTGGTGATTGTCAAGTAGGAAAGCAGGTCAAGACATCTCACAAGATGGTGCAACATCTTACTACCTCTCGTGTTCTTGAACTTTTACACATGGATCTGATGGGGCCGACGCAGATTGAGAGCCTTAGTGAGAAGAGATATGTGTTTGTGTGCGTCGATGACTTCTCCAGGTACACTTGGATTGATTTTATTCACGAGAAATCTGACACTTTTGCTGTTTTTGAAGCCCTATGCAAGCAAGTACAAAGGGAAAAGGGAGAAAGCATTGGCAAAGTGATCTGAATCCGAAGTGATCATGGGAGAGAATGTGAAAATATGAGATTTGTTAACTTTTGTACTGCAGAAGGAATTTCCCATGAATTTTCTGCCCCCATTACCCCACATCAAAATGAGATTGTTGAAAGGAAAAATCGCACTACCGCTTGCCATATTCACAACTGAATTACCATTCGGTCAGGCACTATTGTAACTCATTATGAGATATGGAAGGGGAGAAAGCCAAATGTTAAATATTTCCATGTCTTTGGCTCGGTGTGCTATATTATGGCTGATCGTGATCCTCATCGTAAGTTTGATCCAAAGAGCGACGAAGGTATCTTTTTTTTATTACTCTAGAAACAGTCTTGCTTATCGTGTCTATAATAAGCATACTATGGAATCCATAAATGTTGTTGTTAATAATTCCCCAGATGTTTCTGTGAGTATTGATGATGAGGATGAAAATATACCTAGTAGCTCAGATGTCAGGACAGATGTTGCTGATAAGTCAAACGACATTATGTCTGAAGATAATTCTCCTTTTGATAAGCCATTCCCTGATAAGGAAACTGAAGCTTTGCCTCAAAGATGTTCTCCTTCTACAAGAATTCAGAAAAATTATCCTGTTGAAGAGGTTATTGGTGATGTTGAAGATGGGATTCGTACTCGGAAAAAGAATCCAGTCAACTAAAGAGTAATACTCAAACAGATGGATGATGGTATTTTTTATATCTCAAAGTAAGTATGCCAAGAATGGTGAAGAAGTTTGGCCTTGAAAAATATTCTCACAAACGCACTCTTGCTGCCGCTCATGTTAAAAGTACTAAGGATGATCTTGGTGAATCTGTTGATCAAAGCATGTACAAAAATATTATTGGAAGCCTTTCATATAAGTTGGTGTGTGTGCTCCGTATAAAGCCAATCCTAAAGTTAGCCATCTCTCTCAGGCTAAGCGCACTGTACGGTACATCTCTAGAATTGCCGACTTTAGGCTCTTATATTCCTTTGATGCTACTTCTAATCTTGTGGGATACTGTGATACTGACTGGGCAAGAAGTGCAGTTGATAGAAAAAGCACTTAAGGTGTTTTTTTTTATCTTGGAAATAACTTAATTTCATGGTTCAGCAAAAAGCAGAATTGTATTTCCTTATCTATTGCAGAGTCTGAATATATTGCAGCAGGCAGCAGCAACACTCAACTCTTGTGGATGAAACAAATGCTTGCTGAGTATGGTGTCGGCCAAGATATCATGACATTGTTCTGCAACAACATCAATGCTATGAATATCTCTAAAAATCCCGTTCAACACAGCAAGACTTAGCACATAGAGATTAGATACCACTTTATTCGAGTCCTTTTGGAAGACAAGAAGATTAGGCTCAAGTATATTCAGACTGAAAATCAACTGGCTGGCATCTTTACTAAGACCTTGGATGCTAATCGTTTTGAGGATATTCGGTCCTCGCTTGGTTGTGTGTTATTGATCAATAGCAATTACTGGGTCTAGGCCAATATTGTCTTTTGAGGGCTTTTGATTCTATTAGGCTGTTTTGTGTGAATGGTTAGTATTGAAATTTCTTCTCTTTTTATTCATGGGCCCATTTGTCTGGTTGGCTTATTCAACGCGTGTACAGGGCTCTTAAGCCATTTTGGTTCATAGTTTAGGCTTCGTACTTGTTCTGGCCTAGTTGCCCCCCTTTGGTTCTTTGGAAAACCTCTGTCATTCATTGCTCTAATGTCATTTTGTATATACAACGTTATTGTTTGAGCTTGAGTAATCTATTGGCCCAGTTTATCTCACGACGTTGTTTTGTACTTCTCTGGTTCTCACCTCATGCAATTGACGATTTTCTGGTTAGTGTAACCACTCTTTGCTTCATGTTATTTTATGGAGGTTATCTTGAAAATTTTGTCAGAATGGTTGGAACAAGAAGCAGAACGAGAACATCTGCCATGGCGAAGAAGAAAGTTGTCGTGCAAGAAGCCATAGAGTTTCAGATCACCTAACGTGGTGTTCGTGTTAAGGGAATGTCCTCTTGGAAGAGTGCCAATGGTTAGTCCGGAGGTGCTCAACCTGAGAAGACTCTCCCTACAAGAGAAAATATTATTGCCAAGAAGAAGGGTGTGATGATTGCTCCAAGGAAGGTTGTCTTGTCAATCCAAGATATCAATGGGTCTGTCTCTTCCAAGAATCATCTGCTTAAAAGGAAGAGAGCAATGAAGTCACCGTCTCTGATCACAACGATGAAGATGTTCCCTCCAAAGATCAGGTTTCAGTTTCTCCAATTGAAGCCCATCTTGAGTGGATTCAAGGTATTTCTGGTTCTGTCCCTACTCCATGTGGCGATTGGGAAAGAAAAGGAAGCTAGGAACGTTGATGTGATTGATGAGAACCCAGAACCTAGTACTATTGATGAAGATATTCTAGAGAGTGATTGTGACAACTTGGGATCTCTACTTTTTTCTTTTATCCCCCATATGCTGATACTATCATTGGAATTCCTCATTATTTGCTGCCAATCCGATTAGTGAGAAGGATGTTGCACAAGATGTCCATGCATCTGTCGTGCCTATTAGTGAGCTTGTCAGGGAAACTGAGGAAGTAAGTGTGCCTCCTAGTGATACTACTATGAAGATATCAGAAGAAGTTGGTGTTGCTGGTACTGCTGATAAGGTTGTCTCTGAGAGTGAGAGACATTTTGAAAAGACCTCTGGAAAGAGGAAAGATGCTGGTGATGATGAAGTTTTGGCATCCTTTATGACAAAAGGAAAGAAGAAAAAGAAGAAGCATGCTGGGAAGAAGACTGTAAAGGACAAGGGTCCTGCGAAAGAGAATGAGTTTGTGAATACCAATACTCCTGAGAAGAAGAACAAAAGCAAGTTTTTGAAGAAGGGTTTGAACAAGAAGAAGCCGAGACAGAGGAATGTTGATGAAGAAGTCACTGACATCCTCGATGACATTGAGGAAGAATGAGAGGTAGCTCGTCCTGAGAGCTTGTCCTTGGCTAATAGAAGATCTGTTGGAGGCCAAAAGCTTCCTAAGGGTGTTCCTCCTGTCCATTTGGACAATGTCTCCTTCCACGAAGAAGATCGTGTGAGGAAGTAGAGGTATGTGTTTCATAGGACTGTGTTTCCTGAGAAAGAACTTTCTAAAGAGGCTCTGAAGATTGATGTGCTTATGGAAGCTACTGAACGGAGCACATTTGCTCAAGACTGTCATAGAAATTGGACCTTACTATCCCATGTTGATGAAGGAGTTTGTTGTGAACATGTTTGCCTCTATTGATAAACCGCATTATCCAGAGTTCAGAAAGGTTTATGTACGGGGGCACTGCTTTGATGTCTCTCACTCAGTGACCAACGACTTCTTGGGTCGTCAGAAGATTATTAATGCTGATCATCTACCTTCCATGGATGTTGTGGCCAAAGAGCTCTCAAATGACGAGAAGAAGACTTGGCCAAAGAAAGGTTCCCTAGATCTCTCTCCCAAGTACCCCGTACTATATATGATTGGTGTTGCAAATTGGGCCCCTTCCTTTCACGGCTCTAGCATCAAGGCTGATTTGGCCTATCTCTTTTATCAGATAGAAGGACGTCATGCGTACTAATGATGTTATTGGAAAGGCTCTGAGTAAATTGAGTTTCAGTCACAAGCTAGTTGAATGGAATCATATTCGTGAACTTGTCAGGCCTTCTGTCGCGACATCTGTCGCCGCTGGTGAAACTTTGAAGGTTGTTGTTCTTTCCGAGATTTTTGCAGAGTGACATCTCTTTCTTGTACTAATGGTGCTTCTACCTCACAGCCAGCTCAGACTGCTCAGCCTGCTCCAGAAGATGAAGAGAACGAAGATGAAGATGAGGACGAGGAAGAAGATGTGGCCGATAGTGGTGAAGAGGAAGATAAAGATGACAATGATGAAGGTTTTGTCGGGACTCCTACTTTGTAGAGTCTCCTTATTTAGTCTGTACTATCTGAATATTTGAACACCTTTAGTTGTTGATGCTCTGGTTGATACACTCCTTGGCTCCTCTTTGTGCTCAGCCTTGGCTCTCCACTTCGGTATGTGTATTCAGACTATTACATTGTGGTGATTATCTGTTGTTTGCTTCAGTTCTCGTGTGCTTTTTCAGATATTTGCCTTCCCTTGTCTTAGTTTATCCTTGCATTTGGTATGTTTTTTAGGCAATCAGGGGGAGAGGTCATCATTTTGTCAGTTATTTCGACTTATTTGATTGAGACTATATATGGCTCAGAACTGCTCTAGAAGTGCTTGCCTAAAAACTAGCCAAAGGGGGAGAATGTTGTTACGTTATGTGTTGGCTTATTTTTTTACTGCAAGTTGTTAAGGAAATATGTCGGACAACATGCTTCATGATTTGTAGAGACATCTTTCTCTTTGTGTGCAGACTGTAATTATGGTAAGTTTCCTGTTTCGTCAGATCCTATCGCTAAAGACTTTCCTTGATGATCTTCACACGTATATGGGTAACGTGTTGTCAATGGTGCCCACAAGAAGAGTTAGTAGTCATTAATTGTGTACATTTGATGTAATAAAGTCTCACGAAGACTCTTGCTTGTAATTGATTAATAATTAATAAAAGTTGAAACGTTCATTCATTCTTCCTTGTGTATTTGAAGCTTTATGATAAACTATAGTCTTTAGTCCTTAAACAAACCTAACAATAAATGAAGAGTCAAATATAGATTTGCATTAACAAACTCTTCATGGTTTGCTTAAAACAGTATATTCACAATCTAAGGATCAAAGGGCTATTGATCTCAGTATGATTGTTAAGACAATCTATGATGTCTGATTATGGGGCATTGAGAGTTGGAGACTCTATAGTTCTTCTAGGTATCTTCTGAAGGTACTGTATTGACCAGTGCACTTCTAGAGACAGAATAAGAACAAAATGTAACCTCTTATGTCTCGAAGTCACTACGTATGAATTGCATCGTGCTTACCTCAATCCTGAAATGAGACATGTCATTTCATAGCTTACGTATTCTCATTTGAGAAAGTCAGAGGTCTAGATTCACTATGTGATATAGACAAGACCTATTGGTGAAGTACTAAGTTATGAAGATGTCATGAGTAACTTTGTGAAGATCTCATAGATATGGAATTCATGTAAAAGATTGCTGAAATGCAATGTATATCACCTCATGCTTTGTTCCTTTGATTGTGAATAAATGAACTGGTCAGTGTCCAAATTGATTCATGACTCTTTTGGATGAAACAGTGTGACTTGTTAGCGCTCCTTGTCAATACATTGTTTCTAACTTATTCACAAGCGACAAAGGAGTTGAGGAAATAATAACTAGAAGGGTAAAATGGTAATTTTATAAATCCCATCTAGTTGATGATATTCGTGAAGGTAAACATATCTGAATGGATCCACTCATTATGATTATGTAGAATTCTTGAGTAGAAAATGTATTCATTTGAACCGTGAGATTTCAGTGTCAACTCTTTAGTAGAGTCAGTTGACATTAAGCTAGAACTTGGAAAAGGTTTGTTAACTTTTGAGTCCAAGTATGCTAGCTCAAGCTTTGTTCATTTGGATCCATGAGGTCACTACCACAAGTCATTAGAGTAGTATTAGTTAAACAAGAAAGCAAGTCAAAACAAGAACTAGACAAGTTTTACGAAAATTGTGTAAAGGGTAATTTTTTCCTTTTGGACATAGGATGGTGTGAATGACAATAAATAAGTGTTTTGACATGACAATGAGTTCAAGTCACACGGCCATATAGGAATATTGGGCCTTGAGGATTGAATTTCATTTCATGGAATTTTATGTGAAAATTCTAAATGGGCTTTTCTTTTCTTATGTTGTCATGAACAAATAAAGAAACATCTAGAAGCATGTTCTAGAAGGCCTATTTCCGTGCACCATCAATAGAGGAAGAGAGTTTATTTTGTGCATTAATGTATTAAGATACTTGCCAAAAAAAAAGGAAACAAATTTGCTTCTAGAAGCAATAGGATGGACGGCCAAGGGAGAGACAAAGCACATGAGGAAACAAATCCAAGAGCCTTGATGGCTTAGTTTGGATGTGCAAGGGAAGAAAAGAGGAAACAAGGATTTGCTCATGAATATGTGATATTCAATGGAAAAGAGGAAACTACCTTTTCAAGGTAAACATCCTCCTATAAATACCCCACCTCATTCACAATTCACAACACACAATTTTTTAAATCAAGAGCGTCTCTCTCTAGATTGTTGGCCGCCCTTCTCTCTCTCTAGATCTCGATTCTTGTTCTTTTCTTTTGGCACCTATGTCCTCATTAGACCTAGCGTTTTGTTTTAGCTCTTTGGCTCATAGACTAGTTCTAGAGTCATAGTGTTTAAAAGTGCCAACACACTAAATCCAACCTAAACTCTAAAGACTCTAGTGGTAGAAACTTTCGTGGTTGCTCATAGGTTCAAGAAGACTAGTGGGAGAGGCGTGGGGAGACGAGCGTTTAAACCTTCCTAAGGCTTCTCAACGTTCAAGCTCCATTCAAGGTTGGTACCGAGTGAAAACTCAAAGTAGTTTTAAAATTTTAAATTATATGTTCATGCACTTTGTCTAGGTTGTAAAAACGTTTTACGAGTTTTTAAAGAAATTTTTATATTCCGCCGCTTGCTAGAAGCGATAATCATTTCGAAACCCGTAGATCTATTCCAAAAAATGGTATCAGAGCTATGGTCAAACTATAAGCATGTGCATATAATTTGAAATATAAATTTGAAAATCGTTTTCTTGAATTTACTCGAGTAATGAATTTGGTAGAATTGTTTTTTTTTGTTTTTTTAATTTATTGCTCGTGCCTTTAAATTAAAAAGCATGTTGATTTTCTACACCTTTGGGATGATATTAAAACACATCAGAATCAGTTCTAAAAGTTTTCAATTTTTTCATAATATAAATCAGGTTTTGAGAAGTTTGAGAAATTTCGGGTAATTTTGTGACAAGTAATATTGTCTTGCTTGATTTGCTTATTTACTCGCTCGTTTTATTTTTGGTGTTACTTTATTTTTTGCTATACTATTACCATGTTAATAAGACACATTTAAAAGACTTAACAACTCAATAAAACGTTCTGTTACACTTGAATCTTTTGCACTTAAGTCTCGACCGAATTTCTGTTCAGATTTCCTTGAGCTTAAGAATATTTACTGTAAAAGGGACGTATCTCTCTGCTCGAAACTTGGATTTGAGTGGTTCTTGAACCAAATTAAAGGTCTGTGAGTTTACTTTCCAAAACAGTTGGAATTAGCTCAATTGGACATTGGAGTTGCCGTTTATGATAATTTTACTCCAAGGTCTTCCCTGCTTAACATAATTTCAGAGAATAAAAATTATTACAATCAAGCCCTAGTGCAAGCCTGAAACGGCACGATCGGTCGGACGGACAGCGGATACGTGGGAAGACACCATCCCCTCCATAAAAAATAGGTTAGCTTTGTGAGTTGAGTTTGTATATAAATTTCATATACAAGCACTATAAAGTTCACATGTCTCTTACACATGGGATTATATTATGATAAACTCAATCACAACACATCCACTTTAATAAATAAGCACAATATAACACACTTTGAACATTAATTTATCATTCAACTTAGTTTCGATTTTAGAAAATAAGTCATCGATATCTCTCGTTACGAGAATTACGGATATGTTCTATTGATTGTGTTAAAGTATTATGTTAATTCCGTGTATACTCTCCAGAATAGTCTAATTAACGTGTAACATTGTTAAAAGGCCCATTAGGTTGATTATTAGATGGGCTTTATTTTTCTCCTTGTTAGTTAGAGCTGATTAGTGTGTGGGATTAATTCCCTTAGCTGTACACGTTTTTCTTAGCTGTCCTTAGTTGTCAACAGCTGATTATTTGTTTCCTTGTATAGTAGGATTAGGTTTCCTTATTTGTTTATTTCCCTTTCCTTGTAATGTGTATAAATACACGTCTGATGCTAATGAGAAAATATCAATTCCGCACATCTCTTTATCTCTGTTTTACTTTCATGGTATCAGAGCTACACAAAACCCTAAAACACATATAGGTACTCGTGATCATACACCATGGCCGAGTCCAATAATACCAGTTTTACTGGAAATTCTTCTTCTTCTCAACCTGGGATTAATCCTATTATCTCAGCTGACAATTCTTCTCATTCCATCACTTCCCATAAATTGAATGGGAGTAATTTCATGGAGTGGTCTCAATCAGTCAAACTCTTCGTTCAAGGGAGAGGCAAATTTGGCTATTTGTCTGGAATCACAACCAAACCAGACGTGAAGGAAGATGCAGCCAAATATGGCGTTTGGGAGGCTGAAAATTCATGATTATGTCATGGCTCATTAATTCTATGGATGCAGGTCTAGGGAGGACGTATCTTTTTCTTCCTACAGAAAGTGACATCTGGACGGCGGTTAGAGAGACGTACTCTGATCTTGGCAACGCTGGCACACTCTTTGAGATAGAAACTCAATTGAGCAAGGCTAGACAAGGCGAGAAGTCAGTGACAAAGTACTACACCGACCTGAAGATGCTTTGGCAAGAGGAAGACCTTTATTGCAACCACTAGTGGAGCTGCCCAAAGGACAGCGCCTTGTACCAGAAGCTCGTGGAGAAAGGAAGAGTTTTTAAATTTTTGGTTGGCTTGAATGCAGATCTTGATGAAGTCAGAGGAAGGATTCTTGGCCGAGACTCTCTCCCAAGCACCCGGGAGGTTTTTTCGGAAGTCCGGAGAGAGGAAACTCGTCGCCAAGTCATGCTGGGATCCGGAAAGAATGAGGCTGCACCAACACATTCAGAAACGAGTGCAATGGTGTCTTCCAAGCCTAATTACAACAACAACAATAACAACAACAACAACAACCGGAACCCAAGAAATTCCTCTGGCCGCTACAACAACAATGCTCCAACTTGTGAGTACTGCAAAAAGATAGGGCACATCAAAGCAAAGTGCTGGAAGCTTCACCGCAAACCTGATGATCTTCCACAGCCCTTCAACAACAACAACAAGGGTGCCTTTCAAGCCTCTCAGTCCACGGCACCCAAGTCTCAGCCAAGCAGCCCTAGAGCCTCTTCATCAACTCAAGATCAGTCTTCTTTCACTAAAGGAGATTTAGAGCAAATACTTAAGATGTGGTCCTCTCATCAATCAACATCAACCTTAGCTAAAAAGGGTATTCATGTAGCAGCCCTTAAAACAACCTTAGAAAACTCCAATCCTTGGATTTTAGATTCTGGTGCTACAAACCACATGACTGACTCATCATATCTTTTCCATACATATTATCCTTGTTCTGGTCATGAAAAAGTGAAAATTGCAGATGGATCTCTTTCAGCCATCGCTGGGAAAGGTTCAATTATTTTATCACCATCCATTACTCTTTCTAATGTTCTCCATGTTCCTAAACTTGCCTATAACCTCTTATCCGTTCATAAATTGACAACTGATTCACAATGCAAACTCACTTTTATTCCTTCTGGTTGTAATTTTCAGGATCTAAGTTCGGGGAAGATGACTGGCAGTGCTGAAGAAAATGGAGGGCTCTACTACTTCACATCCGAGACCACCTTGAGTAAACAAATTCAGAAACCTCTTTGTTCTAGTTTATTTTCCGTATATGATGACATTATGTTGTGGCATTTTCGTTTGGGACATCCAAGTTTTGGTTATTTAAAGCATTTGTTTCCCTCTATGTTTCATAATAAGAATATTGATTTTTTGCAATGTGAAATCTGTCAATTGGCAAAACATAAAAGGTCTCATTTTCCTACTTTGAAATATACACCTTCTAAACCTTTTGCTTTAATTCATAGTGATATTTGGGGGCCATCTCGTGTAAAATCTTTAACCAACACTCGCTGGTTCATTACCTTTATTGATGATCACACTAGAAACACGTGGATATACCTTTTAAAGGATAAATCTGAGGCTGAAAACACTTTCAAATTTTTTTACAAAATGGTTGAAACTCAATTTGATAGCCGTATTCAGATTTTGAGAACTGATAATGGTAGAGAATATTTTAACAAAATCCTTGGTGAGTTTTTAAATGAAAAAGGCATAATCCATCAGAGTTCTTGTGTTTATACACCTCAACAAAATGGAGTTTCCGAAAGGAAAAATAGACATCTACTTGAAGTTACTCGAGCTATAATGTTTTCTATGAATGTTCCAAAACGTTTTTGGGGAGAAGCTTTGTTAACTGCTACATATCTAATTAATAGAGTGCCAAGCAAAATCCTTAACTATAAAACTGCCATTTCTACACTTAAAATTTTTTTTTCCGGAGAACAAATGTTTCACACATCTAAATCCTAAAATCTTTGGGTGTACTGCCTTTGTACACGTTCATGATCATGCTAGAGGAAAATTGGATCCTAGAGAAATTAAATGCATTTTTCTTGGTTTTTCACCAACTCAAAAAGGTTTAAAATGTTATGACCCTAGCTCGGGTAAATTCTTTGTAAGTATGGATGTCACATTTTTTGAAAACCAACCTTTTTTTGACAAAATCCCTCTTCAGGGGGAGAATAATATTGAAGAGTGTTTTTGGGATTTAAATCATTCTCTGCCTATTTTGGATATGCCTAATATTTCTAGCCGTGTACAAAATGTCCCAAATGCTCCAAATGATCAAAATGAAATGTCATCATATAATGAAAATGGAACTGATTCAAATGAGGAACCAATATCTGATTTCCGTGTTAACTCAAGAGTGCAATCAGAAAGTGAAGTTGAAACTCCAGCACTGTCATCATCAGAACCAAACACGGATCAAGGTAATTCTTCTCCTTTCATCTCAAATTCACCCATTCTTGATGAGTCAGCCGAGACTATAGGTACACTTGAAATTCTAGATGAGCCAATTGTCCTTAGAAAAGAAACCAGAAATTGCACCACTAGACAAGCCGAGAAGTTTCCCATGTACCCCTTGTCTAATTATGTCTCATATAAAAATGTGTCTCCTGCCTTTAGAGCCTTTACCACAAATTTGTTGATTGATGAGATACCTAGTTCTATTTATGAAGCTCTAAGTATTCCTAAGTGGAAAGAGGCTGTTTTAGAGGAAATGAGAGCTTTAAAAACGAATGAGACTTGGGAACTGACTATGTTGCCTGCAGGAAAAAGAACAGTTGATTGCAAATGGATATTTACTATCAAGTATAATGCCGAGGGAGAAATTGACAGGTACAAAGCAAGGCTGGTTGCTCGTGGGTTCACTCAAATCTATGGGCTGGATTACGAGGAGACCTTTGCTCCGGTTGCCAAGCTAAACACCGTCAGAGTCCTACTCTCTCTTGCCGTGAATCTTGACTGGCCACTACGACAATTTGACGTCAAGAATGCCTTCCTCAACGGAGAACTAGGGGAAGAAGTCTTTATGCAGCCACCTCCGGGATTTGATCACACGGCCAATGGGAAAGTGTGCTTTCTTAAGAAGGCACTGTATGGACTCAAGCAATCTCCACGAGCTTGGTTTGGCAGATTTACTAAGGCGATGAAGGATCAGCAATACACGCAAGCCCACAGTGATCATACCATGTTCTACAAACATTCTCTAAATGGTAAACTCGCCATATTGATTGTTTATGTGGATGACATTGTGATGACAGGTGATGATGAGGCTGAACTCAGCAAGTTGACAAGATTCCTAGCTCAGCAATTTGAAGTGAAAGACCTAGGAAGTCTCAAATACTTTCTGGGTATGGAAGTGGCCAGGTCCTCAGAGGGGATTGCAATCTCACAACGAAAGTACGTGCTCGATCTACTCAAGGAAACAGGTCTACTCGGCTGCAGACCTACCTCTACTCCAATTGATCCAAATCATAAGCTCACAACGACAAATGATGATGAGGATCCGGCAGACAAGAAAAGGTATCAAAGGCTGGTTGGGAAATTGATTTACTTGGCTCACACACGGCCAGACATTGCATTTGCAGTGAGCCATGTAAGTCAACACATGCACAATCCATCCAAGAATCATTTAGAGGTTGTGTATCGCATTCTACACTACCTCAAAGGAAGTCCGGGAAAAGGAGTTTTATTCAAGAAGGATGATGGGAGGCAGATTGAAGTATTCACAGATGTTGATTATGCCGGGTGTTCAGATGACCGGCGATCAACCTCAGCCTATTGTACCTTTGTTTGGGGTAATCTTGTGACGTGGAGAAGTAAGAAGCAAGCTGTTGTGTCTCGAAGTAGTGCAGAGGCAGAGTTCCGAGCTATGGCGCAAGGTATTTGTGAGATCATTTGGATCCGAGGCATCTTAAATGAGCTCCGGGTTAAGTTCACAGCTCCCATGAAGCTGTTTTGTGATAACAAGTCTGCCATCAGCATCGCCAACAATCCGGTTCAACATGACCGGACAAAGCACGTGGAGATAGATCGTCACTTTATCAAAGAGAAGCTAGAAAGGGGGGAAATTTGCATGCCATTCGTTCCAACATCAGAGCAGCTAGCAGATGTTCTCACCAAAGGGCTTTACAAGACAAAGTTTGAAGACTTTTTAAGCAAGTTGGGCATGATAGATATCTTTGCACCAACTTGAGGGGGAGTGTTAAAGTATTATGTTAATTCCGTGTATACTCTCCAGAATAGTCTAATTAACGTGTAACATTGTTAAAAGGCCCATTAGGTTGATTATTAGATGGGCTTTATTTTTCTCCGTGTTAGTTAGAGCTGATTAGTGTGTGGGATTAATTCCCTTAGCTGTACACGTTTTTCTTAGCTGTCCTTAGTTGTCAACAACTGATTATTTGTTTCCTTGTATAGTAGGATTAGGTTTCCTTATTTGTTTATTTCCCTTTCCTTGTAATGTGTATAAATACACGTCTGATGCTAATGAGAAAATATCAATTCCGCACATCTCTTTATCTCTGTTTTACTTTCAGATTGGACTGCACTCGAATATTAGCCATAAAACAACCCTTCACGTACTAAAAATATTCTTTATTAAAAAAAATTCTAAAAAGCATCACTTTTATCAAATTCCTCATCTTACCACAATTTGTTCTAGAAAAAGTGAAATTCGTGACCATGACAACATAACTACAGGCTCAACCAAGCAATATTTTATTCAAACTGAACATTAGTTAAGTCCAACAAAAGGTGGTTTCTTAGATAATAGTGCGTATTAAATTATTAGAGCATGCATATGAAGTTAAACCCCAACAACTCCATTTCTCGTTAAACACTTTTGTTTACACTTCTCAACAATGGAGGGACTACGAAGATAAACCCAGTCACCTACTCCTATTCTAAAGAAAATACTTTCTGTTATTCTAAAGAAATATTGTTGGTGCAAAAACAAGTCCAGCCTCGACAAACATGAAAAATTAAGAGATTATATGTTATTTTAATTTAATATAAGTGAATCTTCAAAAATTTGTCGTATAAAAATATAAAATAAATTCGGGATTTAATTAAGTATGCGAATCAAAATGTAATAAAAATAAATGAATAATTAAGAAATAATAACGATTTTATTGAACTAGCGATCTCGATTACAACAGTCAAGCATAGCAATTCTATGAATAAGAAAAATCAAACTTAGAAATTACAATCGAGAGAATGTATCAAAATCCAATGTATTTTAATGATAAGAAATGAATTTATAGACGGTCGAAGTCTACATTCTTCGAGAAAACCTATCGATTCGTAGCACATCTCCCAGGATGGTTGAACAATGAATGGAGGCATGTTAAACAAGTCCGGGTGTGGAGACGGCGACATGGTATCTCGTGACGTGGTGTCGCTTATCACTTCAAAGGTATCAAATTGCGTTGAGTTCGACCAAAGATATGGCTGAAATAGGTTTCTTTAGTTCGGCTCGTTTATTATTTTATTGTTTTCAAACGACAATGGCTTTGTTGTTTTGGAGGGATCTGACCATATTGGGCCAGATTGAATTGGTCTTGCCATTGGGCTTACGCTCGATGATAATTATTTCAGGGTGAGATGAGTTCTACACCCATAAATATTCCCATCAAAGTTTTCCATCATTTTCACTAATTTACCGTTCTTGTGCAAATCTAGTATCTTCATACTTCCGATCCTAAAATGCTCCACAATTTGTTCAACCACACCGCAGTGCTTTTCCTCTTCAAAACAAGAAACCCTACGAACGCCGCGATCGTCTTTGCATGCGAGGTCCTATCCTCCCATAAGTCCTTGTACTTAAAAAAACAAGACACTCTCCAGACTCTCCAAGTTCATTGTCCAAAACCCAAAAGCATGGCCCGAGAATGGCCCAAATAAGATTTTGCCTATGATCATTATTAAGATGATATCAGGGCAAGTAAGACCAGAAGGACACGATGGTGTCGATATGGTTTGGACATATGTAGATGGCCTTCCTCATTGACCCCTATGTGCTTGGGTAGGGACCATATGATATATGTGTAGAGTTGGAGATGGGACGAAATTTTGGATATGTCGTATTTTGGGGGGTCGTTGAAGAGAATGAACTCAGTGAAGGGGGACGAGGTTGTGAGGGTCGAGGCAAGCAAGGGAGTTCCAGACTGAGTGTATAGCTTCGTGGGGATCTAAAATTGCCGTGAAGCTTATCTGATATGATGTTTCCTGCCACCTAGTGCAAGAATTCTGACAGCTTTTTGGGTGGGCCTCCAAGAGAATTATTTTCTCTTTCTTTTTGGTCGTGGTGGGACCTTTTAACGGAGGCCCACGTTTTCTTTCCCCATTCTTCATTTTCATTCCTCCCCCCACCCTCCCTTTCTCTCTTTTCTCTGACATCATGGATCTCGACCACGTAGTTGATGGTGGGTCCAAGATTTCGACATAAGGTCTCCCCCTTGCGACAAGATTTACTTTGACGGCATGATGGCAGAGCCTCGCAAAACCATTGACGGAGGCGACAATGAATCGGTAGATGAGGCTTTGGCGGACATGTAATTCGGCGTTGGGGAGAACAAAGTTAATGGAGGCGTAGACGAGCGGTCGTCAAATCCTTCATCATCGGCGGCAGTGGAGGGGGTTGGGGGGCGCTAAGGCGGCGCACGATCCGGATTAATCAAATGACCTTTTTTCTAGCGACGTCAGCGATGGAGGCGACGTGACGATGGCCGCACGGACTAACTCAGATCGGGAAAGTTCTGAGGAACCTAGATCCATGAGCCCTATGCTGAACGGCCTGGCAGAATCTGGCAATGGTCCTCGGGCCATGCCTTTAGGCGATGTGCTCTCGATCCTTCGTTGTGATCCGTCGAAGCGACTCCTCGGCTCGGGGTTGTGGGATCCCACGCTACGACCCCTAGCACTTGGACGATCAGACCTCATGTGGCGATCCCCGAAGCTTGGAGGACCGGGTCACGTAGGGCGACAACGAAGCCCCGCGCGGCGACCTCTCGAGTCAGGACAGTGAGTACCCGCATGATGACCCCCAGTTTTGGGTGAGAAGGTTTCACTAGTGACAACGGAGCCCCGTGCAGCCACCTGCTGGGTCGGGATGGTGAAGTTCTGCGTGCTGACCCCTCGGCTCCAGGTGAGGGCGGATGTCATGGCGACGACAACGGCGAGTCTTCCTTCTCCCTTCGTCAAAAATCTTTCGGGATCAAGGAACCATGGTCGAGGTAAGACTTTTTCCGTGATTTTGGCCAGTATTTTGAAAGTCCTATCACCGATTTTCCTCGGATCCGGTTCCCGCAGCACTGGATGTGACGTCGGTCCCGTATCGACTGTGTTGGGGCTTCATGTCGAAACTCCGATAGACAGTGTCTGTCCGGGATCGAAATCACGAATTTGGTGGTTTTTTATGATGGGGATTTGAGGAGTGAATACTTTATTCCTCCTTGTATTGACGTGCAGATCCCGGATCAAGATGAGCTTCCAACACGATCTCGCCCTGGATATATTGTTGTTCACCTAGAAAGTTTTCTATCGGGTTTGTGGCTGCTATTCCAATCCGTCATTCTGGAGTTTCTAGCACGCATGGGGATCTGTGCGGTGCAAGTGATCCCATCGTGCTACCGATTCATTTATGTATGCCACATTTTGTGGTACGAGTTCGCGTGCTTCAGGTGAGCAACAGTCCGCGACTGTATTACTTCATGTCTCGCAAGAGCGTCGGACTCTTCTATGACATGCCCGAGAAGATCCTTGGGTGGAAGCCTTCTTGAATTTGGGTATCCGAGCAGCTCCTTTGAGATTTGGCACCTTTACTCCGTTAGGTTAAGATTGAGCGATAATTTCTCAAGACACTTAACAGACTCATGGGGTACTTGTCGTACCATGAATTTCTGTTTCACCTTCTTAAGTTCCATGTCGGAGAAGTCGGTCAGGATGGTCCCTACTTCCGTTATTGATGTTGACGATGGTATCTCCACTATCTAGATGTGATATCTCATTGTTTGGTTATGGAATGCCTTTGAGACTAATGGTTCTTTTATTTTTCTTTCAGATATGCCTCACATGAGACAACGCGCAAACTATTTCCTGAGCGGGAGCTCGAAGGAGAGCAAGAAGGATGCCAAGAAGGTGGCTAGGAAGGGTGGAAAAAATAAAGGCACAACAAGCGGACCCAAGAGTCCACCTCTAGTGCACGATCTTTCTCCTCCGCCACGAGACTGTTCTCCTGAGGTGTGCTTCTATCCCCGCTCCTTGCCGGTTTGGGAGGCGAGGGATTCGAGGAAGTGCCCATCAGTGGGCGATTCTACTTCTGCGCCCAGGTGCGCACCATGAGCTCGGTTTTGTCACAAACGTCAAGGAGGCAGCTCAAGGTCTGAGCTAGAGGTCGGTTTGGCGGTTGAGAAGGTCCCCATGGATTATCTCATCGAGGAGGTGAGCCATGATCGTAATTTCTCCACAATCACCATATTAAGGTTGCCGCCAAGGTATAATCTTTTAATTGCGTTCCACTTTGCGTATTCGATTCCTACATCTCTTTGGTTGTACCACGGATGCTCGTCTCGACCCTGAACATGGGCTTGCGGGCTCGTCATCATGCTATGATGATTAGCGACTTGAGGGACAAGCTCCAGGATTCTCACCGGGACTTGGATCGTGCCAATGCTTAGCTGGTCCTTGAGAGGGGACCGATGGTCCCAACTTACGAATCCGCCGAACTCTGGGGCTCCGTTTGGATTTGGCTACGGTCACAGCGGAGAAAAACTTCTTCAAAAACAAGCTTCTACGGTCACAAGGTTGTTGGCAACTTGGATTGACACCGCGATTGCATCTTTGTTGGGGTGCACGACCCGTTGTGACTCATCCTTAGTGAAGTGCATGGCCTTGTTTAACATGTCTCCATTTTGTTCAATACTCCCGAGAGACATGTCACGAATCGATAGGTTTCCTCAAATAATGTAGATTTCGACTGCCTATAAATTCATTTCTTATCATTAAAATGCATTGGAATTTGATGCATTCTCTTGATTGTAATTTCTGAGTTTGAGTTTTCTTATTCATAAATTTATTGAGTTCGACTGTTGTAATCGAGATCGCTAGCTCAATAAAATTGTTATTGTTTCTTAATTATTCATTTATTTTTAGGGTCTTTTAGGTATATAGCCACCTAACATGCACGATTTGTAAAATAGCCCACCTATCGTTAATTTTTGGTAAATAGCCACCACCTTCTATTTACACCACTAAAATGACGTAAATACTCAATTAAATTTCCCGCCCACTCTTTACCCCGACTTTAATAGGAAAAAATCAAATATCGTATTAATTAAAAATCGCGAGAATCAAGGCATATATGATGGACATAGTAACAATTACATACGCAAACATTTATACATTCTGGAAAAAAAAAACGAAGCGAAAGAGAGAAAAAATAGAACTAGCGGCGAACGTAAGATATAAAGCACATATCGTCAACTAAAAGGTGCGTTTTTTAATATATTTACATTTATAAGGTGCGTTTGTTTTTGTATTAATATTGTTTCGATATATATTTTTGTTTTGATCCGTGATTTGGATATTAAGGGTTTCTTGGTTTTTCTGGGTTTTTGAATGCATGCGTAGATAAAAAAAAGTTTGTTAATTTGTTGCTCATGTAAACTGAAATGGGTGTTCTTGACTATATATTTGTGTCGTTGATTCTTAGTTTTTAGGATTTTCAAATTTTCCTCAATTTTAAGGCTTTATTATCGCGATTCAAGAAATTTGGGTTTTTGGCTTTTGATTGCAAGGGTGAGTCGCTCCAAGATTTGGGTAAATTTGTATTGTTGGCTTGAGATGATGTGTCGGGGATGACTCCCCCATATAACCATATAAATGCGGAAAAGTGATTAATTACGCTAATCGTGAGCTAATTAATTCAATGATTATATGACAAGATCTAGATTTACATTAATTAATTATTATAAGAGAGCATATAAGTCAAGCAACCGAAACAAGAGTAAACAAGTACTTACATTGATTTTCGGTTCACGAACTGAAAGCCTTCACAATCCGTCTTCGTCTTGAACGTACAAGCTTCCACACGATCCAACAAAGAACTCCTTGTTCAAGGACTCGATGTGATGACACCTTAGTCTTCCGAAACGTAATCTCCGAGACGAATAAGAAAGATGAGTGGGCACAGTCTTTATCTCACTAGATCACAAAACTAGGTGTCTCGAGATCTTTCTCTTATTTTACTAAGAATGGAAACGAATTTCAGAGGGGAGGGAGAGGCTGTTTTGCACGGCTAAGGTAGCCTAGAGTGCACGAAATTATTAGGTCAAAAACCTTAATTTTTGCCTTCTCATGAACCCCTATTTATAGTAGTAAAAAGGAGATATTCATGGAATCTTCCAGAATATTTTATTTCCTTTTATTGTGTTCACACTAGAGGATTTAATCTAGGCCATTGGATCTCAACAAGTGAATCCTACTTTTTCTCTCATCCATGAGATCAATATCTATGGGATATTTAAATAGAGAATAATTTATTTAGTGAGATAATAAAAGAGAATATATTATTCTCCTAAATTTTCTCCTAAATATTCTCCTAAATACTCTCCTTTAAATAAGGAGAAAATATAGGAAAATATCTTATATTATTCTCTCTCCTTTATTTAAACAACTAAAGAGAAAATATTGGTAAATACCAATTATGAAAATTTCGAACTTGATGGCACACGGCCAAGGGGATTTGCGCAAATTCCTAGTGCCAAAACCCTAATTCGATTTTCATATTTTGTTCAAGGCCCAATTGCTTAAAACCCAATTAATTATTTATTTACTTGGTCCAACAATAAACAGATAATTAATAATTGTTTATTTACTTGATCAAACAATAAATAAACAACTCTACCATAAATATTTATTTAATTCTGCGAATACCCATTTTCCAGAATTAATGCTGTCAATCACAATTACAGCAAGTGAGATTTAATACTGATAAACATTATTATACGAAAGTTCTTATCTGCCTTTATCAGAGCCGAATCGGGGACTATGGACCTAGTAATAGGAGCTTAACAAATCCGATGAAAAAGACGAAATAGTCCTTTCTCTTTTGTCCATCGATTCGTCTAATCTTGGTCAAATACTCCACCTTGTAAGCCAAGATTGAACTCTCCTTTATACTAGAATTATATTTACTCATCGTGACGAGTGTCCACTGATATAGTCAGTTCGTGATCAAGATCCTCCAGGTTCAACCCGTATCGAGAGAAGTCAATTTTTCCGTTATACTTCTCTTGATACATATCAGCCCTAAGCATTGTTGTTTCCCCAGCGAAAGATTCTTTCGAACGTTACTTACTTCGAAAGTGCGCGCAATCTATCGGTTCTGAATCAACCCTTAGGTGAGAGAACATTAACCTTCTTTCAGGAAGGCTGGATTCCGTATCTGTAAATCACTTCCCACTCGAATTATGCTCTGAGAAAACTCCCAAAACAAAAGCTGTGATTAGCATGAATAGCCTTTTAGCGAATGAGTCAAAGAGCTCAGTAACATAACCCAGTGTCCATGATCACTTCAGGATTTAGATCAAGTGTCACTGTGACCATCATAGTGGCCTCGGTTAGTGTGTCATAACGGTCCTTAAACGACACATCTACACCAAGACCTGTCCGGGTCGTACACTTACCACAAGTGTAGAATGCTCCCACATAGTGATCAGCCTTCACCCATGTGTTCCACATATATGACTTTAGATATAGTTTTCCAGGCGTATATCAGCCGTCGACCATGTTTTAGCACACCGCCCGAACTCAGGTGCCCAGCACGTGACTCAGTTAGATACGGAGGCTATGGAATAATGAATGTTTAATAAATCTTATTAAATAAGAAATAACGCTTTCAATTCAAATAGATAATAAATGTTAAACTTTATTTTATTAACAATTTCAACGAGAATTTACATAAGTATCTTCTCGTGGGCAAGAATTCCTAACAATCTCCCACTTTGACCTAGAGAAGATATGGCATGTATCTAAGGCCCATTCCTCCCACATGTTTCATGAACACATGTTCAGATAGTCCCTTTGTCATTGGATCCGCAATGTTGTCTAACGTCCAGATCTTCATGACTGCCACGTCTCCTCTTCGAACTATTTCTCTTATAAGGTGGTATTTTCGTTCTATATGCTTTCCTCTCTTATGGCTGCGAGGTTCCTTTGAGTTTGCGATGGCTCCAGTGGTATCACAGTGGAGTTGCACAGGCTCGTTCATTTTAGGAACTACCTCCAGTTCGGCTAAGAAATTCTTAAGCCAAACAGCCTCTTTGGCTGCCTCGGAAGCTGCAATATATTCAGCTTCCATAGTAGAGTCTGCGATACTAGATTGCTTAATGCTTCTCCAGACAATCGCTCCTCCATTGAGAGTGAACACTGATCCAGACGTAGACTTCAACATGTCACGGTCTGCCTCAAAGTCAAAGTCAGTGTATCCTTGTATCACCAAGTCATTACTTGTGTATACAAGCATCATGTCTCTAGTTCTCTTAAGATATTTTACGATATGCTTAACAGCTATCCAATGTTCTTGACCAGGGTTTGACTGGTATCTACTAACAACTCCCACTGCATAGCATATGTCGGGTCTAGTACACAACATGGCATACATCAGACTCCCAACTGCTGAGGCATATGGAACTCGACTCATATCCTCCACTTCTTGCGGTGTCTTAGGACACTGCTCCTTCGACAGGAACTTTCCTGAACGAATTGGCAATAATACCCCATGGGCATTTTGCATCGAGAAGCGAGAAAGTACCTTATCTATATAAGTACCTTGAGACAGAGCTAGTAGTTTGTTCTTCCTATCACGAATGATTTGGATTCCTAGAACAAAAGCAGTATTCCCCAAATCCTTCATTTGGAATTGCTTTGCCAGCCACTCCTTTATGTCAGACATTACTTTAATATCGCTTCCTATAAGGAGTATATCGTCTACATAAAGGACTAAGAAAACAATTACTTTCTTCGAGTACTTGTAAACACAAGGCTCAGAAAGGTTTTGTTCGAAACCATACGTCTTGATCACCTCATCAAACCTTTGGTTCCAGGATCTAGACGCTTGCTTGAGTCCATAAATGGACTTTAATAATTTGCAAACCTTGTGCTCTTGACCCTTTTCTATGAATCCGTCTGGTTGAGCCATATAGATTTCTTCTTCCAGATAGCCATTCAAGAATGCCGTCTTTACGTCCATTTGCCAAATCTCATAATCGTAATGAGCGGCAATGGCCAGAAGAATTCTGATGGATTTAAACATGGCTACAGGAGAGAAGGTTTCGTCGTAGTCGATTCCTTCTCTTTGGGTAAAACCCTTAGCCACAAGTCTAGCCTTAAAGGTTTCGACTCGTCCATCAGCTCCTTTCTTCCTCTTATAGATCCACTTGCACCCAATCGGTCTAATTTGTTCGGGTGCATCTACAAGAGTCCAGACTGAGTTTGAGTGCATAGACTCTATCTCTAGATTCATGGCTTCTAGCCATTTTTCTTTGTCCAAGTCGACCATGGCGTCATTAAATGACACGGGGTCGTCGTCGTTCGCATCCAAGGCAACGACGTTTGCTTCAAAACCAAGATATCGGTCGGGCTCTCTAGAGACCCTCCCACTACGACGAGGCAATGTAGCACTTGAACCAACGTTTGTGTTTTCTTCTTCATCTCCCACTCTCACAACAATTGTAGGTGGAGATGGATCCCCTTGGACGTTAGTCTTCGGGGTTGGTCTAACATTTTCCTCGAGTATAATTGTACTTCGAGGCTTATGATTTTTAACATAATCATCTTCAAGAAAAGTAGCATGAGTTGAAACGAATGTTTTCCTATCAATAGGATCATAAAATATACCTCCTTTTGTCCCTTCTGGATAACCAACAAAGAAACAAACGTTTGTTCTTGGTTCCAGCTTGCTCGATTTCTTTTTCAAGACATGAGCGGGACAACCCCAAATACGGAAGTGACGCAAACCTTCAGGTGCTCCGTTCCATAGTATTTTGGGTGTTTCGGATACAGATTTTGAAGGAACTTGATTTAAGATATACATGGCAGTCTTTAATGCATAACTTCAGAAAGATGTTGAAAGTGAAGAGTAGCTAATCATGGATCTTACCATGTCTAATAAAGTTCTATTTCTCCTTTCAGCAACCCCATTTTGTTGAGGGTTACCAGGAGCCGATAATTGCGACTCAATCCCATGCTCAAGCAAGTAATCGGTGAACTCATTGTCTAAGAACTCGCCTCCCCGATCCGATCGAAAGGTCTTAATAGTCTTACCCAATTGGTTTTCAACACAAGCACGAAATTCTTTGAACTTACTAAAAGTTTCAGATTTTCGTTGCATTAGGTAAATGAAACCATATCTAGAATAGTCGTCAGTAAATGTGACGAAGTATTCATAACCGCCTCTCGCAGCCTCACTCATTGGTCCACAGACGTCAGAGTGAACAAGTTGCAGAGGTTCGGTGGCTCTTAATCCTTTTCCAGCAAAAGATCGCTTGGTCATTTTTCCTTCAATACAGGATTCACAAACAGGCAGAGTTCCCACTTGAAGGTGTTTCAACGGCCCAAGCCTTGAAAGCCTCTCTAGCCTCTTTATATTTATATGACCAAGTCTTAAGTGCCATAAATAGGTTTGTTCATCACTAGACAGTTTAATTTTCTTATTAGATGTGGGTTTAGCTACTTTAAACATTTCAGCATTAAATGAACATTTATTTTCAGGAGTTAATGCATATAAACCATTATATAATAAGGCATCACATATTAATCTTCCATCTAAAGAAACACTCATAGTTTTCTCATTCACAGATAAAGAAAATTTTTGTTTAAGTAATTCAGAAACTGAAATTAGGTTTCTACAGAACCCAGGAATAAAATAAACTGAATCTAATATCAAATATTTATTTCCAAATCGGAGTCGAACTATTCCTAAAGCTTTAGCCGTGACGGACTCTCCGTTCCCCACTCTAAGCTGTAGTTCGTCTCCTCTCAGTTCCTCCCACGAGTCAAACACCTGTAAGGTTGTACAAACATGATTAGTTGTCCCCGAATCAATTATCCAGGACGAGAGAGAATCTCCAGCATATAATGCTTCTAATACATGTAAGTGAGTGAACGGTACATTACCTTCACACGACTCAGGGCTGATGTCATCATCATCAGGAATCACTATAAGTGATGGCCTTTCCATTACGAGAACATTCTCTAATGGTAAATCTTCTGGTGATGGTGGACAAGGCTGTGGTGCCAAACTCGGTTGCACCTGATGGTAAGCATACTTTACCAAACCATCACGCCAAGAAAGAAGTTCGCTTTGAAACTTCGTCATTTTATAATCCGGGCCAAAACCACGAAAGTAAATGACAAAATCGGCGTATTCCTCGGCGAGTGAATTCAGAATGATGTCAACCCGAGTTGCCTCATCAATCTTTGTGCCCCGAAAGGCAGCTAGGTTCATCCAATCCGACATGTTTCTCACATAGAGAACTGCGCATTCACCAGACTTCATTTTGTTATCCATAATATACTTCAAGAGATCATAATTCGAAGTCATGTTGAAATTAATAAAATACAAGTACATAAATTACTAATGAAAAGAAAAAACATTCATCATATAAATTTAGGAAATAAAAAACATAATGCATAAGCACGGGGAAAAATACTAAAGATATTAAAAGACCCAGTTTTTTATATTCCAAGGTAATTCGACTAATAGTCACAGTCCGTTTCACTCTGGTGACGTAACGTAGTGCACCTAGTGAAAATGAGAACCATCTCAGATTAGTGAACAATCACTATACATGTACCTTCATAACTATGCTCACTAACTACCATTTTAATAGGAATCGTTGGCCACATGAGCAACCACCGGTTGGTTCATGCATGAGTCGACCCAACATTTCAGTGAAAGAAATCTAGCCCATACGCACTAGCGTAACTAGTACACGCAGGGATCAACCCTCCCACCTATCGTCAGAGACACAACCTTGGTATTGGAATCAGAAAAGCCCTTCCGAATGGAACTGACCACCATGTTTAGAAAACCGCCGGTCACGAGGGGATCTTTCATCCTCACGGTGTTGTGTCAATGTTGGAGGCCTAAGACTCAATATACTTTTAGTATTTTAATTTCCTAGCATTAACTTTAATCTAGGTGATACACTCGTGTTTACTAAATCATATTAAAAGCTCGAGTGATTCTAAGCTACCCTTAAAAACAATAAGTTTCGATATAGCTTAGTCATTAGGAAATTGTGACATTCTAGTCTTGATTATCCTAATAGTATTCCTTCACGGAAAAGCTCCCAGTAGAGAAGGTGAGACACTAGGTCTTCTTAAATACCTCTCAGCTTAGCCTCTTATTGGCTTGGTGACAAAGCTCTCCGATCCGTTCAACTCATTCATTATTTAACTATCCTAATCCAATTAGATAATTTTAATGAATGAAAGCCCATGACAACCATAAACATACGATACACGATCTAAGTTATAGCATACAAGCATGGCAAAGCAATTAAATAAACAAGCATAGCAAGCATGGTTTGATTTGTAAATAAAGATGAGCCCAATCATATTGGCCCATGGATTCAATTGGGCCCATTCTTATGTCCCTTAGAAAAATAAATCAATATCAAATTATTTAATTTTTCTAATTTTTATCGAAAAAAAAATTAATTAAGTAAAGGGCCCATTTCAATG
The DNA here is from genome assembly GCF_054948205.1 of Urtica dioica subsp. dioica. Lineage (NCBI taxonomy): Eukaryota > Viridiplantae > Streptophyta > Magnoliopsida > Rosales > Urticaceae > Urtica > Urtica dioica. The sequence continues at coordinate 21,223,950 of NC_142760.1, read as the reverse complement.
TCCCATTTAAAATAAATCGATATCATAATCATTTATTTTGTAATGTTTTAAATAAAAATCATTAGGGCTCAGCCCATACAATTAATTAAATAAAACATTTAAAAAACTTAATTTTTTTTTCGGTAAATTTTTTTTTTTTAATGAGTGGGCCCGTGGGCCCACTAGGGTTTCCGGGCTGAGGCCCGGATGAATCCTCTAATCTTGACCTAGGTCAAGTTTAGACTTGAGGCTGCACCGGACCGCCGCCGCCACGAGGACGCGGCCTTGCAAGAAGAGGATGGCCGAAACTTGTCACAAAATTTTGTGACAAGTTTTCTTGTGGCGTAGTCGTTGAGGCTTTCTTCGTCCGTCATGCTTCTTCGTTGTGTGTCCGTCTCATCTCTCGCCGATCGTCGTGATCATGAACGTCGCTCGTCGGATTACAACAATAATAATAATAATAATAAATTTACAAAAAATCCTATACCCTTTGAATTTCGGGTGTACAAAAAATCTAGAAAAGCGAGAATAAAAAAATCTACGATCAACCACAAATCACAATTCACATAATCATATATTGAATTGCATGAACTTCATATCAAAATATAAATTCATTCAAACCATGTTAAATTTAATCACATGAACGAATCAATTAATTAAGTAAATCGACTAGCTCTGATACCACTTGTCGGGGACGATTCCCCCATATAACCATATAAATGCCGAAAAGTGATTAATTACGCTAATCATGAGCTAATTAATTCAATGATTATATGACAAGATCTAGATTTACATTAATTAATTATTATAAGAGAGCATATAAGTCAAGCAACCGAAACAAGAGTAAACAAGTACTTACATTGATTTTCGGTTCACGAACTGAAAGCTTTCACAATCCGTCTTCGTCTTGAACGTACAAGATTCCACACGATCCAACAAAGAACTCCTTGTTCAAGGACTCGATGTGATGACACCTTAGTCTTCCGAAACGTAATCTCCGAGACGAATAAGAAAGATGAGTGGGCACAGTCTTTATCTCACTAGATCACAAAACTAGGTGTCTCGAGATCTTTCTCTTATTTTACTAAGAATGGAAACGAATTTCAGAGGGGAGGGAGAGGCTGTTTTGCACGGCTAAGGTAGCCTAGAGTGCACGAAATTATTAGATCAAAAACCTTAATTTTTGCCTTCTCATGAACCCCTATTTATAGTAGTAAAAAGGAGATATTCATGGAATCTTCCAGAATATTTTATTTCCTTTTATTGTGTTCACACTAGAGGATTTAATCTAGGCCATTGGATCTCAACAAGTGAATCCTACTTTTTCTCTCATCCATCAGATCAATATCTATGGGATATTTAAATAGAGAATAATTTATTTAGTGAGATAATAAAAGAGAATATATTATTCTCCTAAATTTTCTCCTAAATATTCTCCTAAATACTCTCATTTAAATAAGGAGAAAATATAGGAAAATATCTTATATTATTCTCTCTCATTTATTTAAACAAATAAAGAGAAAATATTGGTAAATACCAATTATGAAAATTTCGAACTTGATGGCACACGGCCAAGGGGATTTGCGCAAATTCCTAGTGCCAAAACCCTAATTCGATTTTCATATTTTGTTCAAGGCTCAATTGCTTAAAACCCAAATAATTATTTATTTACTTGGTCCAACAATAAACAGATAATTAATAATTGTTTATTTACTTGATCAAACAATAAATAAACAACTCTACCATAAATATTTATTTAATTATGCGAATACCCGTTTTCCAGAATTAATGTTGTCAATCACAATTACAACAAGTGAGATTTAATAATGATAAACATTATTATACGAAAGTTCTTATCTGCCTTTATCAGAGCCGAATCGGGGACTATGGACCTAGTAATAGGAGCTTAACAAATCCGATGAAAAAGACAAAATAGTCCTTTCTCTTTTGTCCATCGATTCGTCTAATCTTGGTCAAATACTCCACCTTGTAAGCCAAGACTGAACTCTCCTTTATACTAGAATTATATTTACTCATCGTGACGAGTGTCCACTGATATAGTCAGTTCGTGATCAAGATCCTCCAGGTTCAACCCGTATCGAGAGAAGTCAATTTTTCCGTTATACTTCTCTTGATACATATCAGCCGAGCGAAAGATTCTTTCGAACGTTACTTACTTCGAAAGTGCGCGCAATCTATCGGTTCTGGAATCAACCCTTAGGTGAGAGAACAGTAACCTTCTTTCAGGAAGGCTGGATTCCGTATCTGTAAATCACTTCCCACGCGAATTATGCTCTGAGAAAACTCCCAAGACAAAAGTTGTGATTAGCATGAATAGCCTTTTAGCGAATGAGTCAAAGAGCTCAGTAACATAACCCAGTGTCCATGATCACTTCAGGATTTAGATCAAGTCTCACTGTGACCATCATAGTGGCCTCGGTTAGTGTGTCGTAACGGTCCTTAAACGACAAATCTACACCAAGACCTGTCCGGGTCGTACACTTACCACAAGTGTAGAATGCTCCCACATAGTGATCAGCCTTCACCCATGTGTTCCACATATATGACTTTAGATATAGTTATCCAGGCGTATATCAGTCATCGACCATGTTTTAGCACACCGCCCGAACTCAGGTGCCCAGCACGTGACTCAGTTAGATACGGAGGCTATGGAATAATGAATGTTTAATAAATCTTATTAAATAAGAAATAACGCTTTCAATTCAAATAGATAATAAATGTCAAACTTTATTTTATTAATAATATCAACGAGAATTTACATAAGTATCTTCTCGTGGGCAAGAATTCCTAACATGATGTATGTCTACAGATCTAGCTTTTCATATATTTAGAGTTTTTAGGATTTTTTTTCGTGATTTTGAAATTTGGGGTTTCTAGGTTCTTGTTTGCAAGATCTTGGTAAATTTACACTGTTGGCCAAGATTTGGTTAATTTACATTGTTGGGAATGTTGGTTATGATGATAAGATATCATATTTTAAAAATATTTGTCAATAAGGAATACAGTGTTTTTCGAATAATCGAGTATCTGTAAATATGTATGTGCATGTCAATTTACAACATTTATAACAACTTGCGTATATGTGTGAAAATGTGGTGTAAATATTTGCTAATTGACTTGTGTACCTAGAACAATTAAGCATAATTTTTAAAAATTTACAGTGATTATCGTCTATCACTAACACAAGTAGTAAGGTGTGAACATGACTCTTCTTCAATGGCGAGAAAATCTTCGGCATAAAAAGGGCCAAAATTGACAACAACAATTAAACAAATGAGACAGGTATATGTGGTGTTAATAATATGTCGATATGAAGTCTATGTTTTGTTGCTCGCCGAATGTGGGTTGTGTCGGGGAGGAGTTGGCTTCCTCTTGGCTCGGGATCCCGGTTGTTCCGGAGCTTGAGAGCTATCTCGGTCTTCCGGTTCGTGTGGGTAGACGGAAGGTGTTGGTTTTTAGCAATATTACGAATCGCGTCCAAAAACAACTTCGTTCGTGGAGAGCTAAGGTCTTCTCGGCGGGAGGGCGGGAGGTTCTCATCAAAGCGGTAGTACAAGCGATACCGGCTTATTCCATGAGCCTCTTCAAGATCTCGGTCACCATTATTAGCGAACTACATCGGCTCATTGCGCGGTTTTGGTGGGGTGGTGCGGAGGATAAGCGGAAGATCCATTGGAAACGGTGGGAGCTTCTTGCACGACCTAAAAATGAAGGGGGACTCGGGTTCAAGGATCTAGGCGATTTCAACCGGTCTCTTGTTGGTCGTCAGGTTTGGCGCATTATACGTTTCCTGGATTGTTTGATGTCTAGGGTCCTCAAAGCCAAATACTTTCCGAATTCCTCGGTGCTTGAGCTTCGGAGTAAAGGTCATTTCTCTCATCTTGGGAAAAATCTTTGTTGGGCCTTGGAGTTGCTTCGGAAAGGTTTAAGATGGCGGGTAGGTGAAGGAAATTTGAGAGCCTTCGGCCCGCCGTGGATCCCGAGAGCCGGGGCCTTCTCTCTCACTTCCCCCGAGCCGGACGATTACTACCCGTGGCGGGTAGCGGATTTTATGTCCCCGGAGGGGTGGAACCATGAGTTGTTGGAGTCGGTCCTCTCCCCCTACGACGTCGAGGCGGTTCGTCGCATTCCCATTAGCACCGAGGGTGGGGTGGATAGATTGGTGTGGCATTTTTATAAGTAAAACAGAGATAAAGAGATGTGCGGAATTGATATTTTCTCATTAGCATCAGACGTGTATTTATACACATTACAAGGAAAGGGAAATAAACAAATAAGGAAACCTAATCCTACTATACAAGGAAACAAATAATCAGCTGTTGACAACTAAGGACAGCTAAGAAAAAACGTGTACAGCTAAGGGAATCAATCCCACACACTAATCAGCTCTAACTAAAAAAGGAGAAAAATAAAGCCCATCTAACAATCAACCTAATGGGCCTTTTAACAATGTTTAGACTATTCTTGAGAGTATACACGAAATTAACATAATATTTTAACACTCCCCCTCAAGTTGGTGCAAAGATATCTATCATGCCCAACTTGCTTAAAAATTCTTCAAACTTTGTCTTGTAAAGCCCTTTGGTGAGAACATCTGCTAGCTGCTCTGATGTTGGAACGAATGGCATGCAAATTTCCCCCCTTTCTAGCTTCTCTTTGATAAAGTGACGATCTATCTCCACGTGTTTTGTCCGGTCATGTTGAACCGGATTGTTGGCGATGCTGATGGCAGACTTGTTATCACAAAACAGCTTCATGGGAGCTGTGAACTTAACCCGGAGCTCATTTAAGATGCCTCGGATCCAAATGATCTCACAAATACCTTGCGCCATAGCTCGGAACTCTGCCTCTGCACTACTTCGAGACACAACAGCTTGCTTCTTACTTCTCCATGTCACAAGATTACCCCAAACAAAGGTACAATAGGCTGAGGTTGATCGCCGGTCATCTGAACACCCGGCATAGTCAGCATCTGTGAACACTTCAATCTGCCTCCCATCATCCTTCTTGAATAAAACTCCTTTTCCCGGACTTCCTTTGAGGTAGTGTAGAATGCGATACACAGCCTCTAAATGATTCTTGGATGGATTGTGCATGTGTTGACTTACAAGGCTCACTGCAAATGCAATGTCTGGCCGTGTGTGAGCCAAGTAAATCAATTTCCCAACCAGCCTTTGATACATTTTCTTGTCTGCCGGATCCTCATCATCATTTGTCGTTGTGAGCTTATGATTTGGATCAATTGGAGTAGAGGTAGGTTTGCAGCCGAGTAGACCTGTTTCCTTGAGTAGATCGAGCACGTACTTTCGTTGTGAGATTGCAATCCCCTTTGAGGACCTGGTCACTTCCATACCTAGAAAGTATTTGAGACTTCCTAGGTCTTTCACTTCAAATTGCTGAGCTAGGAATCTTGTCAACTTGCTGAGTTCAGCCTCATCATCACCTGTCATCACAATGTCATCCACATAAACAATCAATATGGCGAGTTTACCATTTAGAGAATGTTTGTAGAACATGGTATGATCACTGTGGGCTTGCGTGTATTGCTGATCCTTCATCGCCTTAGTAAATCTGCCAAACCAAGCTCATGGAGATTGCTTGAGTCCATACAGTGCCTTTTTAAGAAAGCACACTTTCCCATTGGCCGTGTGATCAAATCCCGGAGGTGGCTGCATAAAGACTTCTTCCTCTAGTTCTCCGTTGAGGAAGGCATTCTTGACGTCAAATTGTCGTAGTGGCCAGTCAAGATTCACGGCAAGAGAGAGTAGGACTCTGACGGTGTTTAGTTTGGCAACCGGAGCAAAGGTCTCCTCGTAATCCAGCCCATAGGTTTGAGTGAACCCACGAGCAACCAGCCTTGCTTTGTACATGTCAATTTCTCCCTCGGCATTATACTTGATAGTAAATATCCATTTGCAATCAACTGTTCTTTTTCCTGTAGGCAACACAGTCAGTTCCCAAGTGTCATTCTTTTTTAAAGCTCTCATTTCCTCTAAAACAGCCTCTTTCCACTTAGGAATACTTAGAGCTTCATAAATAGAACTAGGTATCTCATCAATCAACAAATTTGTGGTAAAGGCTCTGAAGGCAGGAGACACATTTTTATATGAGACATAATTAGACAAGGGGTACATGGGAAACTTCTCGGCTTGTCTAGTGGTGCAATTTCTGGTTCCTTTTCTAAGGGCAATTGGCTCATCTAGAATTTCAAGTGTACCTATACTCTCGGCTGACTCATCAAGAATGGGTGAATTTGAGATGAAAGGAGAAGAATTACCTTGATCTGTGTTTGGTTCTGATGATGACAGTGCTGGAGTTTCAACTTCACTTTCTGATTGCACTCTTGAGTTAACACGGAAATCAGATATTGGTTCCTCATTTGAATCCGTTCCATTTTCATTATATGATGACATTTCATTTTGATCATTTGGAGCATTTGGGACATTTTGTATACGGCTAGAAATATTAGGCAGATCCAAAATAGGCAGAGAATGATTTAAATCCCAAAAACACTCTTCAATATTATTCTCCCCCTGAAGAGGGATTTTGTAAAAAAAAAAAAGGTTGGTTTTCAAAAAATGTGACATCCATACTTACAAAGAATTTACCCGAGCTAGGGTCATAACATTTAAAACCTTTTTGAGTTGGTGAAAAACCAAGAAAAATGCATTTAATTGCTCTAGGATCCAATTTTCCTCTAGCATGATCATGAACGTGTACAAAGGCAGTACACCCAAAGATTTTAGGATTTAGATGTGTGAAACATTTGTTCTTCGGAAAAAAAAAAAAAATTAAGTGTAGAAATGGGAGTTTTATAGCTAAGGATTTTGCTTGGCATTCTATTAATTAGATATGTAGCAGTTAACAAAGCTTCTCCCCAAAAACGTTTTGGAACATTCATAGAAAACATTATAGCTCGAGTAACTTCAAGAAGATGTCTATTTTTCCTTTCGGCAACTCCATTTTGTTGAGGTGTATAGACACAAGAACTCTGATGGATTATGCCTTTTTCATTTAAAAACTCACCAAGGATTTTGTTAAAATATTCTCTACCATTATCAGTTCTCAAAATCTGAATACGGCTATCAAATTGAGTTTCAACCATGTTGTAAAAAATTTTGAAAGTGTTTTCAGCCTCAGATTTATCCTTTAAAAGGTATATCCATGTGGTTCTAGTGTGATCATCAATAAAGGTAATGAACCAGCGAGTGTTGGTTAAAGATTTTACACGAGATGTCCCCTAAATATCACTATGAATTAAAGCAAAAGGTTTAGAAGGTGTATATTTCAAAGTAGGAAAATGAGACCTTTTATGTTTTGCCAATTGACAGATTTCACATTGCAAAAAATCAATATTCTTATTATGAAACATAGAGGGAAACAAATGCTTTAAATAACCAAAACTTGGATGTCCCAAACGAAAATGCCACAACATAATGTCATCAGATACGGAAAATAAACTAGAACAAAGAGGTTTCTGAATTTGTTTACTCAAGGTGGTCTCGGATGTGAAGTAGTAGAACCCTCCATTTTCTTCAGCACTGCCAATCATCTTCCCCGAACTTAGATTCTGAAAATTACAACCAGAAGGAGTAAAAATGAGGTTGCATTGTGAATCCCTTGTCACTTTATGAACGGATAAGAGGTTATAGGCAAGTTTAGGAACATGGAGAACATTAGAAAGAGTAATGGATGGTGATAAAATAATTGAACCTTTCCCAGCGATGGCTGAAAGAGATCCATCTGCAATTTTCACTTTTTCATGACCAGAACAAGGATAATATGTATGGAAAAGATTTGATGAGGCAGTCATGTGGTTTGTAGCACCAGAATCTAAAATCCAAGGATTGGAGTTTTCTAAGGTTGTTTTAAGGGCTGCTACATGAATACCTTTTTTAGCTAAGGTTGTTGTTGATTGATGAGAGGACCACATCTTAAGCATTTGCTCTAAATCTCCTTTAGTGAAAGAAGACTGATCTTGAGTTGATGAAGAATTTCCAGTAAAACTGGTATTATTGGACTCGGCCATGGTGTATGATCACGAGTACCTATATGTGTTTTAGGGTTTTGTGTAGCTCTGATACCATATAAGTAAAACAGAGATAAAGAGATGTGCGGAATTGATATTTTCTCATTAGCATCAAACGTGTATTTATACACATTACAAGGAAAGGGAAATAAACAAATAAGGAAACCTAATCCTACTATACAAGGAAACAAATAATCAGCTGTTGACAACTAAGGACAGCTAAGAAAAAACGTGTACAGCTAAGGGAATTAATCCCACACACTAATCAGCTCTAACTAAAAAAGGAGAAAAATAAAGCCCATCTAACAATCAACCTAATGGGCCTTTTAACAATGTTTAGACTATTCTGGAGAGTATACACGAAATTAACATAATATTTTAACAATTTTGAGGATAACGATCATTATACGGTCCGATCCGGGTACCGCCTGGCAAGGTCGGAAGCCAAAGGAGGCCCATCATGCTCGAATGGGGAGGAGGCTCGTTGGTGGGCCAAATTGTGGTCGTCGTCGATCCCGCCAAAGATCAAGCACTTGGTGTGGCGGGTGTGGTTCGAGGCTATCCCAACTATGGGGAATTTGAGGAAGCGGGAGATCAAGTGCCTTCCTTTTTGCAAGTTTTGTGGGGAGCTCCCGGAGAGCGCGGTGCATGTGGTGTGGGGCTGCTACCGGGCCCAAGGTATTTTCCGGGCTTCTGTGTTGGAAAGGTGGGTCGGCAAGACGGGAACTTGCTCCTTCAAGGAGATTTTTTTCCGGGCTGCGTCCTCGCTTACGAAAGAGCATTTCGAGCTGTTTTGTGGGTTAGTGTGGGCAGCGTGGTCGGACCGGAACACTCGTATTTTTTAGCATGCCACTAAGACGCCGGAAACGTGGGTCTTTGAGGTCGCGGGGTAGATTGACAATTTCAAGGCTCATTCTTTGACGTTGGAAGGGGCTGATAAAGTCAACGGGGCTGTAATGAAGAGCTGGTCGAGGCCCGGAAGAGGAAGATTGAAGCTCAACGTGGACGCGGCGTGGTCGGCCGGGGAGGAGCTTACCTCTATGGGGTGTGTGGTGCGCGACCACAACGGGGACGTGGTGGGAGTGTTGGCGAGGGGTCTCCGCTGGGTCGATTCCGCGCTCTCAGCGGAATGCTTCGCGATTCGAGAGGGTCTCCGGTTTGCTAGGGAGCGTGGCTGGTTCATTTCGGTAGTCGAGTCGTACTGCTTACGAGCTTCTCAACTTTTCAACAGGAAGCACACGCTAGGCCACCAAGGGGCGATCATCGAGGATATCCTTACGGAGCTCCAGAATGTTTCTATCCAAGACAAGCTGGTTTGGGTGCCGAGGGAATGCAGCGAAGCGGCTCACACGGTCGCGAAATACCGTCGAGAGTCTTTGTCTTTTGATGTTGAATAGTTGTCTTGCCCGTCGTGGCTCTTTTCTTGTATTACTAAGGACTGTGATTCCTCTGTTTTGGCTGTAAGGGAGGCCGGTAGAGCCTCGGCAGGCTGCTGAATTTCACAGCTGCCCATAAAAAAAAATAAAAAAAAATAATATGTCGATATGCCATTATCATATTTATTATTTATAAACTATTTTTTATGTGGTTTTAGATTGGTGATTTTGTTGTTCCACGTGAAAATTGGGATTTGAAACAACGAATTATAGACTCGAAAAGAAAGCGAAGAAAGACATCGACCTCAAGCCAAGCAGCCAACCTTCTTTTTCGTGAGGAATCGACGATTAAAGACTCTTTGTTATGTTTTTTTTTATCAATCTTGAAAGAATTTAGTTAGTTTTGGCTTTATCAATACTTATCAAAACAATTTGGTAATATATTATGAACCATATGGTGATATGTTGGATTTCAAAATGTGTGGGTGTGTGAAATTAATTATTTTTGCACAATATTACTGACTACTATAACATGCTGAAATCAATTTATAAGCGTGTATTAACAATTAATTTACAATGTTAAATTATGTAAATGGCGAAGTGATTTATAGTGTTTGCATGTTAACACAATAGAAACACCAAAATTACAATTTCAACTGTGAAAAAAAATATGATTTACATACGTACCAAAATCTGAAGAAAATTAAAAAGAAAAAACAAAACAAAAAACAAATGAGCGTCTTTCAATTTGAATTTTTAAGCAGTCTATACCACGAAAAAATCGAATGTATTGTTAGTTAGTTACATAATATAATCCACGTAAATACCATAACTAATTGCTATTTAATACGGAATATTAAAATTCAAATTCTACGGGAAAATTTCAAATTTTCACGTTTGAAACTTCCTAATCGGTTTCTATATTTTATTCAAATTTTTAAAAAATAACTGCCTAATTTGAAATACTTGGCCGAAATTAATAAAGGGCAAACATGTAAAAAAAATAAGCATTTAATAGTATGCCACGTATGCAACTTGATTATTTACAAAGAATTTAAGAAAGGTTGGCTAATTTACGATTTCTACAGTTTAGGTGGTTTACATAGCTAATTTTTTGTTATTTTTATTACGTTTCGATTCGCTTACTTAATTAAATGCCGAATCTATTTAAATGGTATGAAGTAGCCAATTCAAACTATGACTTTTGCAAAATAGCCATAGTTTCATTAGGTATAGCAAAATAGCCAATTGAGAGTACTAGACTTTTAATCCTGCCTCGATTAATTTTAATCCAGCCTTCGTAAAGCTTACATTCTGTCTTTATAGTTCGTTGGGATTAAATTTAATCCAGCCTAGATTAATCTTACTTAGGCTAGTTTGCTTATAGTTGGCAAACTATGATTATTTTGCAAAAGCTTAAGTTTTATTTGGCTATATAGCCGTACCCTATATTTATATACGATAAATTCTTGAAGATCCACTGATATTATATTAAAATGATATATAATCTATTAATTTTTCATGATTGTCAAGGCTCCATTTTGGCATCAACAATATTTTCTTTAGAATAAGAGAATTTAATATTTTCTTTAGACTAGGAGAAGTAGGTGACTGGGTTAATCTTCTTAGTCCGTCCAAGGTTTAAAAGTGTAAACAAAAGTGTTTAACGAGAAATGGAGTTGTTCGGTTTAA